>NC_134481.1:42730338-43051053 GCF_964194025.1 Convolutriloba macropyga | reverse complement strand
CTTCCGCTTTTGAAAATAGCTATAATACTTCGTAAACGAACCAAAGGTTTAACCTACCCAAAAATGTGAACAAACTCATTCATAGAAAGTTCGAAAAAGGGGGCAGACTGCCGGAAGAGCTGCAAAATAGACATGTGTGCCGCAAAAACATAAACAGATGTAGAAATAAACTCATAAAAAGTTACCGCTGCCACCATAAAAGCTTTAATTTACAGGGGTGCAGCAATGAGAACATTTTGGGTGAAAAAAAGTTGACAAAGAAGTTCGAACCCCAATCCGGAGTAAGAACCACAAGAATTAACACTCGGATATCAGGCTCTTGTCACCGTTATATTGTAATCGATTTGGTCTCAGTAACAGACATAATTTGTGAATGCGAGCATTTTAGGTCACACAAAGAACAAAACCAGGCGTGAAAAAATGAGAACACGTCAGGCCAAATAATGTCGTACAACAAATGTAAAACGAAAAAGAACGTCAGACGACGAAACAAAAACATAACAGGAAGACTCCGGATTGCACTCAAAGTAAAATTAAACTTACGCCCCCAGCACAGTACTAACTAATCAAATTTGCGAATATATATATATATATATATATATATATATATATAAATCCTTGGAGATTTTTCATAAGTTGCAACTCAAGAGTTTCTGATATCAGATTGTCTAACACACCTATTTTTTGTAATTTTTGCTCAAGAAAACTGCATGTTTTGAGAACGCAACAAGCGATAAATCTGAAAAGTGAAAAACGGATAAACAAAAAGCTGGACAACAAAATTAAAGACACCAGTTAGATTTTCTTAACATTCTCCAAGAATTGCGAAGTCTCAAGAGACTTTAAAACAAAATTCCTGCTGACTCTATGAACACTCAAAGGCCGTTGAAAACATAAGTAAAACTACAAAAATGCAGAAATGATTAAAAAGTATGCCAACATGTGCTATCGAGCCATTAATTGTTTTTAATTAGAAAAGAACCCTACCAGCAGCCTTAACAAGATAATTTATTACGAAGACAATCAAAGACAGAAAAAGTTTTCAATGATAATAGCGAAATCAAAAGGCCACGTAGATCGGGGTTTAGTCTGGTAGGTACGGCGAAAAAAAGATGTCAACATTCGAAAAAAGAAGTCAATTTTTGAAAAGATCTAAATCAAAGTTCGAGCCATAAACAAAGCTACTTCCGCTTTTGAAAATAGCTATAATACTTCGTAAACGAACCAAAGGTTTAACCTACCCAAAAATGTGAACAAACTCATTCATAGAAAGTTCGAAAAAGGGGGCAGACTGCCGGAATAGCTGCAAAATAGACATGTGTGCCGCAAAAACATAAACAGATGTAGAAATAAACTCATAAAAAGTTACCGCTGCCACCATAAAAACTTTAATTTACAGGGGTGCAGCAATGAGAACATTTTGGGTGAAAAAAAGTTGACAAAGAAGTTCGAACCCCAATCCGGAGTAAGAACCACAAGAATTAACACTCGGATATCAGGCTCTTGTCACCGTTATATTGTAATCGATTTGGTCTCAGTAACAGACATAATTTGTCAATGCGAGCATTTTAGGTCACACAAAGAACAAAACCAGGCGTGAAAAAATGAGAACACGTCAGGCCAAAGAATGTCGTACAACAAATGTAAAACGATAAAAGAACGTCAGACGACGAAACAAAAAACATAACAGGAAGACTCCGGATTGCACTCAAAGTAAAATTAAACTTACGCCCCCAGCACAGCAATAACTAATCAAATTTGCGTATATATATATATATATATATATATATATATCCTTGGAGATTTTTCATAAGTTGCAACTCAAAGAGTTTCTGATATCAGGTTGTCTAACACACCTATTTTTTGTAATTTTTGCTCAAGAAAACTGCATGTTTTGAGAACGCAACAAGCGATAAATCTGAAAAGGGAAAAACGGATATTTTCTCAGGAAATATTTTACAATTTGGGACTGCATCGTCCGGGACTGTTTTGTCCGCACACGGCTTACACCAGCTTATCAGCCTAACATCCCGTTTGACTCACAAGAAAGGGGAATATTCATTTACTACAAATTCTAACTTTTATACGTATATTATTGAAATAACAAATGTAAAAAAATTGGAGAATTCGAGGTTCTCGACGTGTAATGGCTATAAAACATGAAGGAAAAGATCTATTAAAAGAACTCTTGGCGAAATAAAATTATCGCGATCAAAGTTGAAAATTTTTTATCTTAATAAATCGAGTAGAAAAGTTTGACACCTTGACATGCACCAATTATGTTCAAAATGTAAATGTTTTTTAACTTTAAGATTCCACAAGTATGTGCAGGAGTCAAATTTGCAGGAGTCAAATGTGCAGTGAGAAAAGCCGAATAAATATATAAAACTGGCCTAAAAACTGAAGCAAACAGGGTAACATATGACTTCACGCACAAAAATCCAACAACACAGCAGCAGAAGTAACAGAAGATGAGGTCAAGTGCTTGCAAAAGTCATGAATTGAAACAACGACAAACAATGTCCCGTAGAAAACCGGAAGGAGTCAAAAAGTTGTGAAGAAAACACCCTTAATCCACTTCACCGTAATCAGAAATAAAAAAGAAAGAAGTAAAGCATAATTGCCAAATATAACTGTAGAAGGTGATTTAAGATAGCAAAGACACTTGGTACTTTAATAAGTAGTGGGCGTTGACGACGAGGGGGGAGGGGCTAGTTGGGGGTGGGTCAGTTTATACGTAGATCGGGGTTTAGTCTGGTAGGTACGGCGAAAAACAGATGTCAACATTCGAAAACAGAAGTCAATTTTTGAAAAGATCTAAATCAAAGTTCGAGCCATAAACAAAGCTACTTCCGCTTTTGAAAATAGCTATATTACTTCGTAAACGAACCAAAGGTTTAACCTACCCAAAAATGTGAACAAACTCATTCATAGAAAGTTCGAAAAAGGGGGCAGACTGCCGGAATAGCTGCAAAATAGACATGTGTGCCGCAAAAAACATAAACAGATGTAGAAATAAACTGATAAAAAGTTACCGCTGCCACCATAAAAACTTTAATTTACAGGGGTGCAGCAATGAGAACATTTTGGGTGAAAAAAAAGTTGACAAAGAAGTTCGAACCCCAATCCGGAGTAAGAACCACAAGAATTAACACTCGATATCAGGCTCTTGTCACCGTTATATTGTAATCGATTTGGTCTCAGTAACAGACAAAATTTGTGAATGCGAGCATTTTAGGTCACACAAAGAACAAAACCAGGCGTGAAAAAATGAGAACACGTCAGGCCAAAGAATGTCGTACAACAAATGTAAAACGAAAAAGAACGTCAGACGACGAAACAAAAAACATAACAGGAAGACTCCGGATTGCACTCAAAGTAAAATTAAACTTACGCCCCCAGCACAGCACTAACTAATCAAATTTGCGAATATATATATATATATATATATGTATATATATATATATATATATATATATATATATATATATATCCTTGGAGATTTTTGATAAGTTGCAACTCAAAGAGTTTCTGATATCAGATTGTCTAACACACCTATTTTTTGTAATTTTTGCTCAAGAAAACTGCATGTTTTGAGAACGCAACAAGCGATAAATCTGAAAAGGGAAAAACGGATAAACAAAAAGCTGGACAACAAAATTAAAGACACCAGTTAGATTTTCTTAACATTCTCCAAGAATTGCGAAGTCACAAGAGACTTTAAAACAAAATTCCTGCTGACTCTATGAACACTCAAAGGCCGTTGAGAACATAAGTAAAACTACAAAAATGCAGAAATGATTAAAAAGTATGCCAACATGTGCTATCGAGCCATTAATTGTTTTTAATTAGAAAAGAACCCTACCAGCAGCCTTAACAAGATAATTTATTACGAAGACAATCAAAGACAGAAAAAGTTTTCAATGATAATAGCAAAATCAAAAGGCCACGGAAATCGATAAAAATAAACTCCATTCAGAAAAAAACCGATGAAAACAAGAAAAATTAAAAAGACCGCTAAAAAAAGTCAGACACCGCGAAATTACAGAAATAGCTCTAGATTGCATATAAAACTCTAATATTTGATTGAAAATGCACCCAAACAGACTTCCTTGTTAATATGGTTACAACAACCACTTTGCATGAAAAAGTAAATTAAGAACGAAAAAAACTGCTTTGAAAAAGCCGCACGTGAACGGAACAATTCGCTCGCTTTGCGAAAAATCTTCACTTGATTTTCTTGTTCTCTCAAAAACGCGACATGAAAAAGAAACTCTCTCTCTCTCTCTCTTCAATTCCTTCAGCCGTTTGATTTAAACACCTAGGTTATCACATGCGGCACTGACTTTTGCATCTTGTTTCAGATACACTCCAAAAGACTCTCGACCAAAAAGGACGCTTCACCACTATTCCTATTCGAGATGTAGAAACAAGAGCACCGCAAAACAGCTATGCTCAGTTTAAATCTTCACAGCAACAAAAAATTATGAGCTGGACCACTTCACTTTAAATAGATTTAAACGTCAATTAAACGTCAGTTTTATGAGTGAGGCAGACAACCAACACCCACCTCCGGTTCGTGAAACCTGCAGAACATAAATACTCCTTTTCGAGTCCAAAAAAACGATTTAACGAATAATCACTTTTCTATCGGTCTTCAACCATTAAAAAAACAGAAAAAGTTGGTCTTTTATTCACATAAAAAAGAGCTGCCCTGTTTTTGGGTCGACGGAGAAGTTGAGCATAGAGTTCGTCCAAAACTTGTCCATATGATTCAGATTTCCAGTACTTTACAAACTTTTTCGCTTTGTGACGGTTACTTTACTGTTAGCTCTGCAGTTAGTGACTAATACCCCGGACACATCTTTTTCTTTTGAATGTCATCGATACCATTGAAAATTGTATAATTGACAGTCTTTTTAAAACGTCGCATGTGAAGTTTCTGACATTTTTTGGGTGCTAGTTTTCTTGCTTCATGGTTGTCTCAAGAGTTTATGTATATTCGGGCTTTTCGGGTATCTTTAAGTCAGATATGACAACAGAAAATCATGAAGTGATAAATTTTCTAACTAACAATGATATACTTTTTGATATACTAACTTAGATATACTTTTTGTTAGATATACTAACTAACAGTGAATATACTTTTCACACCTCAATCATTTCACCCCAATTTTAATCTGTAAATTCATGGATCATAATTGTCAGGGACATGCAACTAACCACTCAATAGTTTAAAGCAACGCTATAACAATTAGCGAATAAGTTATCTCATCTAGTCCCTAATGGGGTAATTAAAAGCAATTGAAAAACGGATGGTACTGTTTCGTTGCATTTTGAAATCAGCATGATAACTGCCGACTTTGAGTTTTTCGTGTTGAAATAATACATAAGTTTACCAATGCCTGGAATTGCTCGAAAAATCAAAGCTATAAGTACTGCGTTTCCACATTTACACAAGATGGCCAACTTATTTGCATAGAGGGTGATCATAATCATAATACTTCTATTGAAAAGCCGGCCACACAAAAAGTTATAAAGAAATCAAAGCCCTGAGTGAGAAATTAACGCCCGCAGCAGCTATAGTTTCGCAATTTTACCAGCAACTGACGTTCTCTCGACCCAGTACGCGTTGCCGTCAAAACCAAATTTGATGTCGAAACCAAACATCGCAGCGTTTAAGAAAGAATATACAAACAGTGTCAATTCATGAACCGCCCGACCGGCATTTTGATATACCCGATACATTTCAAGAGTATTTGCGGCATGACAGCGGAAAAGATGACCACGAGCGTATTTTAATTTCTGATGATCCGTATATGACAACGTTTCTCAAAGGTTCCAAGTTTTGGCTTGCTGACGTAGCCTTTAAAGTATCGCCCCCAAAAACTTCTATCAAACTTAGACCCTTCATGTATGCATTAACCCGAAATTTTGTTAGGAACATAGGAGAACTTGGACTAAAAAAGCTGGTGTCAGAAAATCATGCAATGGCCTTGGCATTTAAAATGATCCCTTCTCTAGCTTTGAAAATGTGAAAATAGAAAAATCAAGAATAAAAGCCTCGTTTAGCGGATCCCACCCCGGAATTTGGAAACCTTTGGCTAACTTGCAAAAAGACGCTGCGGTCCAAAAGTTGAACTTTTTGAAAGTCTCATTCGGGCAAAAAGAAGGATGAGAGCTTGAAAGGAAAGGTAAAGAGCTTAATGAATTCAGAGGTATGAAACGGATATTCATTTTTTTTCAGGGCTATTGCCAGTTCGACTTCGTTTTGTATTTAAAATATTCCTGCGTTTGTGTGTTAAATTAAATTTGAAATACATCTTAATAATTTTGAGTTGGCACCCTCCTTGCGTACTCACGGAGTTACGTCGAAGCCTCATACCGTGCGTGGCTCATTAGGGAATTGCATTCCGTGCATTAAACCTATGATGGGACCTCTAATTGGGAACACGGTTTTGCAACATTTAGATATGGAACTTGCACAGCGTAGCCGCCAGCAAAAATATCAATCTAGATTTCATTGAAAAATCTGTTAAAAACACGGTTAAATTTCATTTTGAATTGCAAATTTATGCCTGCTCAGAAAGGTTTTAAAATTCACCTTACATCCTTTCATTTGAAAAGTACCGGTTTTTACGTCGTCTAGACTAGGACAGTTTTTCAACGTTTTTGATTCAAATGAAAGTGCAACATAAAAGAGGTCAGATTTGTCAAGTGTTCTATTTCGATCGAAGACATTGCTCAAAGAAAAGGCTCGTCATTATTCTCCAATGTCAAACAAACGCTAGCTGTTCAATACCGCACTCTTGATGGTCAGTAGTTTTGTGTTATTTAAGTCCTTTGAACTTTAACTTTGCTAATTGTTCTTTTGGACGCCGAAATAGATAAAAGAATTCGGTGTTAAATCGATTTGGGGGTGAATAAATTGCGGGGTTAAATGACTGAGAGGTGATGATAAACGGGGTTAAATTAAAGGGGGTTAAATAAATCGGGGTGAAAAGAAGTAGAACCTTGTTTCAGTATTTGAATTTGTAAGGCAATACTCTGTAAGCCAAAAAAACAATCAATTGAACCAATTCATTAGTACAACTCATTAGCTGTAACGATTCTAGTTACACTTTTTGTTTTTCGATTGCTTGCTATAATATTTTGTTCACAATACACTTCGCTTCTTTACAGCAGTTAATTTTAGAAAACGGAGACATAACAAAAATTTTCTTTATATTACCGAAATCGCAAACTTTTCATTCAGAAAATAGCAATTTTCAAAAGCGCACTGACACTTCGAAAGACTGTTAAAGCTATAATAACAGCTGAGTAAATTAATGATTCCGGGCTTCACCCGTTTACACCGTTTCAAGAAGAAATTTTGCTAGGACAAAAGATGCTGAAAAATGGTCGTATGAAAAATAGCAAAGGCTATGAGGACTTCAAGAACTCTTCAAATACTTGAAAGAGACCTAAGAAAAGCATAAAGAAAACGTTTAAGAGCAAAACGTTTTCAGCTATCGAACATATAATAAATTTCAAATGCTATTTTAATTTGCTTAAAACTAGGTTGTATTATTAACAAAATATTTTGTTCATAGAAATTGGTTTCTGTTCAGTATATAGAAACGCCCTTCTCACCATGCAATTGTCTCCTAAAAGTTTTGCTAAATCACATTCTTAAGGTATAGTAAGGGTCAGGTCTCTCCGAGCGCTACCTACTTATTAATATCCTCCGAGTGCTACCTGTTTATTCCGTTTTTGAGGACGAAAAGTCAAATGGGTCAGACAAACAATTGGTCAGGCGAAAAATCGCATTAAAAAATACCACAAGACTGAAGTCGATTTTTGAATAATAATTTAAACTAAATATAGAACTTCATAAAATATTTAACTGACATAAAGTTCAGGCGCTCACAAACTCATCAGTTCTTCCATCGTTATTATTTCTCAACAATCGTAAACGAGTTCTAGTAGGCACTGTTAACTCGCTGGCTCTATCGCCAGTACTATTTGAAGTTTCGCTTCTTCTGTTTGCACTAGATCCTTGAGTATTGCCTCCGCTGCTGCCACTGAGGCAACTATTTCTAGGTTGCAGGGGAGTTGATCTACTTTGAGTTTGGTTTGTTACTGCAGCACTTTTTTCACAACGTCCATGAATAAATTCTTTGACTGAGGGTGATACAATACCGAAGCATGAATAAGCTAAATCTAAACAGACGATGAGAAAAACTATCCAAAGGGGCGACATGATCAACGATAAAGGTAAACTGAAAACTCGATCAGCCGAAAGACAAAGTAATGTTTGGAAAGTAACTTTTGATATTACAAAGGTCATAAACCAGAATGACCGAGCTCGTGATAGAGTAACGTTTTCTGTTGAATAACACTCCAGGTACGGTATAGTGGTAATGCAAACTTGCACTAATGATAAAATAAAGAGAAGAACGTCCAATATCCACATGGGAGAGAGAACCAGAAACCAGCTCCATTCGGTTGGCCCGTCTAGCTTCAGCATTATGAAGACGTTTAAGGAGATGAAGAAAAAATAGAACATAAGAACTTTATGAACGAACATTCTACAATCTGAAGAAAAATTCCGTTACAGAATATGAAATATTTCCATTTATCAGAATGTTGTCATGTCATTCATAAAACGTTCTTCTATGAGAACTAACTCCATTCATGTCTTCGGACCGGTATCCACATCCTCATCTTCAATTAATGTGAATTCCAATGGATCTTTCCCTTAATAGACCCTAACACCATTATGGTATATTAATGATATATACCCACTTATTTTGAGGTCTCTAAAAAGAAAGACCCTTAAAACACACGTGTCCAAGTTTTAAAACGCCTGAAGTCCCTTTTTGAGGAAGAAAGTTAAAAGAGTCACAATAAAAATTGGTCACGGAATAAACGGCATGGAAAAGACCACAGGACTAATATAAACGCTCCAAAATTCGTTTGAGAGCAATGAAAAAAACTTAATTTATCTATATGTGCGCGAGAAACCAATGAATAGAGGTATAGTTGAATGATGTAGAAGCTGATTTGTCAATTCAAAATTAACTCTTATTTCTAAAACAAACTCTGTTGTTGTTTAGGCCAGGATTTCTCCAAGCCTCGAGACTGACTCTTCAGGGGACCGCCAAAGATCTTCGCACTTGATTCCACCAATACATTCAACAACGTGCGCTGCTGTTTCACGCTCTGTATGACATTTCCTGCAAGTATCTGGTTCTTCGCTGTTGATTTTGTTTTTGAAGTCTACTAACAGAGTGTAAAAGAAACCAATTTGTCAAATTAAAATTACTTCCAATACTTAAAACAAACGTTTTCGAACTTTACGTTCATCGTCAGGTTAAAACTGTTTTACAAATTGTTAAAAGATAAAATGAATATGTATTTACATTTGTCTGAGATGACAATTAAAACAATTCTAGGAAACATTCTAAAAAATTCAATCGAAAATTTTTCCTTATGTACAATATTTAGCCTATTTACAACACATATTTACATCTGTTATCAATTTACTTAAAAACATTCCTATTCCGGATTTTTCGATTTTGTCCATGTTCTTGTATTTTTAGGGTTATTCCGAATTTTCCCTAACCATAAGTATCCCTCTTGTGGAGGTTTTGCAAATTTCGTTTTGTCATGCGCAAAATGTTTTTTGCCCTATGCATTCACATTTAGTCAAAATTATGATTTGAACTAATATTTTAGCGTGAGTTCCCTCCCCCTATATTCGTCGCGTGTGTTTAGTGCCGGCTTCAGCTTGCTGATATATATAGCTTCGATGATCATTAGTTTTTCTACTGACCGACAGGCGTCCAGAATTCTCCATTCAATGTCATTCGTGGCGCCACGACATTCAACTAGATGTTGACCCACCTGTGAATCCTTCTTTTGATGTTCTGTTATCCTTGTGGTAACATGCCGGCTTGTTTGCCCAACATAGATGGATCCGCATCATTACATTTAATTTCATATACCACGTGGGATTTCAGATCTATCAAAGGATGATTTCAGGGTGGGGAGGCACGATCTTAATTTTCGCGTTGTAAAAACTACTTGCAATTCGCATAGTTTCTTCAATTTGCTTGCGAAGTTTTGAGTGAGGTTGCCTCTGTATTGTAGAAAAATAGTTGGCTTATCATTAGATTTAGTCTTGCTTTTTTGATGCTCTTTTGGTGTTGTTCTTAATTGGTCTTTACCGCCACTTATTATTTTTTCTAGAGTCTGATTCACAATTTTTGAAGACCATTCCTCTGGATATTGATTTTTGGTCCAGCAAGATTTGTTCTTTTCGAGAGCCTGATCGAAGGCCAACCAATTAGAGGTTGCATTAAAAACCCTGTGAACCGTCCCTTGAATCACATTTTTCTTATGTTGAAGCGGTGCACAGCTGCGAAAATTCAGTATTATTCCAGTGTCAGTTGGTTTTTGATACCAATGACAGGTGATATTATTTTTGCTGCTCACATTTACGTTAATGTCAAGAAAAGCCAAACCCCCATCCATGTTCACTTTTTCTAAGGTAAATTGCAGGTTGTTGTGTAATGAATTTGCAAATTTTAAATACTCATCCGGGTCACCACGAACCGTGCAGATAATATCATCCACATACCTTTTAAACAATTTCATCTCCTTATCGTGTCCCACTGTCTGTTGGTTGCTGCAATAAGTACAAATCCAAACCACATCCTGCATGTTGGCGTATTCCTCATTCGATATTTTTTGGCATCTTGCATGAAACCAGTTTTTGCATGACTCACATTCCACTCCTTTTCCTCGGTAGGTCACTCTCCGGTTACAGTCTTTGCAATTCCCGTTTTGGTCGCATCTGGAAAAGTTTTTACTGAGCTCTGGTTTTTGAAGTGATGCCTCAAACGATTTCATCCACACATTTGCTAGTATTACAGCTAGTGATGCACCCATAGCCAGTCCCTCTGATTGTACATACCAGATCCCATTACATTTGAAATGAACATTCGTCACCGCAAGCTTTAGCAAACTTTTCATGGCGGACCTTGGGATATCTGGAGCTAGGTTGCTTGAATAGAGATCTCTTAGAGCAATTTCTATAGCCTCTCCAACTGGAACGTTGGTGTACAAACTTTTTACGTCAAGAGATACTATCTGCTCGTTATCTTCAAGAGTGAGAGACTCTAAGGCTTTTCTAGCATCTTGCGTGTTGGTTTCAATGTTTGCGCCCGGTAGTTTCTGGAAAAAGGGTGTCAAAAATCTGTTCAAGTTTTCGTAGCTGCTACCCGGTATTGAAAGAACAGGTCGGAGAGGTGTATCTTTTTTATGTACCTTTGCCAGGCCATAAAGCCTCGCTGGTTGTGAACCTGTTGACCTGAGTCTTTGATAAATTTTGTCACTAATTTTCCCTTGCTTCATTAAATTTTGCAGGCTGTTATTGATCTGTTTTTCATTTTTGATCACAATTTCATCTTTAGCTACTTCGATTTTTTGAAATTGATCTGAGTTCAGTACCTCATCAAGTTTTTCCCTGTACGTTGACTTCTTCATCACACAGAAACCGCAACCTTTGTCAAATGGTACCGCCAGCAAATCATTGGCTTTTAGGTAATCATGCACTTTTTTGACCCCTCTATCCAATGGGGTTTCACGTACATTTTTTGCATACCATTTTGCGGACGCCTCAATTTCACAAAGTTTCTCACCCTCAGTGTTATTCTCGCGTAACTCACGTACAAGTTTGTCTACATCTGCGAGAAAGTGCACCTCATTAAACTTGTCTCTCACTGGGTGTTTAGGTCCCAACGATAGGATGTCAAGTACAAACTTTGGAAATTCCGGGCCATCCATTATCACAACATTACTGTGGGAGCCATTCAGCAGTGGTCTATCCTGTCTCTCTGACAGTTTATCAAGTTTTCCATTAAGTCTGTTCTGAACCATTGCGGAGTGACCCCTCATTTCACGCTTAATGCAGCTAACAACGGATGGCATCAGTTCTGGTCTCACCTTCTCCCTAAAACTACTCCTATCTGTCTCAAGTTTTTCCCTGAACACTTTACGGCCTTTCTCCGCACGGTTTATTTCTTGTTTTAGGAGCTTTAATTGAAAACTGTGCACCGCTTGTTCAGAAAAAATTTCATTTTTAGGAGCGCGAAACCTCAAAAAATCCGGAATTATATCATTGTTAAGGCATTGTTTTAGAAATTCAATTCGGTAATTGCAGCTAGTGACCTTATTTAAAGATTTCAAGTAATCAAGATAAAGTTTGAAACAGTTTGATTTTTTCAAAATATACCTGAGCCACGTCTTCGGTAGCAGCAACCACATACCTCAAAGAAGCTCAAGGACAGGGGGCAATGAAGCCCGATTGTTCAGGAGCTCCTCCTCAGTCTGTGTCTGTTGCACCTTCCTTGCCTTGGCTCTCACTTTCCTCTGCCTTTTGCCCAAGTTCTTGCCTTTTCCTTTCTTGAGCAGCCCTCTTAAATTGTATTGATGGCGTAATACTGTCTCCAAGGTCTTAATCTCCAGCCCAGCTTCCTGATGCAGCTGAGAATACTTTCCTGGCTGCGTCTTCCTTTTTCTCTTCGAAATCAGGTGCTTGGTTACGCTTAGCACCAGTACCTCGGACTTCAGCAGCTCCTGAAAAATATCCTCTGTGCCTATACGTCGACAGTACACAATAGCACAGAAGCGGTCTTTGTTCGTTCTAAGAAACGATGTCAACTCCGGCACGCTGCAGGGTTGGTAGTTGTTTGACTTGTGACGTGAGATTGTGTTGTTTATCAGGTCGTGCCACACTACCAAGTCCTTCCTCTTGCTCAGATGACCCTTCTGAAGGAGATTTCTTGCGTTCTTGAACCAATTTCTGGAATTTCTGTTGAAGGAGAATCCGGGAACTGATGTTACTTTCCCTAAAAACTGTTTCTTGCTTGAATATGGGAGACTATTTACGGCGTGATGAAGCGAACTTGCAGCCAAAATATGCACCATCTCGGTAAATCTATAAAATTCATACTCGCTAAAACACTAAAACAGTGAAAACTTCTCAAATTATTATGTAATGAGCCCCTCTATAGGCCTTGTTTTCAAAATATTTGACAAAGTAAATAATGTAAAAGAAACCAATTTGTCAAATTAAAATTACTTCCAATACTTAAAACAAACGTTTTCGAACTTTACGTTCATCGTCAGGTTAAAACTGTTTTACAAATTGTTAAAAGATAAAATGAATATGTATTTACATTTGTCTGAGATGACAATTAAAACAATTCTAGGAAACATTCTAAAAAATTCAATCGAAAATTTTTCCTTATGTACAATATTTAGCCTATTTACAACACATATTTACATCTGTTATCAATTTACTTAAAAACATTCCTATTCCGGATTTTTCGATTTTGTCCATGTTCTTGTATTTTTAGGGTTATTCCGAATTTGCCCTAACCATAAGTATCCCCCTTGTGGAGGTTTTGCAAATTTCGTTTTGTCATGCACAAAATGTTTTTTGCCCTATGCATTCACATTTAGTCAAAATTATGATTTGAACTAATATTTTAGCGTGAAGACCCCAGGAAGACCCCATTTGAGAGGAATTCTCTTTCTTTTCGGGAGAGTCCTCGCCTCTGACTTCTTCGGGGATCACGCTAGGAATGGCGTGAAGTAATCTGTTCGGTTCACGGTTTCTCATCGTAGATTCCACAAATTTAGTGTGTCGGATATTTTGCGCTTTTGTAAATTTCATGTCAACATCGTATATTTCTTGATTTCGTGCAAAAGTGAAAAGCGTTTACTTCGCTTTATATGTGGGCTGCGTCAGTAGATCATAGCAATGGTGGTTGGGGTCAGGAATTGAGGCTGCAAACTGAGCTTTCAAGAGTTTGCAGTGATTTTCTACGGGAAGAAGTCTCGTTTCGGGGCAAAGATGGTCAATTTTTGTCATTTTTGTACATCCAGTTTTAACTCTCAATGTTTCGTTTTGTTCACTTTCAATTTTATTAAAATTGGTTTTGCAAACATTCAAAGACCAGGAACGATCAGCGTATTTGTTGGTGGAACGAGTAATGGCTTTGTTAACAGTCGATAGTTGTTGCTTCTGCGGTTCTCATTATTTTGATGTCAGGGATCGCAGGATATTGTTTCTTTTCGTGGCTCTTTCAACCAGGTCTTTTACATAGTCTTTAAAGGTCAGAAAGTGATCAACCTTAAGCAGGGTAAGATCATTGACTGTTTTCATCCGGTCCGTACCCAGAACATCATCTAAATCATCTTTCCAGTCTGAGTGTGATGTGGATAGTAGAAAGACAGAGCATGCCGAGGGCGAGGGAAACAACTGTTTTCTGTGGAAGAAGGTATTAAGATCTTGAAGGTATACATTGATGTTTTTGACAGCCTCCCTGTAGAAGAGGTGAGAACAGCAGACATTTATGTCATCATTGTAACAGACAACTTTAACGTTGCGTCGCGCCTGAGTCACATCTTTCAGATACCAGCAGAAGAGCAGAAGTAGGATCACACCCTTTTGAGGTTACCCGCTTCACATTTTTTCCGTGAGAGAAATGATTACATCAAAGTTCGTTTTTTGACTTCTTTCAATGTGGTATCCTGAGAGCCACTTCTTGGTTGAGTTTGACAGACTGGACTTCAGTAAGGAATCAGTGAGTAGATTTAGATTGACCGTATCCAAGGCACGCTTAAGATCCCAGGATCCAGCAAGAGTTCTAGTTGGGGTCCCCTTTTGAATAAAACCGGAGCGAACAGCCTGAGTGAACACTTTAATGCCGTTGTAATTGAGTGTTTCTTTCTGAAGCCATATTTGAAATGAGGAAGAGTTATGTATGAGGTCAATGCAGGTAGTTTTATACTTTCCAACAAGCGTGATCCGCTGGTTTCCCTGGTTTTAACAACGGAGTTACTATTGCGTGCTTCCAGATTGCCCGTATCCCTCAGCAGCTAAAGCTTAAGGTGGCCCTTCCTGCTAGATATTTTCTAGCTATCGGTCATGACTTCTTCAGACGTAAACTCGTAATTCCATATGGCCCCACGGCTTTACTGTTGCTTGTCAAATAAAGAGCTTCCTCAATCATCTTAGTTGAAACAGTGAAGTCTTCGCCTTTTATTTTTTCGCTAGTCTTTTGTTTTGTCGTTTCAACATGTTTTTTTTCAATGTGACACGATCCTTCAAACTCGTTTTTTGAACTGTTGGCGATTTTCTTTGGATCCTTTCCTTCTTTGCCATTGAAATTATTGAGTTCATTTTTCCGTTCTGTTTTCTTTCAATTCATTTGTTGGATAATATTGCACAGTTTTACTATGGTCAGATGCCTACTAATTTCCAAGAACTCCATCCACTGATCTCTTCTGTGTTTTTGTGACAAGGATTGTAATTGGTCATTCTCATTTATTTCACTTCCATCTTTTGATGTGTCACGTTGCAGAATCAGGTTAAATATTTCACAACTAAACATCAACGGAATAAAGAATAAGAAGGAAGATTTATCGATCATTCTCAAAGACAACAATATGGGCATAGCTCTTCTACAGGAAACCAAAATCCCTCAAAAGTCGCAGAGAGTTTTTGACAAATACAAAATCTTTCGGATGGACAGAAGCAAGAATGGGGAGTATGCAGCCCGTTATGAAAAGATCTCAAGTACAGTGTGACTGTCATTGAAGATGATTTTGAAATGCTGGTAGTGGACGTTCATGGAAAGCAAATGCTCCGAATGATCAACTACTATCTTTCTCCGAATGTAAATGTCAAACCAAATTAGGTATTCAGGAGCCAATCCGCATCGACAGTTTGCTGCGGAGATGCCAATGCCCATAATGCCGTTTGGCATTCAGAACTTCTTGCAGACGCAACAAGAACTGAATGTGAAGCAACGATATCCAAAAAGTAATCTTGTTGTGCTTAATGAGTACAAATCAACCAGAAGAGCTCTGATTGGAAATAAAAAGCAGTCATGCCCTGACATTACAGCAGCGACAGAGGATATTGCAATCTGCTCATCCTGGAACATTCTCGACAATCAATTAAGTGACCATTATCCCTTACTCCTCACTGTAGCTGTTCAGACCCTTCCTCGTTGTGAGAAAAGATAAAGGAAAACACAAGTTAAATTCAAAAAAGCAGACTAGAAGCTCTTCACCCAAACATTAGAGGATCTGCTAACCGAATACGAAATTCCAATTACCGCTGATGATGGTGAAACAGTGTTCTGCACAGCTAATCTGAAATCCTCTAAGCTAGCCATTCCTCATGGTCGCCATCACAAAAGCAGGATCAAAGTACCCAAAAAATTAGAACAATTGTGTTGGCACTACGTTTATCGTCAGTTTTAAACTCTAACCAATTGTTTAAAAAATGAACGAAAAACAGATGCTATCCATTGTACACAGCCATAGGCGGGAAAGGCGGCATCTCTCCGGAGTGGTTGGAAATAGATGAAATGGAAAACTTGTTATGGAACAGTACTCACAGTAAAGTTGTAATAATGAATGGACGTGAAGACACAAAGTTTGTACTTGAGGTCTGTATTTGTTAACTAAACAATCTGCAAGAGACAATTTTAATGAGAGGCACTTCCTCAAACACGATGACAAATTAGTGCGTGAAATGAGCGAGAACAACGCTGATGGCGAGCTTTGTGAGAAAAAGCGTCTGCAATTGGTATGCAAAACATGGAGAACGCGGAACTCCAATTGATGGTGGAGTAAAAATAGTACAAGATTATCTAAATGTCAAGGCTTTGCGGGCGGTACCGTTCGACAAAAAAGTTCGGGGAAAAAACTTTCGAGAAAAATATTTGGACAGCTAATCTATCTGTTCCAGGAAAACAAACCTGGACTTTTTTTAAATTTAAATTTTTGTTTCAAAGTGGGTCTTTTGGGTTCGTCAGCCATAAGAATACTTTAGCAAAACTAACTCCGAGAAAGAAATTTCGTGATCGACGAAATTTTGTTGACCATAAGAAGCGATGAGCAGTTGAGGTTAACACAGCGTTAGAGAAAGCTTCAAAAAGAAAAATTTTAAATGACTACAAACATTTATCAGTGTGAACAGCAAATCTGAGTTGACTAGTCATTGGCATTCATGCATAACAAGACTCAATTCCACATGCCACATGGTTATGAATGAACCTGAAGATGCAAATCTTATCAAATTTGCAATCTTTTCTTTCAAACCCCCCAACTTAGTGGTCCCACAATTAGGACAATCATCTTATAATGTGTTCTCTAACTTGCTGACGGGCTATAATGGGAAGGTTACCATTTTAGGATCACCACAGTCATTGATAGTTTCTCTTTGTCTCTATAAGCAAACATTTTCTTGAAAAAACTCTTCTCTGGATAGTGCAGATATGAAATGCTTTCTCTTTCCAATATTTAAAATTTTATCGTGCGAGGATTTTCCTTATGTCATTTTCAAGAAAACTACTCTTTAATTGCAAGCAGAAAACTTAGGTTGGATTATTTTTGTCTTATTTGTTTCTCGAGTTTGTTTAGGGCGTAAAAACTTTCTCTTGGACACACTGATCGTAAAACCCGGTTTGAGGAAAATTTGGAAAAATTTGTAAGATAAGCGGTGAAAAGTTGTTTCTTTGATCACCGCCAATTTGGTGCATATTTTCGTTGTTAAATGCGGCGAAATTATGTAATTTCACCGCTAGAGTAAGCGGTGAGCATTAAAAAAGTCACCACATTTCACCAATTACTACATTTTACCGGCCGTACACGGATTCCAACATCTCATCCCTTTACACGTCAGCCGCTTCTTCTTGAACAGCGCCACTTCCCAATAACTTCTATTATTTTTTTTTGAAATTAAATCAATTTCACTCTACTTTTTGTGAACATTGCGCGGTGATTTTTGTAAGATTTGCATTTTTAGCGGTGAAATGTGGTAATTTTTTGAAAGTTCAACGGTTTTTTGAAAGTTCAAAGTTACTCTAGTGGTAAAAGTATATCAGTTCACCGCTTAGAAAAAGAGTCAAAAAGATTTAAGGTTAAGGGTTAGTTTTAGCATGGATTTAAATCTAACAATTCCTCTCTTAATCGCGACTAATTTCAACACATTCACTGCTGATCTCACAAAACTTTAACGTTTTGAAAGCGGTGAACTTAGGTAATTTCAAGGCGATCATCGCTTATCTTAAATGATTTGGACATTTTCTTTCAAAGCGGTGAAATTATTTAATTTCACCGCTATATTAATCGGTAAAACTATGTAATATCACCCCCTCAAACAAAAAAGGTTTTTTTTCACCGCATTCACCGCATGATTTATTTAATTTTACCGCATTCACCGCTTATATTACGAAATTTTCCGCATTCACTGTTTATCTTACACAATTTTGCCTTGAATTGCGGTGACACCACGACCCAATCCAAATTCGACCTTGACCAATATCGGTAGAACTAAAATCAACCTTGACCAATACTGTCCAGCTAAGATTGACCATGACCAATATCATCAACCTAAACTTGACCATGAGCAATATTGGTCGCCCTAAAATCAACCATTAAGGTTTGACTTTAATCAGACTTCTTCTAGAGTCTGATCATATCCATTATCGGTCGACCACAGTCTTTCCATACCCCATATTGGTCAACCACGGTCTTTTAATAAGTGGACCTCTCAACTGGGGCTATGATGTGAAGGATCCCATTTTAGGGTCACCACATTCATTAAAAATTTCTACTTGTCTCTATAAGCAGGCATTTTCTCTGAGACACTCTTCTCTGGATAGTACAGGAGACATAAAATGGCTGTTCTTTCCGATATTTCGAATTCCATCGTGCAAAGATTTTTTTGTGTCATTTTCTAGAAAACGATTCGTCAGTTGCAAGCAGAAATCTTAGGCTGGATTACTTTTTGTCTTGTTTGTGTCTCGTGTTTCTTTAGGGCCTAAAAACGTTCTCTTGTACACACTGATCGTAAAACCCGGGTCGTGAAAAAATTGGAAAAATATATAAGATAAGCGGAAAAAGTTGTTTTTCTTTCACCGCAAATTTCGTTTAAAACCTTGAGAGGAAATGTGGTGGAATTATGTAAAAAAAAGTCGCCAGGTAAAAAAAGTCATCACTTTTCACTACTTATTACAAATTACCGGCCTTACACGGACTTGAAGCTCTCACCCCTTGCATGTCAGTCACTTCTTATTTCGATGCGCCACTTCTCATTAACTTCTATTGTTTGTGATTTGAATATAAATCAAATCCACTCTACTTTTTGTAAAACAGGCACCGTGAATTTCTTTAAAATTCGATTTTTAGCGGTTGAGTTACATGTTTTATTGGTGGAAAATGTTGATTTTTTGTAAGTTCAACGCTTACTCTAGTGTTGAAATTACATAAATTCGCCGCTTAGAGAAAGCGTCAATAAGACGTAAGATTAAGGGGTAGTTTTAGTGGGGGGTTAAATCTAACATTTCCTCCCTTATTCCTAACCAATTTCACCACATTCACTGCTGATCTCATACAATTTTAACACTTTTTTCTAAGCAGTGAATATATGTAAGTTCACTACTAAATTAAGCGATGAATTTATGTAATTTCATCGTTTTTACCGCTTATCATACATAATTTGAACGCATTTTTCAAAGCGGTGAATTTATGCAATTTCACCATTAACTTCAGCGGCGAAATTATGAATATTCACCGCTAACAGGCAATAAATTTTTTTTCACTGTATTCACCGCCTGATTTATGTAATCTCATTGCATTCACCGCTTATCTTACAAAATTCTTCGCATTCACCGCTCGTCTCACATAAATTTGCGTTGAATTGCGGTGACACCATGACCCGGGTTTGCTCATCAGAACATTCTGGAGAATTGATAGTTGATAGAGTGATGGCTTCGAACGCAACAGTTTTTTGCATGTTTTTGATGTTAAGTTTTTATAATACTCCATTGTAACACCAAACGATACTACCACTACTACTACTACTACGACTACTACTACTACTACTACTACTACTACTACTACTACTACTACTACTACTACTACTACTACTACTACTACTACTACTACTACTACTACTACTACTACTACTACTACTACTACTACTACTACTACTACTGTTTCAACACTTTAATTCCAAATATGAAATAAAGGCACGGTTGGCAACAAATACAAATACAAATACAAGCAAAACAAGAAGAGTTATTTGTTTGGTTATTCTGTGAAGTGCTGTACGACGAAATTGTTGAAGGCATTCTTTGACCCGGTTGCTGCTTTCTCCTGCAATCTGGTGAACGATACTTTGTTTCGTACACAGTCTCCTTCGATTTGACTCATCCACGTTTTCCGTTGCCCCCCAGGAGCACGTCTGGCATGGGCGTATTGATCGGGCGGGTCCCAATCGAAGGCACTGCGGGCTAATCTTCCTGGTTCCATTCTCTGGATGTGACCGTACCATTTTATCCGTTTGAGCATGATCATCGTGGATAGTTGGGGCATTCGCGATCTTGACATAATTTCATCGTTCGTTGCTTTCTCCAGATATGACACACGTAGAATTCTCCGAAGACAACCACAGTGGAAACTCTCAAGTTTTCTCTCCATTAATTTCGAAAGAGTCCAAGTCTCTGAGCTGTACAGCACGGCTGATAAAACGAGTGCTTTGTACAAATTGCACTTGAGGTGCACGCTGAGCTGCTTGCTCTTCCAGAGATTTTGGAAGTTAGCAAACCGTTGTCTACCTTCTGCAAGTTTGCAATTGACTTCCTGGAGGTCTCCATGCTTGAGGCTGACATATGATCCGAGATACTTGAACGCTTCTATGTTTTCAAACTCGTTTCCGATAACATCTTGTACTTTGCAGGAAAACACGCGTGTGGCAGCTGCTTTAGGTTTGCCACAGTATCTCGATTGGTGAACTTTTCGGCCATTGACTGTTTTGAACTTCCTTTCACACTTGTCACAGGTGAGGCTCGCCTCTAGTTGCTCGAACTTTGACTTGTCGACGACATTCTTTGACAAACCGGCTTTGCAGAATCTTGTTTGGTGCACTTTGCGTCCGGTAACTGTACTGAATTGCCGCTGACAGTTCTGACATCTTAAAGACTCTTGATCAGCCACCGCTGACCCACTCTCATTTTCTAGCGACTCTAAATCCGCTACTGCAGATTGTTGTTGTGAAGCTACCAACGCTGGCTTAGCCTCCGCTAAGCTTTTCAATCTGAGCTTCCGGCCATCTTGTGTTTCGAACCAGCCCGCTTTCTTTTTCGTTCCCAGCAGCACCTCCGTGCCGATGGTTAGTCGTGACTGGCTAGATGTCTCTGCCAGGAGTCCTAGTACTACTACTACTACTACTACTACTACTACTACTACTACTACTACTACCACTACTACTACTACTACTACTACGACTACTACTACTACTACTACTACTACTACTACTACTACTACTACTACTACTACTACTACTACTACTACTACTACTACTACTACTACTACTACTACCACTACTACTACTACTACTACTACTACTACTACTACTACTACTACTACTACTACTACTACTACTACTACTACTACTACTGTAGCAGAGAGCAATTTGGGTAGGGGCGGCCGCGGTTTCCGGAAAACGTCCGAGCCGCCTCAATTTTGATGTTTAAACTCAAATCAACCCCTGAGATTGATAATTATGAGCTATAGTTGACGATTACCGAAACGGCCTTAAAGACAAACCAGTAGTGCTTGTGCCATAGCCTTCCAAAAAATTTATTTGTTTTTTCTTTTTTAGCGTTTTTCTCCTTTTTTAACAGTAAAAGACCATTAAAATTGAACGTTATTTGATAGATTTTTATCTCTATTTTCTAAAACATGTATTTTTTTAAATTTCTGTTAAGTATTCTTTGAGATATTGAGCTATAGGAGTAGGGTGCCTTTTTTGGCCGAACAGTAAGGAAAATTGAACAGGCAGTTTCTCTACGAAAAACTACTTTTTTTCAAAAATTTTTTTTGTTCCTGTCTTGTATGACTACCTTCTGTCATTTTTGTTATTATGAATGTTTGCCGTAGCTTTTTCAGATACGGTGAAAATTTCGGCCTATGAAATCGGTTGAGTGCATTACTAAGTCGAGTGCATTTGGACATCCTCAGATCCGAAATGAGGTGATTTTGATAAATGACCACAGAGTTCTGAAATTTGGCATGCAAGTTCGGAATAGTACGACAACCCAGCTCCCAAAAAACTGGAGTTTTTTATGGAGTGAAAAAGTACAAAAAAACTCTTTGAAAAAAACGGCCTTCAAATATGGTTAACAGATTTTGGATAATTTTTGGCCCAATTCTGATATTTTTAATTGATTGCAGATTTTTGCCTCAAATTTAACTTTTTGGAAGCGCAAAGATGAAAAGTAGGAGGTGACATGCTGGCCATGTGTAAAAAAGTTAAAAAATATGTTTTACTGGTGTAAAAATATTAAATGAAAATTTAAAAAATAGGGTTTTTCATAAAAAAACTGTGGCCATTTCGATCTGGATTGTGCTACTGTTGGAAAACTAACTTTTCCATAAACTAAAAAAGCTTCGTTTCAAATCTCATATTAAAAAAGACAAATTCATGCAAAAAAAGTTGTTCAAAAACAACCCCAAATTCTAAAAAAACACAAGATATTTTTTTTTATGTGTTGACGGGAAATCCTTGATTTCGACCGTTTCCTTATCCAAAGAATGATTTTTTGAAAACAAATCTAGTGATCTCTAAATGATCAGTATAAAAATTGGTTCAGAAATCAATATATCAATAATTTTTCTACTCAAATTTTTTTTTTGCACGAAAGTGCAAAATGGGTAACGGTGAGAATTTTGAAGTCAAATGAGCAAGGGTTACAGAAATGTCCACCAAAAAAACAATATAATGATCCAAAAACGCCAATTCTAAAACGCTGAGGTCTTTCAATTGTTATCTGAGAGAAATTTAAGTTATGGCATGCATCAAAACAACGCTTCTGAAGCATAAAAAACAGCTATCACCAAAATTTGAGGTCAGTTGGACGAAAATGAGAAAAAAATATTTGAAAAATTTGATAGCAGAAAGAAGTTTTTCCAATTGTCTAAATGAGATAAACAAAATAATGTTTTGATGTCTCTGTGTGCAGGTTGCAAAACCTATTGAAAAAACCTTTTAAAGCACGTTTCTCTGATAATCAGTTTTTTTTAAAGTGGGTACCTTGTTCGAGATGTTCATTTGGCCATTTCAAAAAAGTTTTTCCCTAAAGAAGAATGAACTACAATCGTACTATTCCTTGGTACTAGTTTTTTTTTGAAAAGACCTCTCCATATTGGCCAAAACTAAACTCCATAAAAAATTTCAAAAACAGAAAAACCTAATGCGTCAGAAAACAATTCTACGACAGCAAAAGTAAAAAACAAATAAAGTTATATTGTTTTCATTTTTCTGATCAACGAAATCTTTTAAGTTTTACGCAAACTCTTTCGGGGTAACGAGAAACCATTTTTCGAATAAAAACAAACCAAAATCGGCAAGAAAATTGCCAAAATCTGCACAGTTGTTAACACAACACATACAAAATTGAACCACACTTGAGGCTGTTTAACTTTGTTTTTGTTAAAACTCAACGCACTATTTTGTTTCTCAGGATTTTTAAAAAACAATTATGGAACAATTCCTTCCTCTAATTATTTTTGAGACAAAAAGTACTTTTTTCAATTTTGGTCAAAAAGTGGAATATGGGTAATGGTGAGGTTTTTGAACTGAAATGCGCCAGGGTTACAAAAATTCCTACAAAAAAGACCAATTAATGATCCAAAAACGCCAGTTCTAAAACGCTGAGGTCTTTCAATTGTTATCTGAGAGGGAGTTAATTATGGAATGCATCAAAACAACGCTTTTGAAGCAAAAAAAACGGCTATTACCAAAATTTGAGGTCAGTTGGACGGAAATGAGAAATAACTATTTGAAAAATTTGATTGCAGAGAGAAGTTTTTCCAATTGTCTAAATGAAATAAACAAAATAATATTTTAGTGTCTCTGTGTGTAGCTGGCAAAATCTATTGAAAAACCTTTTAAAGCATGTTTCTCTGATACTCCATATTTTTTTTTAAAATGGGTAACTTGTTCGAGATGTTCGTTTGGCCATTTCAAAAAAGTTTTTCCCTAAAGAAGAATGAACTACATTCGTACTATTCCTTGGAACTAGTTTATTTTTGAAGAATCCTCTCCATATTGGCCAAAACTAAACTCGATAAAAAATAAAAAAAGAACAGAAAAAACATAATGCGTCAGAAAACAATTCTACGACAGCAAAAGTAAAAAACGGAAAAAGTTATAGTGTTTTCATTTTTCTGATCAACAAAATCTTTTAAATTTTACTCAAACTCTTTCGGGGCATCGAGAAACCATTTTTCGAATAAAAACAAATCAAAATCGGCAAGAAAATTGCCAAAATCTGCACAGTTGTTAAAACAATATATACAAAATTGAACCACACTTGAAGCTGTTTAACTTTGTTTTTGTTAAAACTCAACGCCCTATTCTGTTTCTCAGGATTTTTAAAGAACAATTATGGATCAAATACTTCTTCTAATTACTTTTGAGACAAAAAAAGTACATTTTTCAATTTTGGTCGGAAAGTGGAATATGGGTAATGGTGAGGTTTTTGAACTCAAATGCGCCAGGGTTACAGATATGTCTACGACAAAGACAAGTTAATGACCCACAAAATGCCATGTTTAAAACGCTGAGGTTCTCCATTTGTTATTTGAGAGGTAGTGGTGAAGTTGTGGAACGGATCAAAACAACGTTTCTGAAGCGAAAAATACAGCTATTACCAAAATTTGAGGTCAATTGGACGAAAATGAGAAGAAATTATTTGTAAAATTTGACAGCAAAAAGCAGCTTTTCTTGTTGTCTTAATAAAATAAATCGATAACTTCACTATAAATATGGAGCATTGACGCTTACAAAAGATTAAAGCATGCAACATAAGCTTTGCCTAAATCAACCTTAACGTTTACAGTTGAGCAAAGTTTTATCAGGACAAAAGCTAAAACAAGTCACAATTTATACTGGAGGAGTCTCTGGATTCTGGAAATAGGCTTAAAATGACGAACACAAATAGCAAATTTTATGGCGGCCAGAAAAAATGGGGGACCATCCAAATTGGAGGCCAAGCCTCCAATTCGGGCGGTCCCCCATTTTTTTTGAAATTTTTTTCTTTTTTTCCAGTTTTTCAAGTAAAACCCAATTTTTTTGCCATTAACAAGCAAACTGTTGCCTACTCACAAATTTGAAATTATTATTAGTAACCCAAGAAAGGATTTTTACACTTTGCTGCAAAACTTAAATAAAAATGGGCAAAAGAGAACAAGAAAAATAAATATTGGATACAACAAAAGATGGACCTTATCGCAAGAGACCTAGGCCAACAATTCTAAAATGGATCAAAAACACACACACAGTGATAACTTCACTATAAATACCGAGCCATTGACGCTTTCAAGAGATTAAAACTTGCAACATAAGCTTTGCCTTAACCAGCCTTAACGTTTACAGTTGAGCAAAGTTTTATCAGGACAAAAACTAAAACAAGTCACAATTTATACTGGAGGAGTCTCTGGTTTCTGGAAATAGGCATAAAATGACAAACACAAATAGCAGTTTTTATGGCGGCCAAAGAAAATGGGGGACCATCCCAAATTGGAGGTCAAGCCTCCAATTCCGGCGGTCCCCCATTTTTTTTGAAATTTTTTTCTTCTTTTTTCAAGTTTTTCAAGTAAACCCAACTTTTTTTGCCAAAAACAAGCACACTGTTGCCTAAACACAAATTTGAAATTATTATTACTAACCCAAGAAATGATTTTTACACTTTGCTGCAAAACTTAAATAAAAATGAGCAAAAGAGGACAAGAAAAATAATTTTTGGATACAAAAGATGGACCTTATCGCAAGAGACCTAGGCCAACAATTCTAAAATGGATCAAAAAACCACACAGTGATAACTTCACAATGAATACGAAGCCATTGACGCTTACAAAAGATTAAAGCTTGCAATATAAGCTTTGCCTTAACCAACCTTAACGTTTACAGTTGAGCAAAGTTTTGTCAGGACAAAAGCTAAAACAAGTCAAAATTTATGCTGGAGGAGTCTCTGGATTCTGAAATAGGCTCAAAATGACGAACACAAATAGGAGTTTTTGAAAGTTTACCAAGTTCCTACAGAGGCATTAGCCTTTTATGTTGCATGAACAAATTGTTCACGGGTATCATTTACCAGCCTTTGCGAACATAGGTCGGGAAAAATCAAATTTTACCACCAAGCCAATATGATTTCAGACACAAACTGTCAACAATCGACGCAGTTTCGCACTTGACAAGAGCAATCAAGCATAACATCAGTTGCAGTGGCAAATACTATGCCTGCTTCATTGACTACGAGAAAGCGAACAGGAACATGCTGCTTACAAAACTGATAAAAGTGGGGATGCATGGGACCATTATACACAGAACACACTCAGTGCTAAAATGCAACTTCCAGCAGATCCTTGATGAAGATTTCTAGTCAAACGAGATTGAACAGAAAACAGGAGTAGCACAAGGAGACAAATTCTCACCACTCTTGTTTAGTTTATTCATAGCTCATTTGTATTTTGAGCTGAAATGCAAGGGTCTAGATGTTATATTTTACGCTGATGAATTGTTACTTGGGAGCTATAGCCAAGGCCAACTACAACAAAGTTTGAATAATCTGAAGACGTATTGTAGCAGGAACTAGTTGAAAATTAACGTAAAGAAGACAAAACAGAGGAAATTCAGAAGAGGTGGCCGTTTAGCTGTTGATGAACAATTCTATATATCGAAAAGAGAAGTTGAATTTACTAACACCTTACAGACATACTGATAAAACTATGGTAAAGCGGGCAACAATTTCTGCAGCATAGATTACAGTGTTACTGAGAGAACGGAAAAACGTCTGGTAAGAAACAGAACAAACTGCAACAATCAAGATGATTTTTTACGTTTTTCTGCAATTTCCTTTTTTGAATTCCATGAAATTGATTCATAGTCCAAAATTCCAGCAATTTTTGCGATGAAAGAGCAACCCATAAGGTTAATTACGCTGTAAATGAGCTTGTTTATAAAATGTAAAACCTGCCTTTTGTTGTAAAAATGTGACATCACATTTCAAACAGACAGATGGAATTTGACTGAAATTGTCTATGCTTCTTCTGTAAAAAGCACTCAGTTATCTGTGTGTTCGGAATCAATTAAATTTTGTCTTCTGAAGTTAGCTTTTGCAAATTTTCTCGAATTTTCAGCAAAAAATAAAAAGCTGAGCACTGTTCTTACGCGAATGAAACGAAAAGACAACTCACCAAAAAACTATTTTTTCGAAGCAAAAAAACACAATTCAGGAGTAACGACACATTTTCAGCTTTTTCCTCAAAAAAATTGATTTATCTAGACCTATTATCGGCCATTTTTTTATGATTGGCCACAAAATTACAAAATACTACCCAAATTTTACTCTAGTCAAATAAGTCATATGACTGTGAGTGAAAATGGGTATCGGGCGAAAACTTAAAATGGTCGAAAAAATAAAAGTGTAATATGGGCACCCTCGGATCTTAATATGGGTACCTATTTCAAAGCTTAATTTGGTCATCCTAATATGGGTAAGGGTACATTCTGGGGCCAAAGTGTAAAATGGGTGAAAAATGGTCCATATTACACTCCTGCTACAGCTACTACTACTACTACTACTACTACTACTACTACTACTACTACTACTACTACTACTACTACTACTACTACTACTACTACTACTACTACTACTACTACTGTAGCAGAGAGCAATTTGGGTAAGGGCGGCCGCGGTTTCTGGAAAACGTCCGAGCCGCCTCAATTTTGATATTTAAACTCAAATCAACCCCTGAGATTGATTATTATGAGCTATAGTTGACGATTACCGAAACGGCCTTAAAAACAAACCAGTAGTGCTCGTGCTATAGCCTTTCAAAAAATTTAATTGTTTTTTCTTTTCTAGCGTTTTTCTCCTTTTTTAACAGTAAAAGACCATTAAAATTGAATGTTATTTGATAGATTTTTATCTCTATTTTCTGAAACATGTATTTTTTTTAAATTTCTGTTAATATTCTTTGAGATATTGAGCTATAGGAGTAGGGTGCCTTTTTTGGCCGAACATTAAGGAAAATTGAACAGGCAGTTTCTCTACGAAAAACTACTTTTTTTTAAAAAATTTTTTTGTTCCTGTCTTGTATGACTACTTTCTGTCATTTTTGTTCTTATGAATGTTTGACGTAGTTTTTTCAGATACGGTGAAAATTTTGGCCTATGAAATCGGTTTGACTAAGTCGAGTGCGTTTGGACATCCTCAGATCCGAAATGAGGTGATTTTTGATAAATGACCACAGAGTTCTGAAATTTGGCATGCGAGTTCAGAATAGTACGACAACCCACCTCTAAAAAAACTGGAGCTTTTTATGTAGTGAAAAAGTAGAAAAAACACTTTGCAAAAAACGGCCTTCAAATATGGGTAACAGTTTTTGGATAATTTTTGGCCCAATTCTGATATTTTTTAATTGATTGCAGATTTTTGCCTCAAATTTAATTTTTTGGAAGCGCAAAGATGAAAAGTAGCAGGTGACATGCTGGCCATGTGTAAAAAAGTTAAAAAATATTTTTTACTGGTGTAAAAATTTTAAATGAAAATTAAAAAAAAAGGTTTTTCATAAAAAACTGTGGCCATTTCGATCTGGATTGTGCTAGTGTTGGAAAACCAATTTTTCCATTAACTTAAAATGCTGCGTTTCAAATCTCATATTAAAAAAGACAAATTCAGGCAAAAAAAGAAGTTCAAAAACATCCCCAAATTCTAAAAAAACACAAGATATTTTTTTTTATGTGTTGTCGGGAAATCCTTGATTTCGACCGTTTCCTTATCCAAAGAATGATTTTTTGAAAACAAATCTAGTGATCTCTAAATGATCAGTATGAAAATTGGTTCAGAAATCAATATATCAGTAATTTTTCTACTCAAATTTTTTTGCACGAAAGTGCAAAATGGGTAACGGTGAGAATTTTGAAGTTAAATGAGCAAGGGTTACAGAAATGTCTACGAAAAAGACAAGTTAATTACCCACAAAATGCCATGTTTAAAACGCTGAGGTTCTCCATTTGTTATTTGAGAGGTAGTGAAGTTGTGGAACGGATCAAAACAACATTTCTGATGCAAAAAATACAGCTATTACCAAAATTTGAGGTCAATTGGACGAAAATGAGAAGAAATTATTTGTAAAATTTGACAGCAAAAAGCAGCCTTTCTTGTTGTCTTAATAAAATAAATCGATAACTTCACTATAAATATGGAGCATTGACGCTTACAAAAGACTAAAGCATGCAACATAAGCTTTGCCTAAATCAACCTTAACGTTTACAGTTGAGCAAAGCTTTATCAGGACAAAAGCTAAAACAAGTCACAATTTATACTGGAGGAGTCTCTGGATTCTGGAAATAGGCTTAAAATGACGAACACAAATAGCAGATTTTATGGCGGCCAGAAAAAATGGGGGACCATCCAAATTGGAGGCCAAGCCTCCAATTCGGGCGGTCCCCCATTTTTTTGAAATTTTTTTCTTTTTTTTTCCAGTTTTTCAAGTAAAACCCAACTTTTTTTGCCAATAACAAGCAAACTGTTGCCTACTCACAAATTTGAAATTATCATTATTAACCCAAGAAATGATTTTTACACTTTGCTGCAAAACTTAAATAAAAATGGGCAAAAGAGAACGAGAAAAATAAATATTGGATACAAAAGATGGACCTTATCGCAAGAGACCTAGGCCGTTTCCTTGATTTCGACCGTTTCCTTATCCAAAGAATGATTTTTTGAAAAGCAAATCTAGTGATCTCTAAATGATCAGTATAAAAATTGGTTCAGAAATCAATATATCAATAATTTTTCTACTCAAATTTTTTTTTGCACGAAAGTGCAAAATGGGTAACGGTGAGAATTTTGAAGTTAAATGAGCAAGGGTTACAGAAATGTCTACGAGAAAAAACAAAATAATGATCCTAAAACGCCAATTCTAAAATGCTGAGGTCTTTCAATTGTTATCTGAGAGAAATTTAAGTTATGGCAAGCATAAAAACAACGCTTCTGAAGCATAAAAAACAGCTATCACCAAAATTTGATGTCAGTTGGACGAAAATGAGAAAAAAATATTTGAAAAATTTGATAGCAGAAAGAAGTTTTTCCAACTGTCTAAATGTAATAAACAAAACAATATTTTAGTGCCTCTGTGTGCAGCTGGCAAAATCTATTGAAAAAACCTTTTAAAGCACGTTTCTCTGATAATCAATTTTTTTTTCAAAATGGGTACCTTGTTCGAGATGTTCATTTGGCCATTTCAAAAAAGTTTTTCCATAAAGAAGAATGAACTACAATCGTACTATTCTTTAGAACTAGCTTGTTTTTGAAAAGACCTCTCCATATTGGCCAAAACTAAACTCGATAGAAAATTTAAAAAAAACAGAAAAAACCTAATGCGTCAGAAAACAATTCTACGACAGCAAAAGTAAAAAACGAAAAAAGTTATAGTGTTTTCATTTTTCTGATCAACGAAATCTTTTAAGTTTTACTCAAACTCTTTCGGGGCATCGAGAAATCATTTTTCGAATAAAAACAAACCAAAACGCACACGAAAATTGCCAAAATCTGCACAGTTGTTAAAACAACATATACAAACTTGAACCACAATTGAGGCAGTTTAACTTTGTTTTTGTTAAAACTCAACGCACTATTCTATTTCTCAGGATTTTTAAAAAACAATTATGGATCAATTCCTTCCTCTAATTATTTTTGAGACAAAAAAAGTACTTTTTTCAATTTTGGTCAAAAAGTGGAATATGGGTAATGGTGAGGTTTTTGAACTCAAATGCGCCAGGGTTACAAAAATGTCTACATAAAAGACCAATTAATGATCCAAAAACGCCAATTCTAAAACGCTGAGGTCTTTCAATTGTTATCTGAGAGGAAGTTAAGTTATGGAATTCATCAAAACAACGCTTCTGAAGCAAAAAAACGGCTATTACCAAAATTTGAGGTCAGTTGGACGAAAATGAGAAAAAACTCTTTGAAAAATTTGATAGCAGAAAGAAGTTTTTCCAATTGTCTAAATGAAATAAACAAAATAATATTTTAGTTTCTCTGTGTGCAGCTGGCAAAATCTATTGAAAAAACCTTTTAAAGCACGTTTATCTGATAATCAATTTTTTTTTAAAATGGGTAACTTGTTCGAGATGTTCCTTTGGCCATTTCAAAAAAGTTTTTCCCTAAAAAAGAATGAACTACAATCGTACTATTCCTTGGAACTAGTTTATTTTTGAAGAATCCTCTCCATATTGGCCAAAACTAAACTCGATAAAAAATAAAAAGAAACAGAAAAAACCTAATGCGTCAGAAAACAATTCTACGACAGCAAAAACAAAAAACGAAAAAAGTTATAGTGTCTTCATTTTTCTGATCAACAAAATCTTTTAAGTTTTACTCAAACTCTTTCGGGGCATCGAGAAACCATTTTTCGAATAAAAACAAATCAAAATCGGCAAGAAAATTGCCAAAATCTGCACAGTTGTTAAAACAATATATACAAAATTGAACCACACTTGAAGCTGTTTAACTTTGTTTTTGTTAAAACTCAACGCCCTATTCTGTTTCTCAGGATTTTTAAAAAACAATTATGGATCAAATACTTCCTCTAATTACTTTTGAGACAAAAAAATTACTTTTTTCAATTTTGGCCGGAAAGTGGAATATGGGTAATGGTTAGGTTTTTGAACTCAAATGCGCCAGGGTTACAGATATGTCTACAAAAAAGACAAGTTAATGACCCACAAAATGCCAAGTTTAAAACGCTGAGGTTCTCCAATTGTTATTTGAGAGGTAGTGAAGTTGTCGAACGGATCAAAACAACGTTTCTGAAGCGAAAAACACAGCTATTAACAAAATTTGAGGTCAATTGGACGAAAATGAGAAGAAACTATTTGTAAAATTTGACAGCAAAAAGCAGTCTTTCTTGTTGTCTCAATAAAATAAATCGATAACTTCACTATAAACATGGAGCATTGTCGCTTACAAAAGATTAAAGCATGCAACATAAGCTTTGCCTAAATCAACCTTAACGTTTACAGTTGAGCAAAGTTTTATCAGGACAAAAGCTAAAACAAGTCGCAATTTATACTGGAGGAGTCTCTGGTTTCTGGAAATAGGCATAAAATGACAAACACAAATAGCAATTTTTATGGCGGCCAAAGAAAATGGGGGACCATCCCAAATTGGAGGCCAAGCCTCCAATTCCGTCGGTTCCCCATTTTTTTTTTGAAATTTTTTTCTTCTTTTTTCAAGTTTTTTTCAAGTAAACCCAAATTTTTCCCAATAACAAGCACACTGTTGCCTAAACACAAATTTGAAATTATTATTAAAAACTCAAGAAATGATTTTTACACTTTGCTGCAAAACTTAAATAAAAATGGGCAAAAGAGAACAAGAAAAATATTTTTTGGATACAAAAGATGGACCTTATCGCAAGAGACCTAGGCAAACAATTCTAAATTGGATCAAAAACACACAGAGTGATAACTTCACTATAAGTACGGAGCCATTGACGCTTACAAAAGATTAAAGCTTGCAACATAAGTTTTGCCTTAACCAACCTTAACGTTTACAGTTGAGCAAAGTTTTAACAGGACAAAAGCTAAAACAATTTATAACACAATTTATACTGGAAGAGTCTCTGGAATCTGGAAATAGGCTTAAAATGACAAACACAAATAGCGGTTTTTGAAAGTTTACCAAGTTCCTACAGAGGCATTAGCATGTTATGTTGCATGAACAAATTGTTCGCGGGTATCATTTACCAGCCTTTGCAAACATAGGTCGAGAAAAATCAAATTTTATCACCAAGCCAATATGGTTTCAGACACAAACTGTCATCAACAATCAACGCAGTTTCGCACTTGACAAGAGCAATTAAACACAACATCAGCTGCAGTTGCAAATACTATGCCTGTTTCATTGATTACGAGAAAGCTTTCGACTTCGCGAACAGGAATTTGCTGCTTACAAAACTGATAGTGGGGATGCATGGGACTATTATACACACAATACAATCAGTGCTAAAATGCAACTTCCAGCAGATCCTTGATGAAGATTTCTTGTCAAACGAGATTGAACAGAAAACAGGAGTAGCACAAGGAGACAAATTCTCACCACTCTTGTTTAGTTTATTCATGGCTGATTTGTATTTTGAGCTGAAATGCAAGGGTCTAGATGTTATATTTTACGCTGATGACTTTTTACATGGGAGCCATAAACAAGGCCAACTACAACAAAGTTTGAATAACCTGAACACGTATTGTAGCAAGAACTAATTGAAAATTAACGTAAAGAATACAAAATGCATGAAATTCAGAAGAGGTGGCCGTTCAGCTGTCGATGAAAAATTCACTATATCGAAAAGAGAAGTTGATTTTTTTTGCCAATGAGAATCACACTGTTGCCTACACACGAGTCTGAAATTATTATTACTAACCCAGGAAATGAATTTTACACTTTGCCGCAAAACTTAATTAAAACTGGGCAAAAGAGAACAAGAAAAATAATTTTTGGATACAAAAGATGGACCTTATCGCAAGAGACCTAGGCCAACAATTCTAAATTGGATCAAAAACACACAGAGTGATAACTTCAATATAAATACGGAGCCATTGACGCTTACAAAAGATTAAAGCTTGCAACATAAGCTTTGCCTTAACCAACCTTAACGTTTACAGTTGAGCAAAGTTTTATCAGGACAAAAGCTAAAACAAGACACAATTTATGCTGGAGGAGTCTCTGGATTCTGCAATAGGCTCAAAATGAAGAACACAAATAGGAGTTTTTGAAAGTGTACCAAGTTCCTATAAAGGCATTAGCCTGTTATGCTGCATGAACAAATTGTTCACGGGTATCATTTACCAGCCTTTGCGAACATAGGTCGAGAAAAATCAAATTTTACCACCAAGCCAATATGATTTCAGACACAAACTGTCAACAATCGACGCAGTTTCGCACTTGACGAGAGCAATCAAGCATAACATCAGCTGCAGTGGCAAATACTATGCCTGCTTCATTGACTACGAAAAAGCGAACAAGAACATGCTGCTTACAAAACTGATAAAAGTGGGGATGCATGGGACCATTATAGACAGAACTTAATCAGTGCTAAAATGCAACTTCCAGCAGATCCTTGATGAAGATTTCTTGTCAAACGAGATTGAACAGAAAACAGGAGTAACACAAGGAGACAAATTTTCACCACTCTTGTTTAGTTTAGTCATAGCTGATTTATATTTTGAGCTGAAATGCAAGGGTCTAGATGTTATATTTTACGCTGATGACTTATTATTTGGGAGCTATTGCAACAAAGTTTGAATAATCTGAACACGTATTGTAGCAGGAACTAGTTGAAAATTAACGTAAAGAAGACAAAATGCAGGAAATTCAGAAGAGGTGGCCGTTTAGCTGTTGATGAACAATGCTATATATCGAAAAGAGAAGTTGAATTTACTAACACCTTACTGACATACTGATAAAACTATGGTAAAGTGGGCAACAAATTCTGCAGCATAGATTACAGTGTTACCGAGAGAACGGAAAAACGTGTGGTAAGAAACACAACAAACTGCAACAATCAAGATGATTTTTAACGTTTTTTTCCAATTTCCGTTTTTGAATTCCATAAAATTGATTCGTAGTCCGAAATGGCGGCAAGTTTTGCTATGAAAGAGCAACCCACAAGGTTAATTACGCTGTAAATGAGCCTAATTATAAAATGTAAAACCTGCCTTTGTTGTAAAAATTTGACATCACATTTCAAACAGACAGATGGATTTTGACTGAAATTGTCTACGCTTCTTCTGTAAAAAGCACTCAATTATCTGTGAGTTCGGAATCAATTAAATTTTGTCTTCTGAGGATAGCCTTTGTAAATTTTCTCTAATTTTCAGCAAAAAATAAGAAGCTGAGCACTGTTCTTACGCGAATGAAACGAAAAGACAACTCACCAAAAAAACTTTTTTTTTCGAAGCAAAAAAAACACAATTCAGGAGTAACGACTCATTTTCAGCTTTTTCCTCAAAAAATTGCGTTATCTAGACCTATTATTGGCCATTTTTTTGTGATTGGCCACAAAATTACAAAATACTACCCAAGTTTTACTCTAGTCAAATAAGTCATATGACTGTGAGTGAAAATGGGTATCGGGCGAAAACTTAAAATGGTCGAAAAAATAAAAGTGTTATATGGGCACCCTCGGATCTTAATATGGGTACCTATTTCAAAGCTTAATTTGGTCATCTTAATTTGGGTAAGGGTACATTCTGTGGCCAAAGTGTAATATGGGTGAAAAATGGTCCATATTACACTCCTGCTACAGCTACTACTACTACTACTACTACTACTACTACTACTACTACTACTACTACTACTACTACTACTACTACTACTACTGCTACTACTACTACTACTACTACTACTACTACTACTACTACTACTACTACTACCACTACTACTACTACTACTACTACTACTGTTTCAACACTTTAATTCCAAATATGAAATAAAGGCACGGTTGGCAACAAATACAAATACAAATACAAGCAAAACAAGAAGAGTTATTTGTTTGGTTATTCTGTGAAGTGCTGTACGACGAAATTGTTGAAGGCATTCTTTGACCCGGTTGCTGCTTTCTCCTGCAATCTGGTGAACGATACTTTGTTTCGTACACAGTCTCCTTCGATTTGACTCATCCACGTTTTCCGTTGCCCCCCAGGAGCGCGTCTGGCATGGGCGTATTGATCGGGCGGGTCCCAATCGAAGGCATTGCGGGCTAATCTTCCTGGTTCCATTCTCTGGATGTGACCGTACCATTTTATCCGTTTGAGCATGATCATCGTGGATAGTTGGGGCATTCGCGATCTTGACATAATTTCATCGTTCGTTGCTTTCTCCAGATATGACACACGTACTACTACTACTACTACTACTACTACTACTACTACTACTACTACTACTACTACTACTACTATTACTACTACTACTACTACTACTACTACTACTACTACTACTACTACTACTACTACTACTACTACTACTACTATTACTACTACTACTACTACTACTACTACTACTACTACTACTACTAATACTACTAATACTACTACTACTACTACTACTACTACTACTACTACTACTACTACTACTACTACTACTACTACTACTACTACGACTACTACTACTACTACTAATACTACTACTACTACTACTACTACTACTACTACTACTACTACTACTACTACTACTACTACTACTACTACTACTAGTACTACTACTGCTACTAGTACTACTACTACTACTACTACTACTACTACTACTACTACTACTACTACTACTACTACTACTACTACTACTACTACTACTACTACTACTACTACTACTACTACTACTACTACTACTATTACTACTACTACTACTACTACTACTACTACTACTACTACTACTACTACTACTACTACTACTACTACTACTACTACTACTAAAACTAATTACACAATTTTATTTTAGTGAAAGCACGTGGAACTGAATTGCAGAATTTAAGAGTAATGTGAAGATTGAACGCAGCTTTTTAAGTGAATTGTTTTGCCTCTATTCACACAAAGAAGTCACTGATTTTCAAAAAGCAGCCGTTCGAAAAAAGTTTATTGAGAAAATTAATTGGAGAGCTAACCTAACTATTCGGGGATGGCAATTTTTTTAATTCAATTTTGTTTAAATTTGGGCCTTTTAGGTTCGTGAGCTATAAAAATATTGTAGTTCAGAGAAAATAACTCCAAGGAGGAAACTTAGTGATAGAGCAAAGTTTCGTTGGTTATGATGAGCGATGATAAGTCGAGGTTAACAGCATTTGCAAAAACCATAAAGAGAGAGATCTAAACGACTACAAATGTTCATCAGTGTGAAGAGTAAATCTGAGTTGAACTGTCATTGGGCCTCGTGCATAGCCAGAATCACATATACATCGTTTTGATAAACTTGAAATTTCGAATCTTAGCAGTTTTGAGATTTTTTCCATTATAACTCCCCGTACTAGCAATCAGATAAACTTTAAACCCTCCAAATGAAATAATTATATCAAAATACAGGACTATCGTTTGGTGAGGGCACTGTTTTGGAAATTTTTGAACCAGTGCTGTCATTTCAAAATTCCGAATTTCTATAATAAAATATTTTTGTGGAGAATTTTTTCTCTGAAACAAAAGTTATTTAAGAATTGCTCCAACCCAACACTGAGTGAATTTTTGCTGTTGTGAAACCCTCCCAGCACTATGCCTTCATAATGCTTTCTGCATTGTTTAATTCTATCAATAAAATGATAAAATATACAGATATCAGCTGAGAAAAAAAAAGTCAGGCATCATTAGAAAACGAATAGCAAATGACAAAAGTAGATGAGTCAAATTAACAGCCTCTCTTCTTCAACCACAACTCCCATTGACGCATCGACAATTTTGCATCACCTAAGCGTCCTTGACCCTCGAATGCAGAGGATGGAGCCCCTTAGGGGAGCTGATTTTTGTGATTAGAATTGATATGATATCAATCTAGCTGTCCTCTTTTCGTGAAGATAGATTTGATGCAAGTTGTGTCAGTGCAATTGAAGCTAAAGGGACAGCTCCACCAGTGGTTGAGGACGCAAGTGGATAAAATTTCGCTCTCTCAACCTCAGTTATTCTTTGGTTATATTTGTTCTTTTCAAAAGATTCATTTTCCTTGAAGGCTTCGCTTCTGCTTTCATTTACCAGCAATGTTCTACCAGCGGGTGGATTCACATCAAAATAGTTTTCGTTGAATCTCGATTCCCAAAGTCCTTTGGTCTTCAAATCTAAACTTTTATCATCATCAGTTGTCGTTAATTTAAGAGCAAAAGTTCCTCTTGCATTGGCTGAAAATGACGTTCGATCTCGAGAACATGGCAGACTTCATTTAACCAGTTCGCAAAAGAATAGCGAAATTCATTATATCTCATGTGGTTGTATCATACTTTCGGACAGTGGAGGGCACGTGCCAAAGTGAGATTCTCACTGCATGCGCCTTCTGATGGCATCTTCACTGGGTCCCAGCCTCAGCAAAGGGCAATGCCTTCCCGAAACTCGCTTTTCGTTGTGTCAAATTCATATCATTTCAATGATAGAGTGTTCAACCAGATTGATGTTCCGTTTTCACTAGCTAAGTCAAATGATCGAATCTTTTGTTCAATTTGATTTTTTGTTGCTTTATTTTGGCTTCTGGCGGGGATATGGTTAAAGGACTTGACAGTTGAATTGACTGTTGATGATTTTTAAAACGGTTTTCATGTTTATAGATGTTCACGCCACCCTCCTTCATCGATAATCAAAAAATATTCCGGTATTTTTGAGTTTAGGTGGGATTCTTTAACAGATTAGATAAAATCTCATTGCTGAATGATTTCTCACAATCCTCTAAAAGTACTTCACCATTAGGTGTTGTACGAGCTATTAAGTTCAATTTATGCTGAGCCAATGAATAAAAAACGATTTAAAAACATTTGAGTTGAAACATTTGCATGAACGGCCAGCTTTTTAAACAACAATTTCTGCTGTTTTAGTGATCTTCCTATAAATTTTTGTTCTGTTTTATCGGAACCTTTTACAATACCAATCACTTTACATTCTTCAACTACATCAAATTCGTCGTGAATAAAAATATTCTGTGCTTTTCAAAAAAAATGGTCTTGGAGATGATGCGGCATTTGGGAAGATGATAACTGAAAGCAGGAACTTGTTTTTTCATTGAGTCAATGAGTCAATGAGTCAAATGATCAAGAGAGCTTACAGCGTTGCCATCGTCCGCATACCACATTTAAACTGAGAAGCAATCGTCAAGAATTTCAATTAATGGGATAATGGCAATTCCATGCCCAGACATCTGTTGTACCTTCCTGAGAGAATGTTGTTTGATTATTGATGGTTCACGATATGAATTACAGAAAGAATGATAGAGAGAAAGGCATAATTTTTTGATGTTTCGTACGTCAAGATCATGGTTGAGACTAATGAAAGCTAGATCGCCTCCGAATCTGTGTTTTTAAAAGCAATTCCCGATAAAAAAATTGCATACATAGTTGATAATCATCGCCTAATATCTGAAGGCTGGTTTTGAAAAATTTCTTTTGTAGTTTTTCCTATACTCCGCACGAGGACTTCCCTGATTCCAAGCGGCCGTACACTGGGCGGCTTTAAAGGGTATTAGAAGCCTGCGCCCTTCGTTGGCATCCAAGCGGAAGTGATCATGCGTCTTCATGGCAGATTTTGTATCCATTGAGGTATTGAGCTTTTCAAATATGGATTGTTGCGATGGTAAATTATGTATTTATGCTTAAGGGTGTGTTGTAGCATTTGTCTGCTTATGGTCCAGGTGTTATGTCCGCGTTGTTCCGTTGACCAATCATATAGAAAAACCTGGAATTCTCTTCGTGTTGAAACGCCGAGAAAACAATCATATGAGAAACACTATGGCAACAAATTGATAACAAATGATTAAATGAATTTTTTGAATATATTTTTATGAAACCATTGAAAAATTTGATTTGAAAAAAAACAACCTGGTGATGTTGATGCCTGAAGTGTGTATCAAGGTTTGTTCTGTCACGGGTTCACTAGATGGACAGAACAAGATCTGAAGAACTAACTTATTAAATATCAAAATATATTTAATAAATTACCAATTATCAGGCACAATAATGTTGATACAAAAATTCAACCCATTGGTTTTGAGATTTGGCAAGGACGGTACGCAATGGCCAGTGACTCGCGAGCGTGATTACGACCAATGTTTTTTCCAATTTTATCTAATTTGTCCAGTCTTCTAGCTGCTTCTATATTTGAGTGAACACTAAAAGTTTGTGTACTTTGTCACTTTTTTCAATCGATGAAAGTACACTTTAATGATTTTGTTCTACTGAGTCTCCACAAATGCCTTGTAATCACAAAGCAATTGATTTGTCACAAAAATTTTGGGCAGGGGCTGAATTTTGATTGGAAATAACCGGTTTGATTCATTTTGTTAACCGACAGCAAATTGCAGGGTTCTACTGCTGTTTAATACAATAAATCTTTCTTTTCCAGCCATTTTTATGCTGCGCAAGCATTGGTTCAGTATCAGTGCCTGCTGAACCAATACAAAACTTGTTAAATAGTTTCAGTGAATTGATTGAAAATCCGGACAACTGGATTTGAGTAGCCTCTTATCAGAGAGGAATTCAGTAGCCGGCATTGCATGTCTATGAAATGGTTTATATCATTGTTGCAAGTTCACTGAGAAATACGATTCAAGGACTCCCATATCAACAGAAGAGGAAGTTATTTGGAAGCTTTTTTCATCTTGGTGGTTTTATCTTCAATACAAAAAACCCAATCAAACACAAAGTTTTGCAATCTTACATATACGCAGGAGGTGCCCTTGAAAAGAAGAAGAAATTAGTGATTTGGCACGACGTTATCAATAAAACGCTTACATCTCACAAGAAAACAGAGGCCTGTCCCATATCATAATTATAATCAATTCTCCAAAAGTACAAAACCCGTATCGAAGCCATTGTGTATATCCAACGTTACGGAGCCAATCGGGCTCTCAGCCAGCTGAGGTCAAATGGAATTGTAGTTATCGAAGCTTTCAAGCAACTCATATCACACCGAAATGCTCCTACCCAACACTGAGTGAATTTTGGCTGGTGTGAAGCCCTCCAAACACTATGTCTTCATAATGCTTTTCGCAATGTTTAAGTCCATCAATAAATTGATAATATATACAAATATCAGCTGAGAAAAAAACCTAAGTCAGATATCATTAGAAAACGAATAGCTAATGGCAAAAGGAGATGAGTCAAATTAACAGCCTCCCTTCTTAAACCACAACTCCCATCGACGCATCGACAATTTTGCATCAACTAAGCGTAGTGATGGGACAGCTCCACCCGTGGATGAGAACACAAGTGGATTAAATTTCGCTTTCTCAACCTCAGTTATTCTTTGTTCATATTTGTTCTTTTTAATAGTTTCATGCTACTTGTAGGCTTCGCTTATGCCTTCATATACCAGCAATTTTCTACCAGCGGGTGCAATCACATGAAAATAGTTTTCGTTGAATATCGATACCCTAAGTCCTTTGGTCTTCATATCTAATCTTTTATCATAATCAGATGTTGTTAATTTAAGAGCAATGATTCCACTTGCAACGGCTGAAAATGACGTTTGATCTCGAGAACATGACAGACATTACTTAACAAGTGTGCGAAAAAATAGCGAAAATCATTATATCTCATGTGGTTGTATCATACTTTCGGACAGTGGAGGTTATTTGCCACAGTGAGATTCTCACTGCATGCGCCTTCTGATGGCATCATCACTGGGTCCAAGCCTCAGCAAAGGGCAATGCCTTCCCGAAATTCGCTTTTCGTTGGGTCAAAATGATATCATTTCAATGGTAGAGTGGTCATCCAGATTGATGTTCCGTTTTCACTAGCTGAGTCAAGTGAGCGAATCTTTTGTTCAGTTTGCTCATAATTCTCTTTTTTTTTGTAATTTGATACCAAGCTCTTTCTCCTTTTTTATTTCATGTATGATTTTTTGTTGCTTTATTTTGGCTTCTGGCGGGGATAGGGTTAAAGGACTTGACAGTTGAATTGACTGTTGATAATTTTTAAAACGGTTTTCATGTTTAAAGATGCTCGTGCCACCCTCTCTCATCGATAACCAAAAAATATTCCGGTGTTTTTGAGTTTAGGCAGAATTCTTTAACAGATTAGGTAAAATCTCATTGTTGAATGATTTCTCACAATACTCTAAAAGTACTTCACCATTAGGTGTTGTACGAGCTATTAAGTTCAATTTATGCTGAGCCGATGAAGAAAACGATTGATGTTCCGTTTTCACTAGCTAAGTCAAATGATCAAATCTTTTGTTCAATTTGATTCATAATTCTCTTTTTTTTTTGTGATTTGATATTAAGCTCTTTCTCCTTTTTTAATTCATGTATGAATTGTTGTTGCTTTTTTGGCTTCTGACGGGGATAGGGATAAGGAACTTTAAAGTTGAATTGACTTTTCATAATTTTTAAAACGGTTTTCATTTTTATAGATGTTCACGCCACCCTCCTTCATCGATAATCAAGAAATATTCCGGTATTTTTGAGTTTAGGTGGGATTCTTTAACAGATTAGATAAAATCTCATTGCTGAATGATTTCTCACAATCCTCTAAAAGTACTTCACCATTAGGTGTTGTACGAGCTATTAAGTTCAATTTATGCTGAGCCGATGAATAAAAAACGATTTAAAAACATTTGAGTTGAAACATTTGCATGAACGGCCAGCTTTTTAAACAACAATTTCTGCTGTTTTAGTGATCTTCCTATAAATTTTTGTTCTGTTTTATCGGAACCTTTTACAATACCAATCACTTTACATTCTTCAACTACATCAAATTCGTCGTGAATAAAAATATTCTGTGCTTTTCAAAAAAAATGGTCTTGGAGATGATGCGGCATTTGGGAAGATGATAACTGAAAGCAGGAACTTGTTTTTTCATTGAGTCAATGAGTCAATGAGTCAAATGATCAAGAGAGCTTACAGCGTTGCCATCGTCGGCATACCACATATAAACTGAGAAGCAATCGTCAAGAATTTAAATTAATGGGATAATGGCAATTCCTTACCAGACATCTGTTGTACCTTCCAGAGAGAATGTTGTTTGTTTGTTAAAAAACAAATTGGATGGTTCACAATATGAATTACATATAAAATGATAGAGAGAAAGGCATATTTTTTTAATGTTTCGTACGGCAAATCATGTTTGAGACTATTGAAAGAGTTTTTTGCGTCGACAAGCAAGATTGCCTCCGAATCTGTGTTTTTAAAAGCATCTCTCGATCAAAAACTTGTGTGTTCAATTCCAGCCATCTGACCCATACAAAGCTGATGATCACCACCTAATATCTTAAGGCTGGTTCTAATATATTTCTTTGATAGCTCTTCCAATACTCCGCACGAGGACTTCCCCAAATCCAATCAGCCGTACACCGGGCGGCTTTAAAGGTTGTTAGAAGCCTTCGCCATTCGTTCGCATCCAGGCGGAAAAGACCAAGGCTTCCTTGCGTCTTCATGGCAGAATGTTTGTCCATTGAGGCATTGAGATTTTCAAATTTGAATTGATGCTATGCTAAATTATGGATTGATGCTAAATTGTTTGTTGCAGCATTTGTCTGCTTAGGTTCCAGGTGTTTCGTCCGCGTTGTTCCGTTGATCAATCACCTAAAAAAACGTGGTCTTCTCTTTGTGTTGAAACGCCGATTAAACGTTCATCTGAGAAACACTATGGCAATAAATCGATAACAAATGAATAAAATGGATTTTTGAATATATATTTAAGAAACAATTGAAAAATTTGTTTTGAAAAAAAAACAACCTGGTGATGTTGATACCTGAAGTGTGTATCAGGGTGTGTTCTGTCACGGGTTCACCAGATGGACAAAGCAAGAACTAACTTATTAAATATCAAAATATATTTAATAAGTTTACCAATTATCAGGCACAATAATGTTGACACAAAAATTCAACCCATTAGTTTTGAGATTTGGTAAGTACGGTACGCAATGGCCAGTGACTCGCGAACGTGATCACATGCTTCAATTTTTTTTCCAATTATATCTAATTTCTCCAGTCTTCTAGCTGCTTCTATATTTGAGTGAACACTAACAGTTCGTGTACTTTGTCACTTTTTCATTCGATGAAAGTACATTTTCATGATTTTATTCTACAGGGTCTTCACAAAAACCTTGTATTCAAAATGCAATTGATCTGTCTAAAATGCAAATTTCAAATAGGGGCAGAATTTTGATTCGAATTAACCGATTTGAATCATTTTGTTAGAGCATAATTCAGGGCTTCTGCTGCTGTTTAATACAATAATTTTTTTTTATTCCAGCCAGTTTTATTCCAGCAAGCATTGGTTCAGTATCAATGCCTGCTGAACCAATACATAACTTATTAATTAGTTTCAGTGAATTGATTGAAAGTCCGGACAACTGGATTTGAGTAGCCTCTTATCAGAGAGGAATTCAGTAGCTGGCATTGTATGTTTATGAAATGGTTTATATCATTGGTGCAAGTTCAGTGAGAAATACGATTCAAGGACTCCCATATCAACAGAAGAGGAAGTTATTTGGAAGCTTCTTTCATCTTGGTGGTTTTATCTTCAATACAAAAAACCCAATCATACACAAAGTTTTGCAATCTTACCTAGACGCATGAGGCGTCCTTGAAAAAAAGAAGAAGGAACGACATTACCAATAAAACGCTAACATCTCACAAGAAAACAGAGGCCTGTCCCATATCAGAATTATAATAAATTCTCCAAAAATACAAAACCCGTATCGAAGTCCTTGTGTATATCCAACGTTTCGGAGCCCCTCGGACTCCCAGCCAGCTGAGGTCAACTGGAATTGTAGGTATCGAAGCATTCAAGCAACTCATATCACATCGAAATAAAAAAAACGCCACGTTAGTTAACAATTAAAGTCAACTCCATCCGTCTGTCAAGTCGGAAGCTCGTCTGCTCTTTGTGGTTTTGAAGAAAAGAACTTAACTAAACAATTTTGAACCCAAGCAATTAAAGAAGCTTAGACAGAAACCCAATAAGAACAAGCCCCCAAAGAAGCAAAGACAGAAAAAAAACGACTGGCCTCTTGAGTAAGTAACCTGTTTTCATACTGAGCCTTCTTGATCCTTTTTGGCGAGGAGGCGATGTTTGAGCATTTGTAATTGCGACCATGCCTGAAGGCACACGCTCTAGAAATCAATCTACCAAGTGTCCTTGCGCGGAATGTAACAGCGAATGCAAGGACTGGTGTCTTTCGTGTTTTGCACTTGGTATCATTCTGGAACATGTTCTGGTATAGCTGCCAGTTTTTTAGGATCGCTAACAAAGCAACGTGTTTTAGTTTGATTATGCAAAAATTGCCAAGAAAGTACAAAAAACAAATCAAAAGGAACTGGTCAAAACCCTAATATCCATTCACAAGATACAAAGTGGGAAAAATGATGGAAGATAGCGCTACAATACACGGTCTGCCGAAAACAATTGGAAAAGAGATTGATAGCAAATTAAAATTTCTCCGGAATAACTTTGAGGCAAAATTTTATAAGCTAATTGAGAAACAAGAAAAGCCAGCACGGCCTTAACCAGCTTTCCACACTCCGAATTTTTAAATTACAATGAGAGACATTCTAGAGCAGCAGGAGATGGAGAATATTGAGATTCAAAACGAGAACAAATCATCGTAATTTTTAGAGTACCAGAAAACAAGGGATAATCCGGAGAACAGACAAAAAGACCGCATTAATTTTTTCTCCGATTTTTGTACGAACTGTCTAAGCTGCGGTGTGCCTGAAATACAGAAAGCTATAAGGTTGGGCGAATGTCCCTCGCAGACATATCTAATCAGAAGAAATAGACCTCCGAAAAAAGGTCCTGAGAAACAGAACTGAGAAAGAAGAAATATTCAAGTCTCTTAAAAACTGCACCTAAAACTGCAGATCTTTCCTACAGAGGAATAGGCGTCTCCCATGACCACTCTAAAGAAAAGAGAGAAATCATAAAATTGAAGCTACCTGAAGCACTGGAAAAGGACGACCAAAATTTTGAGCGCTGCTTGAATTTCATTAGGGGACCTGCCTCAAAACTCGAAGTCCAGCTTAAAAAAAAATACATACCTCCGCCTGAATCTGAAAATGACGGCTTCTGACTAAAAGGCTCGCTCAAGCTCCTCCTAATAAACGTTAGAAGCTTATTTAGCCTGCAAAAGCGGCTTAAACGAATTGATTTTGTATTGAAACACTCATTTTATATGTTACATCTAACCGAAACGTGGCTTTCAAGCAACATCAAGACCTCAGAACTGCTCCAATCCCAACATAACATAGTTAGGGCTGATAGAAGGTCAAAGAACAAAAAAATCTAAACACAGAGGATGTCTGATAGCAGTGTCAAACAAATTCAGCTTTACTGAAGTAGACAATCGTCACCTTTCAGAGTCAATTCAAGAATCCCTGGTAGTTAAAAAACCAACCTGACCCAGCAGTAAAAGCTCTCTTTTTTAACCCAGCACAAGGGAGCCCCGATAGATCTCAACAAAACAATTTTGATGCTATTTTTGCCTTGTATTAGTTTTCGCTAACAAAAAATTCTCCTAACTGATGATTTTAACTTACACAGGACAGATTGGAACATATACCAATCAAATGATGCTTATGAAGTCTGTTTTATAAACAGATTCTTCGACTATCAGATTTTTCAAGCAATGTATTTCAAGCACCAAGTCATCCTGTTCGGACCTAGTCCTTGCAAATGATGAGGGTTTCATATGTTCAATCAATAGATTAGACGATTTAGAAGACTATTCTGACATTTTTCCGCTTCAAATCGGAATAACGGGTACATCAAGAGTGTCTCAAAAGAAACGAGAAATATAATATAGCTATTGCAATTGAGGCTTTGGTTACCTAAATGAGCTTATAACGAACCATCCCTTTGACCCCTACTGTTAGAGCAGCATAGATAAAAACACCGATTTGTTGTACGAATGGATCTTTCATCTGATAGAAAAAACTAAGCCCAGCAGAGCTCGACGCACACAAGAACTTCAGCCGTTGGTATCATCGAAAATATCGCACAAATTAAACAAATTGAGGTCAATAAGGCTTAAATTGAAACGTTGCGTGAAATTCCCTCCATTCTTAGCCAACCAACTATTAGAACCAGAAAGGATTGTACTAATTTGAAAAAAAGAAACCGACAAGAATACGAAGAACAACTAATTTCAAGCAGTAACAACCTTAGAATATTCAATTATTTAAATAGATTCCAAAAAGAGTATTTCGGGCCAAAATTTGTACACCTGACTGGAATTCCGTTGCACAAAGCAGCAAAGAAAAAGCAGAATTATTCAATAGGTTTTTCTCATCAGTAGTTATTGACGAAAGTTATGAACAGATTGATGCTCCTGATCTTCTCGATGCTAGTGGACATAAAACAAACTTTACCGAGAACGAGATCACCAAAAAACGGGAAATGTTGGTTGTCACAAAAAGTAGAGACGCTGATGACATTCCGACAACTTTGTTCAAGAAAACTGCAAAAACTGTTTCCAAATCGACTAAAAGAAGGTTACACAAAGTTGCCGGTTCATGGAAGCATGGTTTGGTCTCACCAATCTTCAAAGATGGTAATACAGGTGAGGTAAAAGACTATAGACCTGTCATACTGCTCAACATCATATCCAAAAAAGTTGAGAAGTTAGGCTTGACAATTATCTCAGAACATTTGTTGAACAACATTACATCCGGTCAATTTGGTTTTGTAACGCGGAGGTCTGTAATCTGGCATTATATCACGAGTCTGTCTAATATCTCTGAGATCTTGGTCAATCAGAAGAGTTCTGTTTCCTACTGCAGTTTGATCTCTTAAAGGCCTTTGACAAAACAAAGCATTCAGTTCTGATGGAGAAGTTATCCAGCATGAATTTACCACGAAGTCTCGTTTTACTTATTAAAGATTATCTGACTGACAGGACGCAAAGCGTAAACGTTGACGGCTACCAATCTGAGAAACGTCTGGTCTCTTGCGGAGTTCCTCATGGCTTTTTACTGGGACCTCTCATTTTCCTGATCTACATTAACGACCTGCCAATTATAGTCTTTTCGTCTCTGGCACTCTTGTTTGCAGATTATTTAAAACTGATCCATTGTACTAAAAATGAGTCTTTCCATTAGAGCCCCACCTCCCAGCTTAGTGGTCAGATAACTTATAGACCCCGCAATCATGGTAAATATACCATTACGGGGGGCTATAATTTCATGGGGGGCTATAATGGGAAATATCCCCAAATATGACACTCTCGACAAGTCATATTTGTACCAAAAATGATATTCTAGACAAGCTGCAAGTTGACCTAAACAAACTCAACAATCGGATTGTCTAAAACAGCTCCGTTTCCAGTACAAAAACTGATTTTCTACACTATTTGCTTTCGGGAGACGTCTCGGGGAGGTTGTGCTCTCTCTAGAGAACAATTTGATCCAAGAAAAGAGAGTCGTTAAGGATCTTAGGCTAACTAGGATCTTAGTTGTTAAGAGACCCTAAATTGGATAGAAAACGTGCGGAATCGAATAATGAAAGCAATGTAAACGTTTTATCTCATTCGAAGGAACACCAGCTGCAAAATTTCCATGAAAACAAAGGTTCACTTATGTCGAGCTTTTATAAGTCCGACATTAATGTTTGCATCTGAATGCTGGGAGATAAAGCGAAACGAGTATCAAGTTTTATAGCGGTTTAATAGAAAGGTTATGAAATGGATGACAAACAGGATGAATTGTTACAAGGAAGCTATTGTTCTAAGCAATATACTGCCACAACCCTACTTTAAAGTCCTAATGGATCTGCTTTTTAGCAGCATAGTGTCAGTAAAGTACGATGTCGACTTGCGCAACTATTAGATTATTCAATGGGCCGGAAGAAGATCTAGAGTTATACTGCAAGAGATTCGATACCAAGCGCAGAGACTAAATTTCTGGTAAAGAACTGGTTTTCGGTTGAACATCCTCAAAAAGAAAATGAATTTTTTGACCACATTAACCAGAAAAGAAGACTTCTAGAATAAATGTAGAATTTTTTCAAAGAAAACTGCCCTGATAATAACCTCTATATTTGGATCTTTTTGTGCCTGTGCCAAAACGGTAGTGCTAATTCTATATTTTAATTCCGGGACTTATATTCCCCGTGAAATTGTCACAAATCCATAATAAGAATAATAATATCATCATGCAATTTATCATTTGCGATTTCGCACAGTTTTGTACTATGATATTGTGGTTTGTGGCGTCTCAGTCATTGCGCAGGATAATTTCTAGCAGCATCTCTAATACACCAATATCCATTTCAGTCATACTTGTACACACTTGAGTGAAGTGTATGAATTTATGACAGCGACAACAGTCAAGCCGTTGGAATTTGAACTGATATTACCTTTCGGAGCCTGACTTATCAATGCTCATTCCGAACATATCAATGTAACTCTGGGCGTCACACGTATATAAAAAAGATGTACTAAAAATTTTGGGTTTCAGGGTTAAAGATTTAGTTTAAAACTTGATTTTTTACCTGTTTTATGGCTGACACAAGGTTGATAGGTGTCAGAACAGAAAATAGACCTGTGATTAGACAAAGCTCGGGCTTCGAGTGAAATCAACGAAACTGACATATCTTTATTGACTTGGTTAATTTACCACGATGATAAAACCGATATTGGGTACCGACCAAAACGAGGATTATTTTCATTTATTGAACACCAAACTTACCATCAGAGCTAACCATTCTATTAAATCTTAGTTTATTTAAACCAATTTTTCTTCACCATAATCTATTTAACAATTTAACTTCTAACTTTGCATTTTAACCAAATACCACGCTCAATTAGCCAAAGAAATAGAGTTTTGCGCACGGGTGGCTACTATAGTGGCGATATGGGTTAAAAGTAAACAGAAAACCACCACCATATAATATTGAGCGTTGTACTAACTTCTAAAAGAAAACTATTCTTTTGAAAATCAACTTTCGACACGAGTGTGACGTCTTAACATCGCGACCCAAAAAAGGAATTTTGAACTTGTTTCGGGATTCGACAAGGAACACTGCCATCTTCGAACTTTCAAGTGAGAACTCACTAAAAAATCGAATACCGTAAATCGGTTCGTACATTTTTTTTCAATTAAAAAATAGCGTTCAAAATCAAGCGAATTTGAAATTGACATAATTTGACTTAAAATACACCAATCGAACTTTTTAAATTTTTTTCAAGAAAAAAAACAGTGTCAATAAGTTTCAAAACTTGATGAGTTAGAGTGTCAAAAAGTAGTTCGGGTTTCGAACACAATAATTGAAAAAATTTGAAAAACAGTAGTTTTAAGTAAAATACTGATGGAGCGGCGCTCCTCAAAAACGCTGTTACCGGAGCTTTTTACGGGTTCGAATGATTTTGAAAGTTATGTTACACACTTTGAGCTCTTGTGTCAACTTCAGAAGTGGCAAAGAAAGGAAACAGTAAACGGCGCCGAGACCGAAATTGGTGAACAGCCGCATTATTTTGCGTTAAGGCTACAGAAATCGGCTATCGATTTTTATCCTACACTTTCGGAGGACACCAGGAAGAGCTATGATGAGACCGTTAAAAGCTTTCAGACAACATTATAATGAGAAACCTGTAGTTTTCCGAGGGAGGCTAGTTAGGAGGGTCCAGCAGCCGGGTGAAAAATTAACAGATTTCCTCGGTGATTTTCAGACATTAGCCTTGAAAGCATACCCTCAGCAGTCTAATGAGATAAGAGAACATCTCATTTTGAGGGGATTCCTCGAAGGCATAGAAAATATTCAGGTGCAACTCAACCAGAGAAATAACTTGGGTGACGCGGATATAACTTTAGACGAAGTTTTAGAAAGAGCATTACATATTGAAGCAGTCACGAGAATTGAGGAGGAGGATAATGAGCCGCGGGTTTCTGCCCTCCAGTTGATTGAAGACACTCAACTAGTTAAATCGATTAACGATTTAGGGCGAACACTGCAGACTAATCAATCTAACAGGCAAGATAATCAAAAGTTTTCATCGCATGGAGGGAGGCCAAAAGAGTTTCTGCGAGGAAGTGAGCGTAGTTCAAAAGAAAACCGAGATAGAAATAGAATCTCTTATAGCTATAATAGAAGCAGCGCTGATAATAGACGAACCAATTGAGAAAGTAGAGCGCAATCGCCAACACCAGGAGGCGAGAACAGAGGCCGAGGTCGGTCTCACGAGAGTTGTGCCGAGCAGGCAAAGACAGCGGTGAGATTTGAGAGAAAAAGATGTCGCCGTTGCGGTCAGTGAAATCATTCATCTACAGGATGCAAGAATTGTTCTGAATATGGGAGTCCAAACCATTTCAAACGAAATTGCCCGTATTTAAACGAGAATTGGCTGAAGATGGCAGGGCTTCATTTTCAGCTAGCTACGTAAAAACTTTGCGTGGCGGAAACAGCCCAATGGAGGCCTTGTTTGCCTAAATAATGACAAAAGACAAACTGATAATGGCCTTAATGGATGGTGGAAGTAGTCTTTATATTTAAAGCGACACACTATATCAGCAACTGGGAGAATCGAGCCAGATCAGAGTGTGCAATAAAAAAAATAATAGCTGCCAACAACGGAAAAATGCCTGTAAAAGGGTCAACAGCTATTTAGGTCCATTTTCGAAAACATACATCTGAGATAACAGTTGAGTTTCTAAAGACTAAAATTGAGATAACGCCTTGTTTATTGGGCATGGAGTTTTTATATAATTTTGACTGTATATTAAACCTCAATTGTCCCCATCACAACGAAGTAATAAGAATCTGTTTCAGTTGCTACTGAGGATCACGAATTACCTCAATGCTGCGAAGGTTTCATTAAATGCAAAGTTTCCGATGAAGAGTGTAACATAACACAGCAAACAGACATTTTAGTCGAACCCATGCAAGAGTTTGAAGACAACTCACAGTTATTATTAGCGAGATCATCGCTGAATGACATGGTTGATGATGTCGAATGGGTTCGATTTCTGAACCCTACATTAGAACCAAAGAAAGTTTACAAAAACGCGAAAATTGCATGTGCGGAAAACATCGAAAATAATTCAAGAATACAACAAAATAACCCTGACAAAAATACAAAACGAAGAGATGAATTTGATTTTGAGAAGCAGGTGAACTCAAGTTCAATGAGCTTGTCTTGTGAGGAAATAACAAAAGTGAGGTCACTTTGCACAAAATATGAAGTAAAATTTTCACGAAACTTAAATGATATGGGATTTTTTGACAGCATTCATCAAAAAACAAAATTAAAAAAGGATGCTGTGCCATTGAGACGTACATACGGCAGCATGAGCTTTGAGAAAAGAAAAGCCATGAAAAAAAATTGTTGAAGACTTGGAACGAGACAACTTAGTCGAATCACCACATTCCGACTGGGCAGAACCATCATTAATTGTACTAAAAAAAGTTGGAACCTATCGCTTGGTTGCTTTTCAAAACCTAGTGGAGTTAATTTCTGCTGGCCTCTCTTACGAAATGGCTCTAGTGTTTTTAGATGACGTTATCGTTTACGGAACAAATTTCGACGAACATCTGAAATGATTAGAACTGGTTTTCCAACGTTTAGCGGAGAATGGATTAAAGATTAAGGGATCAAAACGCTGTTTTTTCAAAAAACGTGTCAGCTTCTTGGGGCTCATTATATCCGAGAGTGGAGTCGAGGTCGACCCAGAGAAAGTAAGAGTGGTAGCAAGAATGAAAGAACCATCATCCCTGAAGGACGTCAGGGCCTTTCTAGGCCTTGTGAGCTGATATCGGAAATTTAATCAGGGTTTCGGAAAAACAGCAGAACCTCTTCACAGTTTGCTGAATGAGTCGAAAAATTTGGAATGGAGTACAGAGTGCAAAAATGCGATAACCGAGTTAAAAAAAGCTTCTGGACGCCCCAGTTTTAGGATATCCAAACGATAGGGATCCGTGTACATTAACTACGGATGCTTCGTTGACAGGAATTGGAGCTATTCTTACCCAAAAGCAAGGAAAGGAGGATAGAATTATTGCGTATGCTAACAAAACTCTGAGTAAAAGTCAGCGCAATTATTCAGCCACAAAGCGGGAATTATTTGGAATCGTTCATTTTACTCAACATTTTAAAAACTATTTACTTGGTCAGCACTTTTTAATTAAAACGGACCACCGGGCTCTTGTCTGGATCTATAGTTTTGAAGAACCAGACGGTATGGCTGCAAGATGGATAGAGAAACTTGGGCAATTTAACTTTGACATCAAGCATAGAGCAGGCAAAAGAATCCCACACGCTGACTGTCTGTCGCGCATAAACACAGAAGACCATGAACAAACATGAACAAACAACTTTTGTTAACGGTATTGCGATTGATGCAGAGCAAGACAATACCGATTATGGTAGTCGAGGTTGGCAGTTAGAAAATCTGCAGAGAGTACAACTGCGAGGTTCGCAGCAAAATGACAAACTACTCAAAGAAGTATAATCCTGGATACTAAACAAAAAAAGAAGGGAACCACGGCAAATGAAAAATGGAGCATCAAAGGAGTTATGGAAACACTGGGTTCAGTATACAAATCTTTGTCTCGTAGACAGGATTTTGTATCGCAAACACCAAACAGAACCAAACTTTGAGACTGTTTACCAAATGCTTGTACCATGGGAGAGATTGTCCAACGTGCTTGAGCTGTTGCATGACTCTCCTAGCGCAGGTCACTTTGGGATTGAGAAAACATACCAAAGGGCTTGTGAAAGGTTTTATTAGCCCTGCATGAGAAGGGACGTAAGAAACTGCATAGAAAGCTGTTACGTGTGCCTAAAAAGGAAAGGCACTAAGCAGAAACATCGGCATTCACTCACAGAATGGAAACCTAGTCATCCATTTTGGCAAGTATCTCATGATATCAAGGTTCCACTTCCGGAGTTTCTGGGAAACAAGTACAATTTGCTAATCGATGATCAATTCAGTAAGTGGTACGAAGCCGTAGCTTTACCGAATCAAGAAGCAAAAACCGTGTCAAGAGCGTTTGTTGAACACTGGATAGTAAAAATCGGCGAAACGAAAAACAGCCGTTAGGGAGCAGAAGAATACCGAATTGAACAGCTCAGACGATGGTGATGTACTTGAAATAGAATCATCAACAGACAGTGAAAGCAGGCTAAACACAGAAAATCAATCCAAATCTGAGGATGCTAACGAGTCACTAAGTGTTACAAATGACACGTCTGAGAATGAACATAAAGAATCAGAGCAAAAAACCTCTAAAGGCAAGAGACGGCAAAAAATGTTGCCGAGGAAGGAGGTGCAACTTCATCAAAACCTACAGATTACAGTGCAAAAAAATCAGCAGAAACAAAAATTCCAAAACCAGAAAAAAAACACAGGAATCTAGTAGTAAAACAAAAAGTACCCAAGAAAAGATTAATAGTGATCCCAAGGCACCAAAAATGGCTACAAGGCCTCGCAGCCAATTAAAACCGGTGCCTGAGAAATTAAAGAATTACTTTACTGAGCAAGATGAAGAGTACTTTAGCAATCAGGAAACTAATGATGTTTTTGTTTCAGGAAAATCTAGAAAGAAATAATGGAATCGATAAGAAAGGCGAGTTTGTCCGGAGCATCGTGTGATGGAGTATCACTATGTTTGTATCTGGCATTGCTAGTTATATTTGCTTCTCCATCACCTTGTATCAAGTTATACGGGTATGATTTTAATACGGGTATTATCAATATCGTATCAACAAAGATCTATTCTCTAGATCACAGTACAAACTGTGATAAAAAATTTAGAGAATCGAAAACAAAAGAAGAAGGTAGTTTGATATATGCTGAGGTTCAGCCTGAGATGAAAATTAAGTTTTGCATGTATGAAGCGGTATATACAGAGTGGGCAATTTAAAAAAAGCAAGGTATATGACGATGTCGTTTTTCTCAAGGAAAATTTGAGACTACTAAAATCAATATACTATTTAAATGAGGGAGTTTGTACGAACATTTGGGAGAAGGAAAATTTTGCCATACTTAGAGAGAAATTTTGTTATGGAAATTAGAACACTCCAATGCGAGACTCAACGACTAAGAACTCAAACAACGATTGAAATATCAAAAAGCAGTGTTAGTCCATCAGTAACGCTCTTCCAGAAAGGAACTTACGTTGAAAGAGCAGGATTTGTGTTATATGTTCATAAATGTGCCAAAGTGGTAGCAACAATAACTAAACTTCTTTTTGCACAGAAGAAGTTCCTGTGTTGGTAGAAGGTCAGAATTTCTCTTTTATTAGATATATGGACCCTATTACAAAAATTATGTATCAGAATTATACAATCGCTGCATGCAACCCGCTGTACCCAAATGTTGTCAAATTAGAAGACGGCAGTTTTCAACAATATGGAGAAACGCTGAAGCATTTCAATCGTGAGATATATCAGTGGTCGATGAATAGTAACCTAAATGTAAGTAATGAAAACCTGCATCGCAGCCTTTTCTCCACATCAGACGTTAAACATAGTCAAAATGTTCGAGCAATTCGGCATACTAGTAAAAGAATTATCAGTCGGGAAGCATTCTGAGATTCGGATGGAAAATACAACCATGAAAATTTTATTCAATGGAACGATCAGTTCCAACAATTTTTTTCTCACAAATGAGAAAACATTTTTGCAGAATTAAAGAACCGAAAGCCTATATATTTCGTTGAAAGCAAAGGACATTGCTGTGTCAGTCTTGACAGTCCACCTCATTTTTCAATTTGTGAAAAATTTTCCTAAATTGTTCATCTATTTAGGATTAGTTATTAATGGAGTGTCTTGGCGACAACTATTGCGGAATCTTGACCCCATAACGGGAACACATATGTATAATCAATTACTCAAATTAATAAATGAAAGCTCAGAACAAAAGAAAATGATTGAAGAAAAAGAGTCCTTAAAAGAGTCAGATGTTTTTTAAAAAAAAAGAAAGAAAAAGAAAAATAAGTTGTCTTGAGTTCAAGAACAAAAAAAGGACGGAACGTCTCGAATTCGAGGCCAAAGAACTTGTCTTGAGTTCAAGACCAAAAAAAATTGTCTTGAGTTCAAGACCACAAAAACGGGAAGGTCTCGAGTGCGAGACCAAAAAAGAAAGGAAAAAAAGGAGAAGTTTTGAGTTCAAGATTGAAAATATCGAGAATATTTAGAAGCAAAAAGGGTCTTTTATCCAATATAGCGGGTAATGAAATTCCACAGATTGGTGAATATGTGTACTACTTGCCAAAATTGAATTGTGGAAATTATTTCCGGGGTTTCCCCGGGAGCGTATCGAGTGGAATCTTGTCTGTCGCAGACTCGGGAAGCATCTACGCTAGAACATCTGGCACCAGCCGATATTCGTTGGCGTGCTCTGTAGACTGAAGTGTAACTGCGAAACCAGTGCTTACAGTTAAAGACCTCGTCGATCTTCGACAGGAACTGGATAACTATTGCAACAAGACCCGACAGGCAACAAAAGAAGTTTTGGGCAAATGGAGTGCCGAATGTGAGGCGTTACGAGATAACTTAAAGGCAGCAGCAGCCAGAAATGCTGAAAGGGAGCAATCCATTGAAGTATTGAAGCAAGAGTTCGCCGATTTGAAAGTCAAGACTGCTAAGAAGGGCGAAGCCATCGAAAATATGGAGAAAAAGAATGACCAATTGAGGCTGGAACACTACAATTAGTATTTGGCGAACACGTGCCGAAAAAAAGATTCTCTCATTGATCGACAAAAGAGTGCTCTTAGAAACGAAAAAGCCAAAGCAAAGGCCACGGTGAACTGTTTATCAGAGATTCTGAACAAAAACATTTTGAACCGGCCTTCAACGCTATACGAGATTTTGTTGGTAAAATGTTCTGCTCAAAAGATCAGATCAGGAAACACTACCAAAAAAAAGCCTGTTGACGCACCCTGATGCTGGTGGAGAAGGAAAATTCTTCAAGACTATCAACCGGGCATATCAAATTCTGACAAAAGATGCGCCACGGGAAGCGTACAACATATTTGGACTTGGCGAGGCAGAAAAAGTTATGAACAACCAAAACTGACAATTAAACTGTCCATATGAATCTACAAACTTTCTGAATAGTAAGACGTTCACATAACAAGATCTGCGATTGAAAATATTGCTTATTTTTGAGTGAGTGGTGAACTCTATTCTTGTTAAGAGGGGGGGTGTGAGCGTCACACGCATATAAAAACATTGGGTTTCAAGATTAAATATTTAGTTTAAAACTTGAATTATTACTTGATTTATGGCTGACACAAGGTTGATAGGTGTCAGAAAAGAAAGTAGACCTGTGATTAGACAAAGCTCGGGTTTCGAGCGAAATCAACGAAACTGACAACTCTTTGTTGACTTGATTTTTAAAAAAATGTCAATCTAAAACTTTCTTACGAACGTTTTCGAACTCTGAGTTCATCGTCAGGTTATAAACAATACAAAATGCTAAAATGAAAAGCCGGCAAATAAGATGCAAATCAATCATTCAAGGAAATTTAAAACGAAGTTTTACATATCTACAATCGTATCTACAAATCATTTACATCTGAGTAAAAATACATTTTCGACTTGATGTAGCAGATGCATATCGACATGTTTTTTATTAAAAAATCTACATATATTGCTTTAAACTTACTTTGGTTTTGTTCAATTGAAGAGTTGAAATTTTCGTTTCTCAACGTGTTTTTCAGGTTGAATTTTTATCTCCAAACTATGCTTTCAGTGTCAATTTTTTGTTCTTTCATTCGCAGCTGGTTATTGTATACTTGACGATATTCCCTACCCAATGCCTAAGATATTGATTACGTTCCCAAATTTCTTCATATGTTGTCAATGCTTCATGGAACGCTTCCCGATTGCTGGTTGCTCGTAACAGGCGGTGTATTTTCCCCTGTATTCTGCTTTTCTTATGTTGTAGGGGTGCACAGCTACGATTGTTCATTATTGTTTCAGTATCTGATGGTTTTTGATACCATGTGCAAAAAATGTTCCCCTCTGGTTGTACGTTAATTGACATGTCCAGAAATGGCAGAATGTTTTTGTCATCTGTTGTTTCTTGGAGACTTGGATGTAAATTGGAGATTTGGATGGAGGTTATTGACCGCATCTAACAGCTCTTTTGTGTCACCTCTAACTGTTCTCACAATTTCGGCGACATATCTTAGAAATACTTTAGTTTCAGACGAATGGTTAATGTCAGTCTGATCATTTTCACGACAGAATGAGCACATCCAGAGCTGGTTTTCCATGCAATCATATTCTGTGTTACTGAATTGCGTGGAACCATCTATTACAAACTTCACACTCAACACCCCTGGAACGTGTTGTCACACGGTGTTCGCAATTGCGACAAGTGCTAGATTGTCTGTAATTTGAGTTGTGGCTCCCACGATTTCATCCAAAGGTTTGCCAAAATCCCCGCCAAGAACGCACCCATTGCCAACCCGTCTTTCTGACAGTACCAACTTTCATTGCATTTGAAATGGACGTTGGTGACGGCTAATTCAAGCAGACGTTTCATTGTTGTTCTATTTATGTCTGGTTTATTGTTCCTAGCATAAAGCGATCGCAGGGCAATGTTACTGGCTTCCTTTACGGGAACGTTGGTGTATAAACTTTTTACATCTAATGATAGGATTTGTTCGTCTTTTTTGTTCGTACTTTTATTTGCTCCAGATTCTTTCGTGCATCATTTGTGTTAGTTTCTATGTTTGCTCCTTCAATCTTTTGGAAAAAGGGTGTTAGAAACTTGTTAAATTACGGTAACAACTTCCCGGGATAGAGAGAGCAGGTCTCAGAGGGGTTTCTTTTTTGTGTGCTTACATATCCAAAAGTTCTTTGTTTAGTTCTTTTTCATTTTTCATTACGATATTATCACAACTCTTACCAAGTTTTCTGAACTGTTTGCAATCTGAAACTTTTTCCAGTTTTTCTGCGTACGTGCTCTTTTTCATAACACAAAACCCTACCCCCCTTATCAAAAGGAACAGCAATCAGAGCGTTGTCACGCAGATATTTTTGCACTTGCTAATGCTCTAAAGGTGCTTCTCTGATGTTTTTTGAGTACCATTTTGCTGCCGCCTCAATTTCGAACAGTTTCTCACCTGGTACATTGTTCTCACGCAGTTTTCTTGTCTATGTCAAACTGTCTATGTCAAACTATCAAACTGTCTATGTCCGCCAAGAAATGCAACTCTTTAAACTTGTCCCTTATTGGATGCTTTGGACCAAAAGTGAGCAAGTCCCTGACGAATCCCGGCAAAATGATATTTACCACGATGATAGAACCTATATTGGGTACCGACCAAAACGAGGATTATATTCATTCATTGAACACCAAACTTATCATCAGAGCTAACCACTCTATTAAATCTTAGTTTATTTAAACCAACTTTTCACCATAATCTACTTAACAATTTAACTTCTAACTTTGCATTTTAACCAAGTACCACGCTCAATTAACCAAAGACATAGAGTATTGCGCACTGGCGGCTACTGTAGAACTATTGAAAACGTCGGATGCTTAAGACGACTTTTTGCGTGTGGTTTATCCGTTCATTTCTTGAAGATACTACGAATGGCTGCTCGGAAGAGGAATTAACAAACGCAATTGAGTAAAGCGTTCTTTAGCAGTTCCATTTCGCGTTGTTTTGTTGTGTTACTAGATATGAAGTTTGATAGTATTTCGGCATTTTCTCGCTTACGTAGTAGTTTCGTGAATATACTGATACAAGGAAGAAGACGAATTGTAAATCCATAAGATTTAACCTACTCGTCTCCAAAAACACAATTGCAAGGCAAACACAACAATCAGTAGCTGTTGTATCAGACGGTAGGCTACAAAAGCAGTGTGTTTTCTAAATTTATTTGACAAAGGTGTTGTGAACTTTGGTAGCTCGGAACAAGAGGAAGACATGCTACCGAATTGTAGATCTTGTGTCACTTAATCTACACATTGGTAGCATCTCTTCGTCTACGTAGTTAGTTTCTTCAGTATATTGATACAATAATTGTGGAGAAATGCTAATTGATAAAGTGATGACTTGGCATATTGCATTCAAGCAAAAAAAAAACAGCAATATCAGTTTCCAACAAATTTCAAAAAGCAAATGATAAGCTTTTATTAACAGAACAAAATAATAAGTTTTTACTACTACTACTACACTGTAAAACCAAATGCTACTAATACTACAATATCGTTTCTGTGAAAACATTGAAACCCAAATTATCCACTTCAAGAACGGGGACGAAAAATTACCACAGTTTTTTGAAGGGAAAATTTTCGTCTTTTTCTACTATTAATAATAAAAGTCAATCATATTTAAAAAGCAGATGTTTGGGGAAAAAATTGTAAAATTAATTGGATAGATAACCTAACTGTTCCGGAAATGCAAACCTGGAATAATTTCTTAGATTTTTAGAAGCTTTTAAATTTAAGCAATTTTGATTTAAGGTGGGCCTTCAAGGTTTATCAGCTATAAGATGTACTTCGTAATTGAGCAGAATTTCGTTGCTCATGGTTAGCGATGAGCAGTTAAGGTTAACAGCTTTAGAGAAGACAAAGTCAATCAAAATTTAAAGTACTACAAGCGTTTATGAGTGTGAAATAGAATTTTGAGTTGACCAGTCATTGGGACTCATCCATAGCCAGATTAACCTCTACATTTGAAAAAAACTCTCTAATCTTTTGCAATTTTGAGGTGGTTGCCATTATAAACCCCCACCTCTCGAACTAGTGGCCAAATAACCCATGGCCCCTCCAAGATTGTTAAACCTAACATAATGCGGGGCTATAATTTAGTGGGGGCGCTATAATGAGAAAGACACCGTTTTTGTACCAGCAGCGTCATTGATAACTTCTCTACGTTTGTTAAAGCAACCATTTCCTTGAAAAATTCCTCTGTGGATAGGGCGGGGATACGAAGATGTTGTGACGCAAAATTTTTACGAGGTTTGGCATGGTCTGTGCGCAATTGTCAGTTAATGCCGGTCTCTTTCTGTTACGAAATCTTGTTAAACTGCATTGTCCAAAGTTTTGTTATAGAAAAACAGTTCTACCAGTTCTCTAAATGTACTTCGATGTTTATCACCCAATCAGTGGTCCATTTTTTAAAGTTTTGGATTGTTGTTGCAAATTCCAAACTTGCATTTACTCCGTCAGATACATTTGTTTTCCGTTTTGTAGTGATTTCAAAAAAGCAAAAAAAATGGAAGCTGTTTATCTATAAACCTTTTCCTATATTTTTAAGCATTAGGTTGTCCAAAATGATTTTACGGAAGACATTTGTGTCAGTACTTACTAGTCATTTTCTGCTTTTGTGTAGTTCTTCTAGGCTATGTTGACAGGTAATACTTTCTTGAACATATTTTTTTAGTTCAGTAGCTTGGTGTCATACTAACCTTCTCTCAAAGCAATAGGCTACAAAAAGTCATTAAAGTTCATAATAAAGACTTAGAAGTGTAATTTAACGTTAAAAGTTGCTGTTCAGGTTTTCATTAAATTCCTTATAGTATTTTTTGTAGTTTTTCCATTTCTTTCATTTGGAACTTATTTGAAAAAACTTGCCCCTAGTAATTAACGATACAACGTAGCCGAAATAAATCTTTAGATTTGATTTGAATTGACACTTTGAGAATTGTTTCTTTTGCTTTTGAAAAGTGCACATAATCTTTTTAGCGTCCTGAATGACCAGTTTTTATTCCAAAACAGATCTCCTGAAACTTGAAGCGCAAGGTTGCGTTAGTTTTCAAATTGATCTAGCAGATGATGAGCAAAAGACCAGATTATGCTTCGGTTGACCTTTAGGAGGTGTCTTTCGCTGTAATTAAGTCATTTGATTTTCTTCACACCAGAATGAAAAATTTGAAGTCACCGTTTCTAATACATTGCTTCTTTTTTAGTTTCTTATCATTACCAGAACCTAAACAAATGACAGCAGTTGGTTGTTGAAGCAAATCATTGATACTCAGGCAGATTTTAGAAATTGTTTCCGGTTAGTTAAATACAAATGTAGCTGAACTAATTTTCCTCCAAAGCCGATGTTCTTTTTTAATCAGAACGTTATGTGGTACGGCGATAAAAGTTTTCGCACAGTGAAGATACAAGATGCTTAAGACTTTGACTGCTTCATTATCAAGTTCTTTGTACACGGTGTCCAGAAAGAGAAGTAACTGTAATGTATTTGTCGATTTAAAAATTGTAGTCGGTCAATATAGGGGTGGGGAGGGGGCAAGTCATTCTCTGTGTATAGCTACAAATTTTGACGATTAAAGTAGTACAAGATTTAAGTTCAACAAGGCGGCTCGGTAATGTGCGATGGCACATAAGGTTCCGACCCCGCCCATCCACAATTTTGGCATAATTGTGTACCAAATGAGGAACAGATAGAAAAACCCAAAAATTATTTTTTGCGAATCCCAAAAAAGCCCAAGTCTTTTTCAAAAAATTCTGTATGAACGATAAGATAGCCTCCAAAGCAAATAACTCAGTGGAGTAAAAATTGATGCATTAGATTGCTGTAATATGTCAATATTAAGAAAGCGAGTCAAGACGAACAGCAAAATCAAACAACAACAACAACAACAAACATTAATTACATCAAAAAATTTATGTCCCTCTTAAAAACTAAAATTAATAACAAAGTCAACATACCGTCAGATAAACCTAAAACTAAACAAAGATAACATATTAATCACCAGAAAACATATGCCACCAGTCCATAAAAAGGTTTGGTAACAATTACACAAAAAAGAACAAAAACAGTAAAGTAAAAAAATTAACTTATTTTTTTGAAACAGTTAACTTCAAAGTAATAAATACCATTAGGAATCAATTAATATTACCACAAATTTAAGATTACCGCTGCTTCTATAGAAGGGCATTAGGACCTGTCCTTATTCATTTTTTAAAGCGGCCAAAAAGAACAACAAAGAACAAACAAAATTTCAATTGAAACTTGCCAGAAAACGCTGTCAAAACCGTCAAGCCAAATTTTGGCACTCAAAATATATTTGATTGCGCCTTCTTCAAACAGCTATAATGTAGTACGTGGCCATTAATTAATAAGACTAGGTAAAAAGTAGACAAAAAAGCGAAGTGCTAAAGTATGTAATACTTTTAATTTTTTTTTCGAAACAAAATTACATTCAATGTCATGAAAGGCATGAATTACAAAAAGAGCTATTTAAATAGGGTCATTTATTCATGAAAAAGAAGCCCTCGAGACCTGTAATTATCCAGAATATTTCTTGCATCTACAAAAAGAACGTCAAATATGACAAAAATCAAATTAATTTACTTTTTTTTTGTGAAAAACCGGTGTCGAAGCCAGTAAGGTCGTAACAAATTCTCTAAAAAAATATTTTGGGACACCAATCCCTTTTATTCCCTTGACACCCATAATGTCATATTTGACCCGTTTTTAACTAGCGAGATTAGGTAACAAAAAGAAACATAAAAAGAACAAAATTGCGAAGTTAAAAAGTTTTTTTTTTAATTTTGGAAAACGATTGTTTTCAAAGTCATGAAAATCATCAGCTATCTACTAATATCAGAATATCGGTTCTTCTATTCTTCCATGAAATAATGTGATAATGTGACAAAATTAGAAAACGTGAAAAACTGGCAAATATCAAAACAAACAAAAATCTGAAATCTTGTAGTATCAAAGCCAGAAAACAATAACTTCAGGCTTAAAACTGCAACCGAGAATAAATGTTAAATCACTAGAAAGAAGAAGCAGTCTTTCTTTGCTGGCACTAAGCTGGAAGTTGAACAAATTAAGAAAAAAACAGAGGAAAAGTTAATTATGCCATTATTTATTGAAAAGTCAATTATTTTTAAAAAAAGGAACGACCATAAACTTTCAATTAAAAAACTAAATGCATTTTGCTAGGAGCTTCTTAGCAAGCGAATTGGTTGGATCTATCACTCCTGAGCTTTGATTTGATATGTTCTGTTCTTTATTATTAAAAATTTTTTTTTTAAAAAAAAAAGACCGACTGATTACAACTCGATTTTTTTGGATTGTAGCAGTCCAATAATGGCCCAAAACTAGCCCTGCTAATGATTATTGTCCGTTAGGAACAATTGATTTTTCGAATGTTGTAGATATAGATAATTTGTTAGTTGAAAACTCAAAATAAGTTCTGCATTTTTGATAATCAACGAGTAAAGTTAGCAAAAAACGGCAAAGTTTTAACTAAAGCGCACTCTCAGCGGACTCTAAAGTAGAAATAGCCCCCCTCTGAGTCTACAAAAATTGTATGAGTGTTGTTTGGGGGTGTACTGTCGGCAAATTTAATCAAAATGGACTAAAGTAGCTTATTTCGTGCTGTTTTTGATGAAAAAGGCTAAATTTTGAAATGTTCATCCAGATTTTTTGACCAAAAAAAATAAATCAAAACAATCAGCAATGCTTGTTCGTCTTAAAAAATAAAACCAACGACACTATTCTTAAAAATTATAACAAATTTTAGCAAAATTGACGAAAATTTAGGCAAAAATTCCGGGAAATGTGAATGAAAACAACGTGAATTTACTCTTCTTTTCTCAGAATTTCAAACCTCGATAACTCCCTGTAGAAAACGAAAATTAAAAAAATCTTTTTAATTCCATATTCTACGCTGGACGAGCTTTCTAATGATACCAGTCTCAACTCTCTACGATGAATATATCGAGCGGCGAAAATTCACGGAACAAAAAAAAACCCATTTGAGTATATAGTTCCTCCCCCCTCAAGGGGGTCGGAACAATAAAACGATTCCACTGAATGACTGAATAAATTTAAGTTACTCACAAGACCGAATATAATGAGCTTGGGCTTAATTGATTTAGATTATAACCGAATGTTAAAGATTCTAAAAATTAATTTGAATTACCGTCTTTTTCGCTAATATGAGCATGAAAGCTAATAGCTCAACTACTAATCAATGGATGTTGAAAAATGGCTACTTTTTCAATTTGAATGATAGTAACTTTAGCGTCTCTATACGCCATTATATCATTTCAACCCTGCCCTCTGAACAACCTACTGTCGACGAACCCACACAAACTAGTCAGTATAGAGCAATTCATCCTACCTCAATTGGTTATGTTCGTTGCTCTCGTTTCATTAGTCGCATTTAAATACTATCTGACCTATCCACCTTCTTGGAAGATTTTTTTTTGCTTACGCGCAAATTTCGAACGACACCCCCACTAGGTTTTCTTACTTCTGTATTTAACCATAGACACTTAACGTAGCCATAGCACCAACCCATTCTCTCTGCATAAGACAAATACTATGGGGGTTCAAATAGTATGCACCCACTAAGCTGGGAGACAAAAACGGAAAAGATCTAAGTTTTATTAATCTTAGATGATCTATAGCGCATTTTTTTCGTTTTCGGATTTCTGACGTGCAAGCATAGTTTGCCCTTGTTAGAAGTAAACATACTGCTCTTTGAAAAACTGTGCTAGCAGCATATATGGTTATGCAGGAATTGTCAATTGTAGCAATATTTTTGCGATGTATAATTGCGTGCTCACTATTGACTAATAATTTGTGCTAACTTGTGTAATGAGAAGCAATAAACATCTATTTTGATAAAACTTCAAATATAAATGTTTTATTGAGGTGCTTTCAATTAAATTCTATAGCTTTTATGGCAAATTGAATGAGCGTTTTAATTGATGTGTTCACTTTGGGCGGTATTTGTGTATGTTTTGCTTCAATATTTGCTTCAATGGTGCTGTCTGCTCTCAAATCTGGCGAGCTGAAAATTTATTGCCAAACATCATTTTGTTACGTCATTTTGTTACAAGAGTTCATCTTACTTAGTTTGGATGTGGTTAGCGGTATTGCTGGTTTTCAGGTGAGTGTTGCTGATGGTTCTGTAAAATCAGAACGCTGTTGTGAACTTTAGTCGGTTTAAACTTGACCGAGCATGCGCGAGCATCAATGAAACTATGACTTTGCTTTGTTCCAAAATTTCTTTAGAAATGTTGGGGTAATTGAGTAAGACTGGCTGTTTTCCAGACCAAATCTTTTTTTTTGTTTGGTGCCCAGAGCACAAAAGGTGGAACCATATTGAAGCTCTCAACGAGCTGATTTGAACGGTATAATTTTTCAAGTTTTTCTCAATTTCCATGATTTCATAGTGGTATGTTAAAAAGAGTACAGAATTTTAACCCGGTCGTTCTTGCTTCAACTAAAAGTCGAATGAGAAGTATCAACTTAAAATCAAATTTATTGAACTCCTGCGCTTGCTAAAGCAGAAAACAACCGAATCAAGCCGTCGTTTGAGAGCAGTTCGTCTGACATTAGCCATTTACGTTTTTGAGTTGTCAAGACTAGATAATCCGCAGAATTTTTTTAGTCCCGCTTCCTGTTTGATGTGTTGCTGTTATATTTCTGAGCATGTTGCATTTTTCGCTATAAATGTTGAGGAGCTTATCGTTTCGTTTGATTATTTTGAAATTGTTTTTTTTTCCGTTAGAATTTCTGGCCTTCTCTTGGTTTTTACTATCCACAAATTTGGATTGTATTTGTTCCGTGTGTTTTGTACGATGTTTTCACACGTTTTTCTGCGACTTTGATTTTTCAGGATGGGGTAAACAGGGAACGCCAAGTGGGCATTAACTTTCATTAGAGGCCCATTGCTGGCCGTAGTAGTCTTTCAAGTGCTTAGTGGTGCAGCTGCTGGGAAGGGCATATATAGGCGTTAAAAAGTCATTTTGTTTGATCGTACGTAAATTGTCGTTTCTTAATTTTCATAAAGATCTTTTGCAAGACATATTTACTTTTTATTACCTATCTGTCACCTGCATATTTTGGTACTACAAACATAAACACACAAAGTGTTATTTTTGTAATTTTCTTGTAATGTTTTGAATTTTTCTGTCATATGTTGTTCTCTTCCAGCCTCAGGGATCAGGTAACCTCCCCTAGGCTTTGATAATAGGTTACTGCATAGTTTCTAGTTGCATTGGGTTGGGTTTCAACTTTATAATATCACGAGTTTTGGTATAATTTCTATAAAGTTTGCGGTTTATTAAATTTAAATTTTTGTCATTTTCTGAGTTTTGGGCAGCGAATCATTCGTAGAACTTGCAGATGGGTTACTTAGCAGTTTCGCGAGACAAAAAAATTTCGCGGTTTGAACATATTAATAGCGCGAAAATTGGAGACTTTCAATAAATTTTGCAAGTTTCAATTTTAAAATATTTGTCATGATTTTGGTTTGGGTAAAATCTTTGAGTATTTTTGCGTTGAGCATATTTTTATTTAGTTATCGTTTATTTGAATTTCTTTTTATCTAAACTTTAGAGACTTCTGAGCTTAGAGAGTTTTTGCTGTTTCTGAGCCCTGAATGCAGCAATTGTTCCTTGATTTTGTCATTTCATGTTTTTTTTTGAAATTTGTTTTTTTATTTTAACTGTCAGTCATAGCTTATTATTTTATATTATCGGTTCTCTTAACCTTTAAACAGAGTATCTACAATACAGGTTCTGTTCTGATAATTCTCAAATTATTTACAAAGTTTTATTGTTTGGCTTGTGTTATCCACATCTTCTGTCAGTCATTTGAGGAGTTTTCATGGTTTCCATTCAATTCTTTGAACTGTAATTCAGGTCTTGTCCTACTAATTTTTTTATGCAGCCGTCAAGATTATTGTTACGAGCATACGACGCAACATTTTCTTCAAATCTGTTTTTTCGTTCATCCAATTTCAATATTGAATTGCGTGCGTGACGACGTTTTTCACTCTTGTTGAATGTTACTTTGAGACCAGCAGTAAGTTTAACAGATTCCTCATCATAATATAACATCTCAGCTTTTGATGAAAATCAGTTTCTTTTTTGGTCTGTTTCTTTCAACTACTTTATGAGACTGTAGACCTACGAAGCTATTGCGGCTATTCCCTGTCAATATGCCAGCTATATATGTCTGCGTCTGTTTCGATCAATTTTTGCCATTTCACAATTTGGTCTTATCTGAAATTCTGTCATCATTTTTTGTTTCATCTCGTTGATGTCGTTGCGGTAGGCTATGCTTATGTAAACGAAGTACTTTTGTATTCTGCTGCATTTTCGCACTTTTTGCAATAGTATTATCTGAGTATCTAATTTCGCTGACCGAATTGTCCTCGAGGAATTTCGGGGTCATTATATGCAAGACCTATTTGGGTTTTCAAACAACTTGCAATGGCAAGGGCGAACAGAAAAAACATTCCCAATAAACAGTCCGAAAATAGACCGATGACTGTGGATCAATAGATCGAAAAAGGAAGCCCTGGTTAGTCTCGAAACAGCTCTTAGTAGATGGAAAACCAAAATCACTGAAGTTTAGTGGTTAGTATCTTGGATTTTACAGCGTGCTTGTTGGAGCTCGCACAGGGCAGAAAATTATAACATTTTCAACTAATCAGGCAGCTTCTAGCAGTTTGATGCTCTTTCTAAATTAAAAATATAATAATAATAAAGGTTGAGTTATCGAATGGAATTAAAGAAGTTAAAGTTTAAATTTATAACTGCAGCCTCTCAAAAGGTTAACCTTATTGTGATTCAGATTACTCTTGAATGAGTTCTGTAAATTTGTTTCAATATTAAACTAATTCGTTTTTCGTAACTTGATGGGAATCTGCTCTTCCGTATTTCAGCTTTTCTGCTCTACTTGAAATTTATCGCTCAGCTTTTGTGTCGGTAGGTGTTTTCTTCTTACTAGTGTTACTGTTACAGCTTTCATCTCAGTTATTGGAAATCAGGTCTATTTTTGCTCGAAGCAGTTCAATTTTTGCTCGAAGCAGTTCCTAGGTGTAGCCTGGTATTACATCGGGCGATGTAATTGTCACCAGAATATTAAGAATAGGGCGCGGTATAAAATAAATAGAAGGCTGTGTAAATCATTGTTTTGATATCCGATAGGGATTTCAAGTTTCTTATAGCTATTTTTTGCAAGGAAGGAGAGAAGGGTCAAAATATTTTTCAGCCGCAAGATTCGTTTCGCTTGGCTATTGCCGCTCTAGGCCTCAATATCGATTGGATTTTTGCTTCTCAGTGTCTTGTTAATCTGCTAAATTATTGAGTTCCAATAATTTTGAGAAAGAGTTAAGTAGAATTTCGTTTGGGGATTTGTTACCAGTATTAAAAAGCAGTTATGTATTGTTGTTTTGGGCCTGGACTTCAATTGCTCCGATACTTTCTTTCATCGGAATTTTTTAACACCCACCACCATATTTAATGGTCGATGACGATTACTCATGTATTTTTCACAATTTTTCTCTGCATTTTAATGCACTCATAAATATAGCCATTGTCAGCTCTCTATTACAGCAGAGATAATCTTCTGCTTTCAAAATATCTATTTAGTTCTGGAATGTCTAATTTTGTTCAAAATTCTTCACTTATATTGCATCAATAGAATATATTTGCCTTCATTATCATGGAAATGCTGGAATCGCCGAACTAGTTGTCTGCGAGCTAGTAAGTAACGAAATTGTCTTTCATCTCTGTGCATTTTGAAAACGACGAACGAAACTATTGCGGCTATTTCCTGTCAATATGCCAGCTATATATGTCTGCGTCTGTTTCGATCAATTTTTGCCATTTCACAATTTGGTCTTATCTGAAATTCTCTGTCATCATTTCTTGTTTCATCTCGTTGATGTCGTTGCGGTAGGCTATGCTTATGTAAACGAAGTACTTTAGTATTCTGCTGCCTTATCGCACTTTTTGCAATAGTATCATCTGAGTATCTAATTTCGCTGACCGAATTGTCCTCGAGGAATTTCGCGGTCATTATATGCAAGACCTATTTGGGTTTTCAAACAACTTGCAATGGCAAGGGCGAACAGAAAAAACATTCCCAATAAACAGTCCGAAAATAGACCGATGACTGCGGATCAATAGATCGAAAAAGGAAGCCCTGGTTAGTCTCGAAACAGCTCTTAGTAGATTGAAAACCAAAATCACTGAAGTTTAGTGGTTAGTATCTTGGATTTTACAGCGTGCTTGTTGGAGCTCGCACAGGGCAGAAAATTATAGCATTTTCAACTAATCAGGCAGCTTCTAGCGTTATGATGCTCTTTCTAAATTAAAAATATAATAATAATAAAGGTTGAGTTATTGAGTGGAATTAAAGAAGTTAAAGTTTAAATTTATAACTGCAGCCTCTCAAAAGACTAACCGTATTATGATTCAGATTACTCTTGAATGAGTTCTGTAAATTTGTTTCAATTTCAAACTAATTCGTTTTTCGTAACGTGATGGGAATCTGCTCACCCGTATTTCAGCTTTTCTGCTCTGCTTGAAATTTATCGCTCAGCTTTTGTGTCGGTAGGTGTTTTCTTCTTACTAGTGTTACTGTTACAGCTTTCATCTCAGTTATTGGAAATCAGTTCTATTTTTGCTCGAAGCAGTTCAATTTTTGCTCGAAGCAGTTCCTAGGTGTAGCGTGGCATTACATCGGGCGATGTAATTGTCACCAGAAAATTAAGAATAGGGCGCGGTATAAAATAAATAGAAGGCTGTGTAAATCATTGTTTTGATATCCGATAGGGATTTCAAGTTTCTTATAGCTATTTTTTTTGTGAGGAAGGAGAGAAGGGTCAAAATTTTTTTCAGCCGCAAGATTCGTTTTGCTTGGCTACTGCCGCTCTAGGCCTCAATATCGATTGGATTTTTGCTTCTCAGTGTCTTGTTAATCTGCTAAATTATTGAGTGCCAATAATTTTGAGAAAGAGTTAAGTAGAATTTCGTTTGGGGATTTGTTACCAGTATTAAAATGCATTTATGTATTGTTATTTTGGGCCTGGACTTCAATTGCTCCGATACTTTCTTTCATCGGAATTTTTTAACACCCCCCACACCCTTCCACCCACCACCATACTTTATGGTCGATGACGATTACTCATGTATTTTTTCACAATTTTTCTCTGCATTTTAATGCACTCATAAATATAGCCATTGTCAGCTCTCTATTACAGCAGAGATAATCTTCTGCTTTCAAAATATCTATTTAGTTCTGAAATGTCTAATTTTGTTAAAAATTCTTCACTTATATTGCGTCATTAGATTATATTTGCTTACATTATCATGGAAATGCTGGAATCGCCGAACTAGTTGTCTGCGAGCTAGTAAGTAACGACATTGTCTTTCATCTCTGTGCATTTTGAAAACGACGAACGAAGCTATTGCGGCTATTTCCTGTCAATATGCCAGCTATATATGTCTGCGTCTGTTTCGATCAATTTTTGCCATTTCACAATTTGGTCTTAACTGAAATTCTCTGTCATCATTTTTTGTTTCATCTCGTTGATGTCGTTGCGTTAGGCTATGCTTATGTAAACGAAGTACTTTAGTATTCTGCTGCCTTTTCGCACTTTTTGCAATAGTATCATCTGAGTATCTAATTTCGCTGAACGAATTGTCCTCGAGGAATTTCGCAGTCATTATATGCAAGACCTATTTGGGTTTTCCAACAACTTGCAATGGCAAGGGCGAACAGAAAAAACATTCCCAATAAACAGTCCGAAAATAGACCGATGACTGTGGATCAATAGATCGAAAAAGGAAGCCCTGGTTAGTCTCGAAACAGCTCTTAGTAGATGGAAAACCAAAATCACTGAAGTTTAGTGGTTAGTATCTTGGATTTTACAGCGTGCTTGTTGAAGCTCGCACACGGCAGAAAATTATAACATTTTCAACTAATCAGGCAGCTTCTAGCGTTATGATGCTCTTTCTAAATTAAAAATATAATAATAATAAAGGTTGAGTTATTGAATGGAATTAAAGAAGTTAAAGTTTAAATTTATAACTGCAGCCTCTCAAAAGATTAACCTTATTATGATTCAGATTACTCTTGAATGAGTTCTGTAAATTTGTTTCAATTTTAAACTAATTCGTTTTTCGTAACTTGATGGGAATCTGCTCTCCTGTATTTCAGCTTTTCTGCTCTGCTTGAAATTTATCGCTCAGCTTTTGTGTCGGTAGGTGTTTTCTTCTTACTAGTGTTACTGTTACAGCTTTCATCTCAGTTATTGGAAATCAGTTCTATTTTTGCTCGAAGCAGTTCAATTTTTGCTCGAAGCAGTTCCTAGGTGTAGCCTGGCATTACATCGGGCGATGTAATTGTCACCCGAAAATTAAGAATAGGGCGCGGTATAATTTAAATAGAAGGCTGTGTAAATCATTATTTTGATATCCGATAGGGATTTCAAGTTTCTTATAGCTATTTTTTTGTGAGGAAGGAGAGAAGGGTCAAAATTATTTTCAGCCGCAAGATTCGTTTTGCTTGGCTACTGCCGCTCTAGGCCTCAATATCGATTGGATTTTTGCTTCTCAGTGTCTTGTTAATCTGCTAAATTATTGAGTGCCAATAATTTTGAGAAAGAGTTAAGTAGAATTTCGTTTGGGGATTTGTTACCAGTATTAAAATGCATTTATGTATTGTTATTTTGGGCCTGGACTTCAATTGCTCCGATACTTTCTTTCATCGGAATTTTTTAACACCCCCCACACCCTTCCACCCACCACCATACTTTATGGTCGATGACGATTACTCATGTATTTTTTCACAATTTTTCTCTGCATTTTAATGCACTCATAAATATAGCCATTGTCAGCTCTCTATTACAGCAGAGATAATCTTCTGCTTTCAAAATATCTATTTAGTTCTGGAATGTCTAATTTTGTTCAAAATTCTTCACTTATATTGCGTCATTAGAATATATTTGCTTACATTATCATGGAAATGCTGGAATCGCCGAACTAGTTGTCTGCGAGCTAGTAAGTAACGACATTGTCTTTCATCTCTGTGCATTTTGAAAACAACGAACGAAGCTATTGCGGCTATTTCCTGTCAATATGCCAGCTATATATGTCTTCGTCTGTTTCGATCAATTTTTGCCATTTCACAATTTGGTCTTATCTGAAATTCTCTGTCATCATTTTTTGTTTCATCTCGTTGATGTCGTTGCGGTAAGCTATGCTTATGTAAACGAAGTACTTTAGTATTCTGCTGCCTTTTCGCACTTTTTGCAATAGTATCATCTGAGTATCTAATTTCGCTGACCGAATTGTCCTCGAGGAATTTCGCGGTCATTATATGCAAGACCTATTTGGGTTTTCAAACAACTTGCAATGGCAAGGGCGAACAGAAAAAACATTCCCAATAAACAGTCCGAAAATAGACCGATGACTGCGGATCAATAGATCGAAAAGGAAGCCCTGGTTAGTCTCGAAACAGCTCTTAGTAGATGGAAAACCAAAATCACTGAAGTTTAGTGGTTAGTATCTTGGATTTTACAGCGTGCTTGTTGAAGCTCGCACAGTGCAGAAAATTATAACATTTTCAACTAATCAGGCAGCTTCTAGCGTTACGATGCTCTTTCTAAATTAAAAATATAATAATAGTAAAGGTTGAGTTATTGAATGGAATTAAAGAAGTTAAAGTTTAAATTTATAACTGCAGCCTCTCAAAAGATTAACCTTATTATGATTCAGATTATTCTTGAATGAGTTCTGTAAATTTGTTTCAATTTTAAACTAATTCGTTTATCGTAACTTGATGGGAATCTGCTCACCCGTATTTCAGCTTTTCTGCTCTGCTTGAAATTTATCGCTCAGCTTTTGTGTCGGTAGGTGTTTTCTTCTTACTAGTGTTACTGTTACAGCTTTCATCTCAGTTATTGGAAATCAGTTCTATTTTTGCTCGAAGCAGTTCAATTTTTGCTCGAAGCAGTTCCTAGGTGTAGCCTGGCATTACATCGGGCGATGTAATTGTCACCCGAAAATTAAGAATAGGGCGCGGTATAATTTAAATAGAAGGCTGTGTAAATCATTATTTTGATATCCGATAGGGATTTCAAGTTTCTTATAGCTATTTTTTTGTGAGGAAGGAGAGAAGGGTCAAAATTATTTTCAGCCGCAAGATTCGTTTTGCTTGGCTATTGCCGCTCTAGGCCTCGATATCGATTGGATTTTTGCTTCTCAGTGTCTTGTTAATCTGCTAAATTATTGAGTGCCAATAATTTTGAGAAAGAGTTAAGTAGAGTTTCGTTTGGGGATTTGTTACCAGTATTAAAAAGCATTTATGTATTGTTATTTTGGGCCTTGACTTCAATTGCTCCGATACTTTCTTTCATCGGAATTTTTTAACACCCCCCACACCCTTCCACTCACCACCATACTTTATGGTAGATGACGATTACTCATGTATTTTTTCACAATTTTTCTCTGCATTTTAATGCACTCATAAATATAGCCATTGTCAGCTCTCTATTACAGCAGAGATAATCTTCTGCTTTCAAAATATCTATTCAGTTCTGGAATGTCTAATTTTGTTCAAAATTCTTCACTTATATTGCGTCATTAGAATATATTTGCTTACATTATCATGGAAATGCTGGAATCGCCGAACTAGTTGTCTGCGAGCTAGTAAGTAACGGCATTGTCTTTCATCTCTGTGCATTTTGAAAACGACGAACGAAGCTATTGCGGCTATTTCCTGTCAATGTGCCAGCTATATATTTCTGCGTCTGTTTCGATCAATTTTTGCCATTTCACAATTTGGTCTTATCTGAAATTCTCTGTCATCATTTTTTGTTTCATCTCGTTGATGTCGTTGCGGTAAGCTATGCTTATGTAAACGAAGTACTTTAGTATTCTGCTGCCTTTTCGCACTTTTTGCAATAGTATCATCTGAGTATCTAATTTCGCTGACCGAATTGTCCTCGAGGAATTTCGCGGTCATTATATGCAAGACCTATTTGGGTTTTCAAACAACTTGCAATGGCAAGGGCGAACAGAAAAAACATTCCCAATAAACAGTCCGAAAATAGACCGATGACTGCGGATCAATAGATCGAAAAGGAAGCCCTGGTTAGTCTCGAAACAGCTCTTAGTAGATGGAAAACCAAAATCACTGAAGTTTAGTGGCTAGTATCTTGGATTTTACAGCGTGCTTGTTGAAGCTCGCACAGTGCAGAAAATTATAACATTTTCAACTAATCAGGCAGCTTCTAGCGTTACGATGCTCTTTCTAAATTAAAAATATAATAATAGTAAAGGTTGAGTTATTGAATGGAATTAAAGAAGTTAAAGTTTAAATTTATAACTGCAGCCTCTCAAAAGATTAACCTTATTATGATTCAGATTATTCTTGAATGAGTTCTGTAAATTTGTTTCAATTTTAAACTAATTCGTTTATCGTAACTTGATGGGAATCTGCTCACCCGTATTTCAGCTTTTCTGCTCTGCTTGAAATTTATCGCTCAGCTTTTGTGTCGGTAGGTGTTTTCTTCTTACTAGTGTTACTGTTACAGCTTTCATCTCAGTTATTGGAAATCAGTTCTATTTTTGCTCGAAGCAGTTCAATTTTTGCTCGAAGCAGTTCCTAGGTGTAGCCTGGCATTACATCGGGCGATGTAATTGTCACCCGAAAATTAAGAATAGGGCGCGGTATAATTTAAATAGAAGGCTGTGTAAATCATTATTTTGATATCCGATAGGGATTTCAAGTTTCTTATAGCTGTTTTTTTGTGAGGAAGGAGAGAAGGGTCAAAATTATTTTCAGCCGCAAGATTCGTTTTGCTTGGCTATTGCCGCTCTAGGCCTCGATATCGATTGGATTTTTGCTTCTCAGTGTCTTGTTAATCTGCTAAATTATTGAGTTCCAATAATTTTGAGAAAAAGTTAAGTAGAATTTCGTTTGGGGATTTGTTACCAGTATTAAAAAGCATTTATGTATTGTTATTTTGGGCCTGGACTTCAATTGCTCCGATACTTTCTTTCATCGGAATTTTTTAACACCCCCCACACCCTTCCACCCACCACCATACTTTATGGTCGATGACGATTACTCATGTATTTTTTCACAATTTTTCTCTGCATTTTAATGCACTCATAAATATAGCCATTGTCAGCTCTCTATTACAGCAGAGATAATCTTCTGCTTTCAAAATATCTATTTAGTTCTGGAATGTCTAATTTTGTTCAAAATTCTTCACTTATATTGCGTCATTAGAATATATTTGCTTACATTATCATGGAAATGCTGGAATCGCCGAACTAGTTGTCTGCGAGCTAGTAAGTAACGACATTGTCTTTCATCTCTGTGCATTTTGAAAACAACGAACGAAGCTATTGCGGCTATTTCCTGTCAATATGCCAGCTATATATGTCTTCGTCTGTTTCGATCAATTTTTGCCATTTCACAATTTGGTCTTATCTGAAATTCTCTGTCATCATTTTTTGTTTCATCTCGTTGATGTCGTTGCGGTAAGCTATGCTTATGTAAACGAAGTACTTTAGTATTCTGCTGCCTTTTCGCACTTTTTGCAATAGTATCATCTGAGTATCTAATTTCGCTGACCGAATTGTCCTCGAGGAATTTCGCGGTCATTATATGCAAGACCTATTTGGGTTTTCAAACAACTTGCAATGGCAAGGGCGAACAGAAAAAACATTCCCAATAAACAGTCCGAAAATAGACCGATGACTGCGGATCAATAGATCGAAAAGGAAGCCCTGGTTAGTCTCGAAACAGCTCTTAGTAGATGGAAAACCAAAATCACTGAAGTTTAGTGGTTAGTATCTTGGATTTTACAGCGTGCTTGTTGAAGCTCGCACAGTGCAGAAAATTATAACATTTTCAACTAATCAGGCAGCTTCTAGCGTTACGATGCTCTTTCTAAATTAAAAATATAATAATAGTAAAGGTTGAGTTATTGAATGGAATTAAAGAAGTTAAAGTTTAAATTTATAACTGCAGCCTCTCAAAAGATTAACCTTATTATGATTCAGATTATTCTTGAATGAGTTCTGTAAATTTGTTTCAATTTTAAACTAATTCGTTTATCGTAACTTGATGGGAATCTGCTCACCCGTATTTCAGCTTTTCTGCTCTGCTTGAAATTTATCGCTCAGCTTTTGTGTCGGTAGGTGTTTTCTTCTTACTAGTGTTACTGTTACAGCTTTCATCTCAGTTATTGGAAATCAGTTCTATTTTTGCTCGAAGCAGTTCAATTTTTGCTCGAAGCAGTTCCTAGGTGTAGCCTGGCATTACATCGGGCGATGTAATTGTCACCAGAAAATTAAGAATAGGGCGCGGTATAAAATAAAAAGAAGGCTGTGTAAATCATTATTTTGATATCCGATAGGGATTTCAAGTTTCTTATAGCTATTTTTTTGTGAGGAAGGAGAGAAGGGTCAAAATATTTTTCAGCCGCAAGATTCGTTTTGCTTGGCTATTGCCGCTCTAGGCCTCAATACCGAGTTGATTTTTGCTTCTCAGTGTCTTGTTAATCTGCTAAATTATTGAGTTCCAATAATTTTGAGAAAGAGTTAAGTAGAATTTCGTTTGGGGATTTGTTACCAGTATTAAAAAGCAGTTATGTATTGTTATTTTGGGCCTGGATTTTCTTTCATCAGAATTTTCTAACACCCCCCCCCCCCCCCTCCCCGTCCACCCACCGCCATATTTTATGGTCGGTGACGATTACTCGTGTATTTTTTCACAATTTTTCTCTGAATTTTAATGCACTCACAAATTGTCAGCTCTCTATTACAGCAGAGATAATCTTCTTGGTTAGAAACTGACAATATATGCATTACAATTGCCCATGTTTCTGCTTTCAAAATATCTATTTAGTTCTGGAATGTCTAATTTTGTTCAAAATTCTTCACTTATATTGCGTCATTAGAATACATTTGCTTACATTATCATGGAAATGCTGGAATTGCCGAACTAGTTGTCTGCGAGCTAGTAAGTAACGACATTGTCTTTCATCTCTGTGCATTTTGAAAACATTTCAATTGATTTTACTAGTACAATAACAAAAAAATTATAGTACTTGATTGAATGCGATTTCGCCCACGCCGCACCGTTTCCTTGGAAACGACCCAGACTATTTCTGTGGGCTTGTATTGAATTGTATTAAAGCAGCAGTGTGCAATCGATTAATAATTTCAATTTGTGTTAAAATGAGGGATTAATTGAACTTTTCATTGGAGCAGTCCTAATATCATGTTTCCCCCTTTTTGTTGCTCTTTGGTACCCTTTGCCCCGGGTTTTAACTTTCCCTGGTTAAATTTGCTATTCTTTTTTTTCTATTTGGCTTATCCATTAAGTACGATACGGAAAATCCCCCTCTCACACATGCACAGACGTGCACGCTCACACACACACCTACCATTCCCCCCCCCCCCCCCTTAATTCATTCCCCATCTTTCCCCAAATATGCATAGATACATCTTTCCCCAAATATAATATATACAGGCCTGTTTTCAGTCTCGTGAACCAGTTATCAGCTATGTATACGCTAGTCAGTCACTGCTACCAGGAAAGGGCCCAAAATATTAAGAATGGGCTTGTTGAGATAAGTGGCTTTTGGTTCGATTTGAAAACCCTAATTAGCATTTTTGTTAGGGACTGGATGCCAATTTGAACAGCTTTCCCCTCCAGTTTCATACCTGACATCAAACAGACCCTGATCAGCTCAACGAGGGCTACGAGGGGAAGGAAGCCGAAAAGGCATTTCGTGCTTTGTGCCTCTGAGAAGAAAGTGGACACAAATTTGAACTGGAAGACTCCTTGTTATTGATTCCACCAAAATATACCTCCCCATTAATGGTATCATTACCCTGATGGGGGGGGGGGTGTATTCTATTGCACCAATCAGCTGGTAGAAGGTGACTGATGCTGTAATAAGAAAGCAGATTTTGAATGCAGAATTTGAAAACGTATTTAAAATAAAAGGGAGAAAAATTGGTAGAGCATGATTATTATTTATTAGCGATGGTTGTAGTAGTGGATAGACTTGGGGTGGGTTAGGGATTAATAAGCATAGAGGGGATTGCTACGTGGACTGGGGGAGGGGACATTGGTGCGATTAGGTATTGTATTAGAGTAGTTTTCTAATTATGTCTCAATCTATCTCTAAATCTATCTTGTGCTGGTGTTGGTGGTAGTGATTGTGTTGCTGAGGTAGGTTTGTACGCTCAACTACTGATTTATTCATACACTCTCTCTGTATCACTCCTTTTCTCTCTCTCTCTCTGTGACCATTCCTCCGCGTTCTCTCTCTCTCTCCGCTACCCCTGTGTTAGCTAGCTAGCTTCGAATCTTCGCTAGAGCGATTGTGGAGTTTGTTCATTCGCTTGCAGTGGTGTAGTGTCTGTAGTAAGCAAGGGGAAACTACATTAAGGGAGAAAGATTGAGAGAGAGAGAGAGAAGAGCTATCATTATAAAGGAGAGAAAGAGAAGGAATAGGAATTAAAAATGTATCCAATCTTACCTTTGAGGTCTCTGAGCATTAGTCACAAAGGTGTTCATTCCCAAATAACTCTATCCCTCATTCTCTCTCTCTCTCTCTCTCCCTCTCTCTCTCTCCTAATGCTGCTCGCCTATTATTATTAATATTGCCTTCTCCAACTATACTAGCGAATAACATCAAACGTGCATTACCTGGCCAGCACCCCCCCCCCCCCAGCCCGACATTCCCCCTTCCCACTGCCTTGGAAGCTATGCTATTTCAATTTCTCCAGTTGGCCCTCAATGCTACACTGCTTTCTAACTCACACTCAAATGTCTATTACATTCCCCCTTCTCCCTTCCTTTTTCCTTGTTTTCTACCAATTTTGAAGTTGGTCGCTGCTCATTTGTGTTGTCTTAAATTACTATACGCTTCCCTGGCCAATTCTTGGATTAGTTGTGCCTGCATGGCTCCCTGCCGACTTTACCCGTCTCTTTCCCTGTCCGCCCTCTTACAAAACAAGCCTTTCCTCTCCAATTTAGCCCTAGTGCCTGCCTTGCTTCAAACTTTACCCCCTCCCCCTTTCTCAGATCCGAGGTGCCCGCTTTAGTTTCAACTCAAGTCACCTGTTTTTGATATGTAATGTTACCGATTAGCTGTCCGATAGTTTGTCTTGGTGCGGTTTTTATCTCTCGCAGCCGCAATAGTAGTTGTAATTTAACTTAAATAAATAACAACTGAAATAACCTTTTGGGAGTCTTTCACGCATGGGCGAACACCCGGACCTCTAATCGACGTCCAATTGTTCATGTTCTTCATAGAAGCAGTGATGTGTGCACTTCACGTTAAGTCTGCGAGGTCTAATTAATAAAGACGTGCACCATCATGTTACAGTTTCAAATTGAGCACATTCGAGCATCGAAAACATCGGCGTTAGTCTTTTGTTTAAAATTATCCCGCGGTTTGTTGGGGGGGGGGGGGGGGGGGGGTAATGGGTAATGGGTTCGAGAGGAAACAACCATATAATTCTCAATAAGTTTATATATAACGAATCGCCTTTTTTATAGTATTCTAGGACATGAACACGTTTCGGATTGACTTGAATTCTAAAAAAAAATAAAATTTTGAAAGACTTCGAATTGAGGCAGATTTAACCATGATTTAAGTTAATTGACGCGCAAGGGATTTTAAATAAAAAGACACTTTTGATTGACCCGTTTTTCAGAATAGAAGCTATAAATGTGAGGAGTTTTTCTAAAGTCAGTTTCAAATAATTTTTATGCATCTATATTGCCTTGGGTTGAGCTAGCTGTAAGCCGTTCTTGTTATAATTGTATATACAAATTTTCTGAACCATCTTATGGTTTTTTCGAGTCCTCACTCGCAGTTTCAAATAATAAATTCAAATTAGTACTGCGAATCGAGAAACTTCTCCTATAACTTAACAAAATTTGTTTCATCACAAAATTTTTGTTTCATGTCCTGATGAAAATGTTCCGAGTGTTGCACGTTATTGTTCGGAATGATTTGACTATAACTGTTTCGCTGATTGATCTAAGGTATCTGCTTAGTGTGGGAAGTGGTTAAATTTTTACGGCAATAATAATGGTTAATTAAAAATTTTGGAGTTCATAATTTTTTTGATGGAATTAAATAAGCAATATAATTGCTGATCTGATTTTATCTCAAACAAATTATGAACTCCAATAGGCTCCAAACTACGATTTCAACCATTATTTACTTTAGATGACGCGGAAGCATTTTACATAAAAGGCCCCTTTTTTGACGCTTTTGGAAAGAGAAGCTATGAATAACATGAGTAATTTTTGTACAGTCTGTAGCTGCTGCTCTTGTTAGAATTCTATATAGAATCTTTCCAAATTAATTTATGATTTTTCCGAGATCTGCCCCGGAGCTTTAAATTAATTGCTCTCAAACGAAGTTCGTAGCAGTTCTTTATATTAGTCCTGTCGGTCTTTTTTATGCAATTTTTCGATTGACCGATTTTTTGTCTGAACCAATTGACTTTTCGTCCTCAATAACGGGATAAACAGGTAGCCCCAGTGGCATAAAGTTCTCTTAGAGCCTTTTTGGCTCAATAGTATCCAAGTATGCGATTCACAGAAACTGTTTTTGAGACTTATTTACATTTATGATGTGAAGGGCTGATTTGAAAGCACTTTTGAGTTTATAAATGGTGCGTAAACCTATAATAATAATAATAATAATAATAATAATAATAATAATAATAATAATAATAATAATAATAATAATAATAATAATAATAATAATAATAATAATAATAATAATAATAAATAATAATAATAATAATAATAATAATAATAATAATAATAATAATAATAATAATAATAATAATAATAATAATAATAATAATAATAATAATAATAATAATAATAATAATAATAATAATAATAATAATAATAATAATAATAATAATAATAATAATAATAATAATAATAATAATAATAATAAATAATAATAATAATAATAATAATAATAATAATAATAATAATAATAATAATAAATAATAATAATAATATTATTATTATTATTATTATTATAAGGGCGGTTCATAGAGGTTGACCCCCAACATTTGCCCCCTTCACTTCACCCCCCCCCCCCCCCCCAATCCCCACCACTGCACATCGTTCAGGCCGTAAGACGCCCCTCCCACCGTTGCCCCCACCCCCTATTAGCCACTCCCCCCTCAGTGCACCCCCCGTGCGCTCACCTCACGCCCCTTTAAGCTAAAGCTAGCCTCACAAAACCATGGTTAGCTACTGACGAAGCCAAACGCTTGTCGGTCGTTTGAGAGCAGTTCGCCCGACGTTAGTCGGTTGTTTGATAATTTCAAATTTAGTACTGACAGACGTCTCTATGACTTGTTGAATTCTGTTTCATGTCTGAATAAAAAATTGAGTGTTGAGAGAAGTTGTTGTTCGTGCTAATTTTTTAGCTGACTTATCAAAGGTTTCCTTTCGTTGTTGAAATTGGTTAATTTTGTAGAGCAGGACCAATGGTTAATTGAAACCCTGATATTGCCTATTTGATTTTAAATCAATAAAACTTATGAACTGAAATTAGGCCCAAACTTGCGCTTACAAAACTACAGTTGCGCAAAAATTTGTTGATCAACCATTTTCAAAGAAATTTGTGGAATCGTTATTGTTCACTATCTTTTTTCTACACCCAGAATTCAAAACTTTAATTTTCGTACCCAGTGAAAGCTGACGAAATATAGATTTGAAAAAAAATCGGTTAATTGGTTTCGAGCCCCCCCCCAACAATAAGCAAAACAACCATGCAAAAAACTGCATGTTGGATGCAGAAGAGAATGACTTTAAATTGAATGAAGTTAATAGATTTTCCCCCATTCAGCTTAGCTGAAAATATCAGGGCAAGTTGAAGTTTTTCTACTCATAACCCTAATTACCTCCCTCTCAAAAGCACGCGCAAGCAGCAGCGCATGCACACACGGGTGAACCGCGCGCGGGTTCACAGTAGACTAATTTTATGGAGTTTCATGTACTTGTTTTCAAATAGTGGATTGTTCCTTTTGTATAAAATTACCTAAATATATTTCTAGTGTCATCTGCTTGTCATTTTAAGCTGTATCAATTTTTTTGGCTTAAAAATCATCTGCTAACTTCAAGAAAATGCTATTCTCGGCATTTTCGGCCTGTAGTAATTGCTTTTTAAATTGAAATTTTGACAAATTTTTGTCTAACTCTCTTAGTTTCTCATTTAGGGGCTACTAATTGTGTTTAAGAATTTCTAATCAGTTCTGCTCTTTTCCTATTATCTGGTGAAGTGCCTTTTTGGAAAATATTTCAGGAAAAACGCAATTGATTTCGCATCTTCACTTATGTTTCGCCTCGCTTGCTTTCAGACTTGACCACACCTTTGTCCAAAATGACACTTGACTCGCAAATTTTGCACGAAAGGCTAAATTTTGATTGGAAAATTTATCAGCAGTATTTTTCTTCAATGTGGATGAGTTTGTTGCTGTGTACGGAAAATATGGGAACGTTATAGGTCTAAAGTTGAATTTTTTGTTGGCGCAGCTGCAGTGTTTGGATGTTTTGACTAGATCGATGTTTCTAAACGCAGTGATGCAATTCTTTCTGAATCTTATTGCTGATTAACTTTATTATTGATACCGATTAGTCGCTGCTTTTGATGAAAGTTTTCATAAGTCCTTAGACAACACCATACCTTCAAAGTTGAATTTTTCTTTGAATCATAGTTGATTTGAGATGATTTTGGAAAACAGCTAAGATGTTCTATTTTTTTTTCTGTTGCTTTTGCTGGAAAAACGGTCACAACCATTCAAGCAATTGTTGAAGTTTTGTTTACTTGAGAAACAGCCGGAATGAACCGATGAAGTGAAGTCAATACTTTTGACGATAATATGTTAAAACTTTTAGGGGCATGATATTTTTAGAGCATTTGATAGCCTTTTTGTAATTTCAGCAGTTTTTAAGATCCTTTTTGCCGTCAACCCAATTAATGTAATTTAGCACTAGTCCCCCAAATATTTTTAGATTCAGGAAAGGGTTGCCGGCTGCGAACATTATCATCTAATAGGTATCCTAAATAAACGTTTTCCAATTTTCCTAGCTTGAAGTATGAAGCCTATCAAAATCAAGAATCCTGAAGCCTGGATGACTTGTGAAATAAAAAAGCAAAATGGGTGTGCTAAAGTCAAACTAACTTTTTCCTTTTTTTCTATTTTTCCACCAAAGCGATTACAGTCAATTTTATCAAATTCAAAACCAACGCTCGGTTAACTTACCGGTCGTATACGGCGTTTTGAATCCATAGAATGGTTAATGTTTTCCTTAAATGTCACACCCAATCGCCGCTCAAGGCTATCACACTTCAATTTAGTACCAAATCAATTTAATACTGAATAAAGTTAAAGATTTCGTATTGCATTTTTTCGAACGGCTGTCTAAAATTGTTTTTAAAATGAATGTCGTTTTTTTTTTCAAAAAATTAGCGGTCATCAGATTGTTTGCTCAAATATTTTGCGCATTTGTTTTCTCGAACAAAATCAGCATATTAAAAACTACTGATAACACTAATTACCTACCTCACAAAAGCCCACGCAAGCAGCAGCGCATGCACACGCGGCTGAACCCCACGCGGGTTTACAGTAGACTTGATTTGATGGGGTTTGTTTTCAAATAGTGGACTTTTCCTTTTCTATAAAATTAACTAAATGTATTGCTAGTGTCATTTTGCTTGTCGTTTTAAGCTGTATCAACTTTTTTTGGCTTGAAAAATTATTTGCTAATTTCAAGAAATTGCTATTCTCAGCATTTTCGGTCTGTAGCATTTGCTTTTTAGAATTAAAATTTTGGCAAATTTTTGTCTAATTCGCTTAGTTTCTTATTTAGAGGTTACTAATTATGTTGAAAAATTTCTAATCAGCTCTGCTCTTTTCCTATTGTCTGGTGAAGTGCCTTTTTGGAAAATATTCCAGGAAAAACTCATTTCCTGGTCAAAATCTTTCGTTCGGCCAACTGATTTCGCATCTTCTCATTTATGTTTCGTCTCACCTGCTTTCAGACTTGACCAGAACTTCGTCCAAAATGACCCCTGACTCGCAAATTTTGCACAAAAACCTTAATTTTGATTGGAAGATATATCAGCAGTATTTTTCAATGTGGTTGAGTTTGTTGCTGTATACCAAAAATATTTATGGGAACGTTATAGGTCTAGAGTTGAATTTTTTGTTGGGGCAGCTGGAGTGTTTTGGATGTTTGACTAGATCGATGTTTCTAAATGCAATGATGCAATTCTTTTAGAATCTTTTTGTTGATTAACTTTATTATTGATACCGATTAGTCGCTGCTTTTGATGAGATTAGACAACAGCAAGTCCTTAGACAACACCATACCTTCAAAGTTGAATATTTCTTTGAATCATAGCTGATTTGAGATGATTTTGCAAGACAGCTAAGATGTTCTTTTTTTGAGATGCTTTTGCTGGAAAAACGGTAAGAACTATTCAAGCAATTGTTGAAGTTCTGTTTAAGTGAGAAACAGACGTCATAAACCGATGAAGTGAAGTCAATACTTTTGACGATAATATGTTAGGGGCATGATTTTTTTAGAGCATTTGATAGCCTTTTTGTAATTTCAGCAGAAAAAAAGCAAAATGGGTGTTCTAAAGTCAAACTAACTTCCTTTTTTTCTTTTTTTCCACCAAAGTGATAACAGTCAATTTTATTAAAATCAAAACCAACGCTCGGTTAACTTACCGGTCGTATACGGCGTTTTGAATCTATAGAATGGTTAATGTTTTCCTTGAGTGTCTCACCCAATCACTGCTCAAGGCTATCACACTTTGTCAAAGAAATTTAATACTGAATAAAGTTGAAGATTTCGTATTGCATTTTTTCGAACGGCTGTCTGAAGCTTTTTTATAAAATGAATTGTCGTTTTTTTTCAAAAAATTAGAGGCCATCAGATTGTTTGCTCAAATATTTTGCGCATTTGTTTTCTCGAACAAAATCAGCATATTAAAAACTGCTGATAACACTAATTACCTACCTCACAAAAGCCCACGCAAGCAGCAGCGCATGCACACGCGGCTGAACCGCACGCGGGTTTACAGTAGACTTGATTTTATGGGGTTTGTTTTCAAATAGTGGACTGTTCCTTTTCTATAAAATTACCTAAATGTTTTGCTAGTGTCATTTTGCTTGTCATTTTAAGCTGTATCAACTTTTTTTGGCTTGAAAAATTATTTGCTAATTTCAAGAAATGGCTATTCTCAGCATTTTCGGTCTGTAGCATTTGCTTTTTAGAATTAAAATTTTGGCAAATTTTTGTCTAATTCGCTTAGTTTCTTATTTAGAGGTTACTAATTATGTTGAAAAATTGTAATCAGCTCTGCTCTTTTCCTATTGTCTGGTGAAGTGCCTTTTTGGAAAATATTCCAGGAAAAACTCATTTCCTGGTCAAAATGTTTCGTTCGGCCAACTGATTTCGCATCTTCTCATTTATGTTTCGTCTCACCTGCTTTCAGATTTGACCAGAACTTCGTCCAAAATGACCCCTGACTCGCAAATTTTGCACAAAAACCTTAATTTTGATTGGAAGATTTATCAGCAGTATTTTTCTTCAATGTGGTTGAGTTTGTTGCTGTATACCAAAAATATTAATGGGAACGTTATAGGTCTTGAGTTGAATTTTTTGTTGGCGCAGCTGGAGTGTTTTGGATGTTTGACTAGATCGATGTTTCTAAACGCAATGATGCAATTCTTTTAGAATCTTTTTGTTGATTAGCTTTTTTATTGATACCGATTAGTCGCTGCTTTTGATGAAATTAGACAACACCAAGTCCTTAGTCAACACCATACTTTCAAAGTTGAATTTTTCTTTGAATCATAGCTGATTTGAGATGATTTTGCAAGACAGCTAAGATGTTCTTTTTTTGAGATGCTTTTGCTGGAAAAACGGTAAGAACTATTCAAGCAATTGTTGAAGTTCTGTTTAAGTGAGAAACAGACGTCATAAACCGATCAAGTGAAGTCAATACTTTTGACGATATTATGTTTAAAACTTTTAGGGGCATGATATTTTTAGAGCATTTGATAGCCTTTTTGTAATTTCAGCAGTTTTTAAGATCCTTTTTTCCCGTCAACTCAATTAATGTAATTTAGCACTAGTTCCCCAAATATTTTTAGATCCAGGAAAGGGTTGCTGGCTGCGAAAAATATCATCTAATAGGTATCCTAAATAAACGTTTTCCAATTTTCCTAGCTTGAAGTATGAAGTATGTTGTAAAAAAGCAAAATGGGTGTTCTAAAGTCAAACTAACTTCCTTTTTTTCTTTTTTTCTCCACCAAAGTGATAACAGTCAATTTTATTAAAATCAAAACCAACGCTCGGTTAACTTGCCGGTCGTATACGGCGTTTTGAATCTATAGAATGGTTAATGTTTTCCTTAAATGTCTCACCCAATCACTGCTCAAGGCTATCACACTTTGTCAAAGCAATTTAATACTAAAAAACGTTAAAGATTTCGTATTGCATTTTTTTGAACGGCTGTCTAAAATTGTTTTTTTTTAAAAATGAATTGTCGTTTTTCAAAAAATTAGCGGCCATCAGATTGTTTGCTCAAATATTTTGCGCATTTGTTTTCTCGAACAAAATCAGCATATTAAAAAACTACTGATAACACTAATTACCTACCTCACAAAAGCACACGCAAGCAGCAGCGCATGCACACAAAAATGTCCATTTATGGAAGTTATGTTCTTTGTTCAATTATTGGTATCACTTGTTGAGGTAAAAACTGCAAGCAGGATACAATGTTAAACTTTCCCTGTAGAGAACATTAAATATTTTATGTTCAATGTTTCTGCTGTGACTGCAAAAAACTTTTTTGGATAACTGAACTAGCGCGTTTGAGTTCTGTCAAAAATTTTTGCAAATTAAGTTGGTGTCCAAAACGTTTGAAAAAAGTCTGTGATGCTAACTTTAAATGTTGACGCCTCTCATCATTTAAAGTTAGCATCACAGACTTTTTCCGCTTGAAGCAAGTTTTTTTCAGGCCATTTAGGTTGCTTCTGAAGTAAATTCGAAAGGATTACTTTATGACATTTAACAGAACGGCCCTATAGTGAAAAACACTCATTGCCAACGTCTTCATAAGTTAGAGTACCATGGATGAATATTTGAATTCATTCCTTGTGATTTATTAACATATCAACATAATATTTTACATAGGATAAATGTAAAGAAAATCACAAGAGGACTTCAGATGAGCTGTTCAAACTCTCATATGAAGAAGCCCTAAAGAGAAGAGTTTTCATTATATTAAGATTCATGTAATCGTTATCATGTAAAGATATATAGGATGTTTTTTTCCCGGAAATTGATCCTAGCTAACGATTTCTGACTACGCGGGCAGATATGGATTCAGAAACCTATTTACTCGTTATGGTTAAATAAATATAAATTCATTTTGAGCTCTTTCTAATACATGATTTCAGCATACCGTTTATAATGCTCGTAACCTCAAATACTTTTGGTAAACTTTGCGGTTTTTTTCGGTTGAAAATTGTTCTGCTATTTCTTTTTGGCTGTCCAGCGAAGCTTAATTGTGGGCTTGTCTATAATAAATCTGTGAGAATAACTATCGACAGCTAAAAGGTTCATTATGAAAGTAGCCGACCTCTATTGCATCTTTGCCCATTCCAACTTTAACGTTAGTCACTCGGTGTCGACTCCTCCCTTGTAACCCCACCTATAAAGGAGGATTATTCACTAGCGTGTCCTGTGCTCTGTTACATGTATTGAAATATTAGCCGTTCGTTCCTCCCATTTTGTTTACTTGGAACATGTTCATATTTCAAATAAGTGATTTTTCCCAACCCATGCTATCGAGGTTGATTCCCAGGATAAAATCAATTGTGTTATCAGTCCATAGTCTGTGTAACGGAATTATGATTTTTATGTTAAGGTTAAAATTGTAAGGTCACAAGACAATTACATTCTGATAAAACCCCTCGCTCTGTCTTTATTTCTTTATCGCTATCTATTTACAATTTACAACCTATCGCTACCCTTATCTGGGCTTGACGGTGGAGCTAGACTATGCGGGCAAATGGGAGATATAGTTGACTAAAAATATTGCTGAAGTGAGCATTATTTGATGAATAAGAAAAAGTGAGGATGGTAGAAGAAGGGAATGATGGATTTCAAAACTATAAAAAGTAGAATTGATAGGTAGCTTTTAGTAATAATCTGCGGTGGGCTGTAATTGAGGCAGAAATGATTACTGGGGCTTCTTCGGTTGTTTCTGCTTTTGCTTCACGTGTTTTCTTTCTTCTGTTTTTTTCCGTGATGGAGGGTTTTCTAAATTATTATTATGCATGCATTGGCCTTTCAATTATTCACTTCCCCCTTTTTAAACACCGCTTTCTTTCGCGTTTCTTTTGCTTCCCTGCTTCCATACTTTTTATACTCGCAATGGATTTATTGCTCAATCGACCCCAAAGCTTCTAAAATTATACCCCCTTCCCTTTCTAGTCCAACCCCCCCCCCCCTTCACCCGCTGTGTAGCGCATTCGTTCATGTCCGGGGTGCTTTCACTTATCAGTCATGTGCGTGTTTGAGATGTAAGCCGTGCTGTGACCACCAATAGTGATGTTATATGATGGCGAAATGATGGCTGGCGTAGCGCTAAAAATATGCACATACATTGGATAGGGGACGATTTTTCCCCTGCGCTTAGGGATTGGGGAGGGGGTGGTTATTTGAAGGTAGGGAGGTAGGCACCGGGTCTGTTTCTATTGTAACTAGCAGTGCACTTAAGCTGCCTTACAAGTTAGTGGTGGTGTGAGAAGAAGTAGTAAAAGCGTAGCAGTGGTCGTATTGGTACTAATGCCACAATCGGAGTTATAGTTGTGACATTAGTGTTCCTGTGCTAATTTTTACCGTTCTCTCTCTCTCTTTTCTCTTCTCTGCACATAAATGCTATATATTTGGCCTTTATTTCGCTCCCTCTTTCTCTAGTTATGTTTTCAGCAGAAGTTGTAATGGTAATGATAAATGCTCTGTTACATTTTAAATCTTGCTTTCTTGACAGTGCGTTTGCTCGTTGTTGGTTGTGCCGGTGTTCCTAACTTAGACTACCTCTCTGTTTTCCCTCTCTCTCTCTCTCTCCTTTCTCCTATTTATATATCTCACGCTGTTCTAAAAGATATTTCAACAATAATGGAACTAGAAAAGCGGTTAGGTGGTTTGAACGCTTGCTGGACTAGTTTAGCTGGGACGATTGTCGAAATCCTATTGGTCCATAGCTGTGGCGGTGGGGTTGAACCCTTCTCAACCCAATTTCAAACCCTCTCTCTAAGTTTGAGGATTAGAAAGTTCAGGAAACTTCAGTAGAACTGGGCTGAACGTTGTTCCAATGTTGTTTTAGAGGGACTAACTTTAGTTGAGGGAACCAACAGAGAGAGAGAGAGAGAGAGAGAGAGAGAGAAATGAATTAAAAGCACTGGAATTAATGGCGATAATAGCTACGGCACTCTCTCTCTCTCTCTCTCTCTCTCTCTCGCGTTTTTTTTCTCCATAATTTTATCTGTACTGCTGGTAGAGCGCCATTATCCTTTTTTGTGTGTCCAATTAATTCCCTCAAATAGAGCTGATATTATTTTTGGATTGTTTCACGTGTTTCGTGCAAATACAACCAACTCCAATGAAAGAATGAATGAAAGAATTGTGGATTGAACGTGCGAGCATTGCCATTTCTAACAGATTTAAGCACATACAGGCGGGGGACCTCTTTGTTCAATCCAATAGCATTACTTGAGAAGTAGTAGTACTAGTAGTTGTAGTTGACTACAACTATGTTATCCCCAACACCACAACTGGTATTACCACCGCCACCTCTTACTACTTCCTACCGTCACTGAAGTACGCTGTGATCCAGCAGCCTTTATCGTACATCAGTACAACCAAAAGAGAGAGAATTTCTCACAATTGTTGTACCTCGCCTTGCCTTTTGCTGGTAGTGGTTGTGGTATCCGCGCGTTTTTTTTTACTTCAGTTCCCTCTTTCTTTATCCATCTTTTTCCATCTTTCTCCTCAACAACCATCACAGACCAATCGAATCATACCAACCATTCTCATCTCTCTCTCTCTCTCTCTCTCTCTCTCTCTCTCTCTCTCTCTCTCTCTCTCTCTTTGAGTTCGCTTTAATTAAATACCATTTTATCTTTCTGCCTCTTCCATTTAATTTATCAAATCAATCTCTAGTCCAATTTTACCATCACAACCAACCATTACCACCAGTCGGAGTAACCCTAACATCGAAATTCTTCCCCGTATCAGCATATCTAAGGCGTATTAATTTATAATGATTACAATTCCCTTGTTAAATACCCCAAGAAAGATATTAGCCAATCTTTCATTTCAGATCCTGGCAATTCCCATCCTTTTTCCTGCTTTTGATCCTTGAAATTTTATTTTTTCTTATTCTGTTGCTACTATCGGCAGGCAGTTGTAATATCGCTGTTTACATCAATTTTTTGAAGAAATTGGCGACAGGTTTGGGTAGTTTATACTATTTAAGTCGAGAGTTAAATATAGACAAGATTTAATTGTAGTCGAGGTCTTAATATAATCTAGATTTAAAAATAGTCGAGATTTAAGTATAATTGAGATTTAAATTTAGTGGAGGTTACAATGTAGGCGATATATATAGATCAGTTTTAACGACGAAATACTATCGAAATGGCAACAAATTATTGAAGTTTTCATAGAGTTTCCAAATGGAGTTTCGATATGCGTATGGTGTACCTGCGAATTTGCAGCCAACAAACATAGGTTATATGTACGTTATTTCTTAAAACATTTCGATCAAACGTTACTGCGTTTTAATTTCACTGATGTTCTCTCAAACGCTCTAAGTTTGGTAAGTATTCTAAATGGCGCATTTTGTGTGAAATTTTGGGTGGTTGACTTGGTAGAAATACATTTTCAGGTGTTTTCATAAAACAGAAAATTAATTATACTCTCGAAAGTTTTCGGCATCTTCGATGAGAAACCAATTTCTTTATACCGAGATGATATATTATACCGATATTTTTTTCGATATATTTTGGAATTGGGTGCGACGTATACTTGTGAAACACTAAGTCTCTCGTTTACAAATTTTATAATTTCAGTTTTTAAAGTTTTTTTCGGGAGATTGTTCTCCCGTTTTCTGGTGATGAGAATTTTGAAACTTAATCGGGAAACGATTAAACTTAAATTTTATTGTTGTGCGTTTCCCGAATTTTTTTAAAATTGTTTAATCCACTATTTGTCTGCGCAGTTGTCTGCAAATAGGAATTAATTGTTAGAGCTGACAAAAGTGATTGTATTTAAAAAAGTACACCTTGATTTTAAATGGCTAATATTTAATAGTGATGCTCAACTTTTCCTTCAGTTCTAAGTTTTAACAGCAAATTTTAGGCTTTATTGTCTTAGGTATTTCTTTGAAATTTAAACGTGTATTTGTTGGTCTAATTTTTGTTGGTATATTTTGTCCTGTAAGGCTGATTTGTGTTAAATTTATTTTTCTGACAGATATTTGGTTTTTAATTGCTCCCAAACAACGTTGGAGGCAGTTTTTTCCTAGTCGTGTGTGTATTTTGTCATTTCAAGTATTTGCATGTCCGCTTTTTGTTCTAGAATATTCTCCGACTCTGTGGAGCCGTTTGAAGTTTCGAATGACTGTTTCCAGCTTGAATTCTTGATGATTGTGTGATCTAAATAACTGTCTAATTCAGAGGTTTTAGCAGCTGAACTCTTATTTCACGCTAACTCTTCCTTTCTGTAAATTTTAAACACATTTGACACCATTTGAAGTTCCTTATGTTTTCATGTTACTAACCCCGCTGAACTAAATTGAGCCCTGTCTGTGATTCAAGAGCAATTCTTTCGAAGTTGTTGGTATTTGTACCGCTATTGTCATTCGATTTATTGTTTCTAATTAATGCTAAGCTGTCTAAATTTTTTGTGATGAGCTATATAAGAAGTCGCGCCTTTTTGATTGTTTGTGCATTGCAATCTGAATAATTGTAAAGGTCTATTATGACATATGTCAGGAAAATTTACCCAATTCTATGTTACCCAATACTCTTTGATATTTTCATTCAGTCGCTATACGCGTTTGTTTTATCTTACTTAACGGCCATGTCTCACGGGCCCAGAGAGCTTGATATGAAACTATCGCAACCAAACATGGGATTAAATTGTCCTCTTAAGTATGTTAAAGCATGCGTATAAGACCGACTGCTAATTTGTATTAGGATTACTGAACGAAAATTTCAAAATGCATTGGGTAAATTATCATGTAACCATTATGACGCACTTGCTATCCTCAAATTGCTAAGCAATTGCGTTCAGATAAATTAATGTTTCTTTCGGACAAAAAGTTTAAAATGCGTAGAAATTTCGTCTTCTTTTCCCCTGCTTTAAAGTTTTACTATAACCCTGGGACCGCTTGAAATCTTATCAGTCATATGCTAATCTCAAACATTAACTTTTCTGGTGAAAATCCTGAAAAAAAGTTGCTATTGTTTTGGTTGTGAGTTTGTTATTCAAATAATGAAAAACTCTAATTGCGATCTTAATTGCAAAATGATTTTAATCATTCGAAAAGATAGTCGTCTTGACGTTGAGTTGAATTTTTGCCTCATCAAAAGTGGTCCTATGTGTGTGACTGTTAAAATTTTCCCTACAATTCAAGTGAAACGTAATCAGTTCAGCTTTATTTTGAGAGCCTACTGTGTGGTATTTTTTTGGATAACACTTGTTCAGAAATTCAAATCTATCCGAAAGTTTTTAAGTTAACTTTGTTGTTCTCTTTCGACATGAAAAATTCTGCTGGTTCTCGAAGTTGTGTTTGTGACAAATCTAAAGGCTTTATTTCAATATAAGCTAATTGCTCTTATTTAATAACATTCGAAAAATCTTTAGAGCGTTTTTGTCGCAAAACAAAGTTTTTACTGATGTTGAAATTGCTTTTAAGTCTCAACGGCTATCAAAATTTGACAAACGTGCGTAACTTGAAAATTGACGTACCTAGACATTATGGCAGTGAAGAAAAAACATCAACTATTTATTCTACTCTGACTTTTTAAGGAAATCAATGTCTATTTGGTTGCGTGAGTTTCCCGTAAAAGGCGAACCGATTAGGATAAAAACGTCAAAGCGTGGGAAGGCTGCCTAAAAAACCTAAGAAAAAGATAACAAATTTAAAAAATAGAAAAAGAGGAAGTTATAAAAGAACTGATTAATTTAATTAGCGCTCACCAAAATAGAACGCGGTCTTTCTAAATTCGTATTGGATGTAGTGAAAATATCATAGACTTTCATATTTATGGCCTTGTATTCATTCATCAATTTTTTTCGTATGAGATAATTCGTTCTTTCATTTGTCTTGAATGTATTATGTCGGACAATTTCAATATTCTGTGTTGTATTTCTGGTGTTATGTAATATGTGGTCAGCAGTACAGCAAGTTGTGAAGTTTATGCAAAAACTGGACAACGGAAATGGAATGCCCTTGAATAGTTTTTTGTCTTCATTTTGACAGGATCAGGTTATTTAATTTCCTGGCTATTATATGGTTTATTCATATTTGATAAGTCATCAAGACCACGAGAGGGGTATGTTTACAGGGTCATTGAAAAATGAAAAATTAGGGAAGATTATCACAAAGCATCGGAGGAATAACTTTGATAATCATATAGTACTAAGCATACCGTTCAGATTAAGCTTTATTGTTATTATTCATGGAAATTTTGCAAAGATTTTTGCATGGAAGCGTGGATTAAATTGAAGTTTTGGGAAAGCTTTTGTGTAATCTTTGGGCAGTTAATTGATGTCGTTTTGAGTGACAAGCTTGATGGTCAATTGTGAAAGAACTCGAATCAATAGGGCTTCCCTAACTTTTCCATACTTTTCCTTCGCTCACATCTCACTCACATCACCCCCACCCCCTCCCCATGGTATGTTCATTCCTTATTCTGTCGATCTGTGTGTTCCCTGTTGTCTCCCGGCACTTCCTCATTAATTTAGATGAGAGGGGGAGAAAAAGGAAACCTTTATCCATCTATACTCCCGTTCTCTCTCTCTCTCTCTCCCTCTCTACCGGCTTCCCCTTGTGGGGTGGCAGTGATAACACACACATGCACGCACAAAGCCCTAATACAGCAACCCTATGTTCCTCTGTAGTCTTCCATGCAAATTTTTTGCTCTTTCATCAGCACCAACTCTGACGTCATTTTTTTTTCAAATTATCAAAAGAATTATTTGCTAGTTAACTGCTCAAGTGAAGTACAGTTATAACTGGGACTAGTTAGTGGCTGTGATAGATTAACTGACAAATCAAAACGCATGTTTTCTTCTATTATTTATACCGCATTCGGCAGTGTTTGGATAAGCATTGAAATTTTCACAACGTTGACACAAAATATTCTCAGAAAATTTAACACCAAAATTTTCAGCTCATTATTTTTGTTTTCCTGTCGATAGAAGATAATGTGCGTTGTGAAATATAAATCTGTGATGCTGCAGGTTTTTGTCGATTTTGGTCGGGATTTAATAAGTGGTATGAATAAAGGGGATACAAAAATTGATGTCTGGACGCGGGCAAAAAGTATCAAGACAAGAATTCATATCAAGAATGGTTGTTTCGTTTGTGATACTTAATTCATTTCTCAGAAGTGCGCGCGCAGCTATGCTGCCTATCTTCTCATTTCAATTTTTTCTGTCATATAACGGACTACTGCTCTTATTGATTTAACTATTGCAATTTTTGAATTTTTAGTGCCGCTTTTTAGTCAGCCCTTCCTGTCCATAATTGGTGTAGTTCGTAGTGGGTTTTCAGCAAATTATAGCATAAAGGCTAGAGGCTCCTTTTTTTCATTGTCCATTATGTTATTTTTGGTAAGTTTTGATGTTTCATTGCTTAGTTTTTCCAGATTAACCAGTGCTTTATAAGCCATAAAGAGCAGAAATTTACTTCTTAAATCTCATTTTTATTTCTCAATCTTAACAGCTCTCAATACAATTCAAATCTTTTGGATTGTAAAAACTGCGATGAGTCCAATAATAGCCTCGTTATTGCTTCGCGGCTATTAAACCATAAACCTCGAAAAATAACCTCGAAACAGTAGCCTAGGACAGGTTAAATTTTGTTATGAATCAACCTAGGACTCATTTGTTATGAATCGGTGAAAACACAGCCATATTGAAACATCTTAAAATAGAAAGAGGAAAGAGTAACTTCAGCGACTCTGAGAAAACAACAAGGTTGCGTAGTATTTTCTGAGAGCCAATAACTAAAAGAATAAACAGAATAATTTGGCTAATAACAACCAATGCATTCTATTTTAAGATGTTTCAGTGTGGCTGTGTTATCACCGATTCATAACAAATGAGTCCTACTCTTTTTTTTAACGTTTCCTTGCCAATTAAAGTTAAATTGGAGTGATAATTTTATCCACGCTGGGGCAGTAAAGGGAGCAAAAAGGGACCATGTGTTTCCGAACCGTAACAGCAGATTTTTTTGAATTCCTTTGTGTTTTGGTATCTTTGTCGCTGATTTTGTTCTTTTGAACGTTAATTTTCAGTAACGCTAAAATGCTCAGTATATAGTCAAGCATGTTTTTTAATTCCACGTGAAAATGGAAAACTTTCTTCTTTATAGTTTTTTTTCTTTTCTGGTAAAATTGTTGGTTTTGTGGGGTTGTGCTCTGTGTTGACAATCACAAGTTAGTTTTTTGTTAGAGTGCTGATAGTCGAGTTATTAGATATTTTATTTCTTTGGATTGTAATTCAGAACTTTGTTTTTAAATTCGTAGTCTCCCCTTTTTTGTTACGACCATTTGAGCTAGCGACAAATAGTCAATGCAACTTTTTCGTAGATTTTTACCACTCTACAGCTGATATTGTGTGCCTGATTTCAATTGTTGCTGCATTCTATGAAGGTTTTTAGCTCAATTATGTAGTAAGCTTTTTAGCGTACATGACTTACCTCACTCGTAAAAATGTTTGCTGCACTCACTTTTAAGTCTAAATTAATAATGTAAACTGTAAATAAAACTGAATGGATGTCTTCCAAGCGTTATAATTATAAGGCCATATTACTTGATAGACAATAGTTTTTGAAATTTGGTTTAAAAATGAGGATTTAAAATCAGAATCTCCTTCTCTGAATCGCAACTTTTTGTCCTTAGTGTAGTTGATTCATTTTGAACCAGTGGACCCTAACATCCTTTTTCGCGGCTAATCTTCTGCTATGTTTTAGACATGCGGAAATATGTTCTAAGAACGATTCAAACTTCGTCCAATAATACAAAAGGTTTCCTAATGAAGGAACTGCAGGATTGAGAGCCTACTATGTCAGTAAATGCTAAACACTGACAATTTATAAATTTTTCAGTCAAAAATGTTGAAAAATGGCAGCATTTTTTAAACTATTGCTGCTAACTATTTCAATTAACATATTCAAAGTGAAAGATGCAAACTGGTGGAAAACCTATTGGAACTCTGAGCATTCGCATCAAATTTTTCAATTTTTTACACTACTTATACTCGTTAATTGCAACGCTTTTGCTAGAATATATTTTCTCCGATTTTATTAAGTGTTTTCCTGGATATATTTTTGCTTTTTCATAGTTTGCTTTTTCTGAATTATTGCTTTTTCGTATTTTTCTGGATTATAGCTACAATGGAAGTTTATACGTTTATAAAGTGTATAGGTGGTTTTGATATAAAATATTTTGGCTGATTTTAAGAGACTGTTCTATGAGAAAGGTACTATAGAAATCAATTTGTATATAATCTGATTTTGTTTCTATTTCCGTCTCTATTAACACAAACATTGTTTGACAATCTCTGAAGGCGGAAAGATTGATGGAATACATTCGAAAAATTCGAGAACGAGTTAAAGGTCACAATTCCTAATCATAATTAATAATAATAATAAAACAGAATTTAGGCATAAATCCAAGGGTTATTCATTAACCCCAGTTTGTGTCGTTCAGTTTATTAGATAACAAAATTCAGTTTTTTCACGTTCTTGCAGTTGTTGCACCCACACATAATTCGCCAAGAGCACGCGTTGTTTTCATCGTAACGCAGCCTGAAGTAGACAAAATATAGATCGAGAAGTTTGGCTGTGGTTTTCAAGAAATAGGATATCGTATTTGAAGAACTCGTTGAAGGTGTTCGCAAGGTGGCTGGCCTTCAAACTGAAGCATTTAAAGAAGTAACTGTCCCGTTTTGAGTTTTTTTTCGCTATTTGAAGAAAATAAAAAGTACACAACAAAAAGCCAATGGGTCATCTGAAGAAATTTACCCTTTGTTAATAACTCCATTTAGAAATTAGATGATTCAAGTAAATTAAAAAACGACCATTTGTCTCCACGAGATTCTTGTCGAGATTTCAAAAAATCAATTCTTACATAAAGGGTGCAATTTAAATGTGCTTCAATGGTACGTTTTTTTGAACATTTTTGAGAATGAGGAGCGATTAAATTATTTTGAAAAGCAAAATTTGATACAAGAAAATTGAAAATCCTGAATCAGTCACGCTGGGATGCCAAAATACTAAGAACAATTTGAAAGCAACCTCAACTTTTCGACTCAACGCTTGCTCATAAATTTCGGTAAATATGCCCGGATAATTTCACATTAAAGGATACAACACGTGATACATATTTGAGATCCTTTTATATTTACCCAAAGGTATTTACCCAAAGAAATGAGCAGCCTTAGACTCATTGATGCCTTTATTTTTTTTGGATTTCGGCCTCTCATTAGCATGCTGGGTTTTAACTCGGCGTATGAGGATAGATGAGACATAGGTACGCAATCAAACAAAACTGAGGCTAATAGGGTTAAGGCAGTCCTTGTATTCTGCAACCCGTTGGTCGACCTTTGTAAACTCCACTCTAAAAACGAGTACTTCTGGTTATAAACATCAGGGGATAGATCATTCCAAGTCTTTTTAAAGTGGGTTTTGAAGCGTTTTATTTTGAGATTTTGTTTTTTTTAAATCACACCCTCTTGTTGCCATTGAAAGAGCAATTGTCGAGTTATGGTTGGTTGTCATGTTTATGAAGATGATAATGAGGCAGTAAACCTTGAGTAATGAGGCTTCCGTTGATTAGACCTCGCTAATGATGCCCTTATAACGACGCTGCTATCATTACTTCGAGCTTCATAAATACCCCCCCCCCCCTCTACCTTTCTCCGTAACTGCAATGGCGGCTTAATTGGACCCTAACATCCCATTTTTCATCCTGCTAAATGACACAATTGCCTCCTAATCTCACAATATGTCATTACGTTTTGGCCTTAATGGCCAACGTGCGTTACATATTTATGATGAAATATCTACTTGTAAATCTAGCAGCGATCCAGAGGAAGTTGTATTCTGCCTCCTCCCCCCTCTCCCCTCCTTCTTTGTCCATCAACTCTGTAGGCATTTAAGTAATACGCCCCCTGGTGCTTATGAATGCAGCCACCAGCGATATCTTGTTCTTATAACTTTAAAAAATTCCGTCGTGATGAGGTGTTCGGTTGTGATAGTTGCATATCAAGTCCCACGAGCGGCACAGGCATCTTAATGTCCCGCGAGGCATGACCGAAAGAGCTAATCTCATGTTTAAGTTTGTATAATTAGCGCTGAATAATCAGCGCCAATGGGAATAAGGTATAATTTTCGATCTACTTTCAACACTTTTACTGTTTTCGGTCAATTGCTCCTTCCATCTATTGTCCGGTCACTTTAATTTTGCGTCCCCTGACTTTTGTTAGTGTAATGTGTTTTACAAGTTGTAACGTGCCATATAACTAAATAACAACTTGCAACTAGGGTGGTGCAGAAACGTAACGGGGGGTTACATAATAGATCCTTTATTTGTTTGGGTAAATGAATTTGAACGCATTGTTGCAAACAATTTTTCATTAATGTTTTATGACAAAAATCATCATTTTATGAGAAAATATCAAATAATCGAGACAGCAGAATTCGTTCGACTTCATTTACGGAAATTGCCAGTGATTGAAATTTCAGTACATTCATTTTGTCTTAGCAAGTGTTTAACAGTCAGCTGGAAGATTATTTGACTGAATTCAAGATTCATTGGCTGCATCTTTGTAATATTGATGAAATCAGAACGAAAAATTTCTCCACCAGCAATAATAAATTGACATTTTGATTATTTGATCTACTTAAAAAATTGAACTTTTGATGAATTGAACTCTCATTGTTCAAGCATTTTTCCAAAGTGGGGGAATATTTATGCGAGGCCTGCTTGCTTTTTGTTCTTCAGTCAGTTTTTCACTGTTTTGGTTTGTATCTTCGAGGAAAAAAAGAGAAAAATCATTTTGTAGCTCTTAGGGGCTACTTTTCATTTTTATTAAAAATTACAAATTTGAGAACGGTTTGATAAAAGAGTATTTTGAAAAATCTGAAAAGTGTACGAAAAAGTGTCTATATGGGAGGGGTTCGAGGGCTGTCATTTGAAGCTTTCTTAATTGTTATTAAATTTTACTATGAATGACCAACCGCAATTTGATTTGTACACAAAGACACGGGTTAGAAAAAGCCCAGGCGAAACAATTGATATACAAAAAAAAACCACTGCAAACAGTTTTCTATTGAAGATAGACCAGTGAGTTATTTGAGCAATTTCTTATTTTGTTTGCGTAACTAGATCCATGAACACGAGAACCTGGTAAAAAATGTTTCCTAACTGTAAGAGGTTTGAAACAAAATTATACTGGACATCATTAATTGCTCTCGAACGAAGTTTGAAGCAATTATTGTAAACGTGTTGGTCTTTTTTATGCAAAATTTTCCCTTGACCAATTTTGCGCTTTCGTTCCAGAACATTCTGAGACTTCGCATTTGCTCATTTCTCTTTTTTTTGATCTCATTCTGAAATGAAGTTTGTTGCTAATACAAGTGATTGTTAGCGGTTGAGTAACAACGTGGTTGTTGCCCAGTGATTAAGATGTCTGACTGCTATCCGGGAGGTCGATGTTTCGAACACCTATTAGGTCCGAGTTTTAGCACCCAACAAAATTCTAAGCTGTAACCCTAAATTGAATTGTCCCAGCCTGGCGTTCGAGAGCAGTTCCGACGTTAGTAATAAGACCGATAAAAGTTTCTATTGTTTCTCTGTGAGCGCTAACATTCAGTCTTTAAACTTTTGGCCCTAAATGAATCCGACGATTGAGTTTACCGAATCTTGTTAACTGACCTGACCGTATATGGGATAGTGAGAGAAAAACAATAAAACTTTCAGGTTACTTTCAAATTCAGGCCCTCCGTTGGCCTCCATGCCAACAAAAATCCGGTGAACAAAATGTTTTTGCTAGTCATATCTAAGTTTTGACGTTAAAAGAAAAACGGAGGTAAATATGAAGTGTTCTGATGGTTTCAGCTATACCTTAAAACAATTCCATCTGGATATGAAAGGATATAGTTAGACTATCTATTTACAGAATTGACGCCTACAGGGATATTCAAATCCAGAATAGTTGAGAGCGTAATCGCCTTAGCAACGCACAAAAAAATTTGTTTTTCAACTATACATCGCGTTCTCGGAATTTAAGTCGCCTTTAGTGCCTGTTTTTTTTTTGCGAACAACAGAATACGTAATCGCGTGAGCAACGCACGAAAAAAGTTCATTCAATTTTCATTTTTATACACATTTTTGAAACTTAAATTTAGTTGCCTTTACTGCCTATGCTCGCCAACAAATTGATTGGCAGTCTCAAATCAAGGAATACTATACAAGTCTTGTTTACTGTTCATTCAATAGAAACGGCGAGCATTTTTTTAACAAATTCAAATTTCTTCTGCCAATTTTTTTTGCGGATCTTTCCTCCAGTCCTTGAAGATTTAATTTTGCTTGCAATTTAGTGCAGCTAACTAATTATGGGTAATTGACGGTTCAGAACTTTAAAACCGAATTGCTTCATAATAATTGTACTCATGTTTTCTCCAAACAGTTTGACTGAATTTGAGCTACGTAACATTATAACGGTGAGAGCTTCCTCTCAGAACAAAGAAAAAATTTTGACTTTGGAACATTCTGTGCTACGAGCCGTGTTGTTAAATTCAACCATTCGTAAATTGAACTCCAAACTTCAATTTAGTACCTGGAATTGGCACGAAAAGTGAGGTCCGAGACTTTACTCTTCTTATCAATGCTTTACTTTAAATATCTAAAAAATATCAAAATTGAAAATTAAAAAATGAAGTTAAATTTTGAGAAAATTTAAATTTTCAAAGGCAATCAATTCTTCTTTTCATTGACATTAAGATTGCAAAGTAATGCTTGGTGGAAATTTAAAAAGAATTTCAAAAATAATGTTTTATTGGAGAATTGAAGATACAAAAGTGAAGTTATAAGGTAAACTAGAAAATGCAACTATGGTCAATTTTTTATCATTTTGAACTGGAAATAAATAAGAATGTCGAATGCAACCATTAGAGTTAAATTCCCCTCATCGGAGTCCTATCATTTAAAAGGTTTTTCTGAGTTATTTATGAAAAAATTTAGTATGAGCGTGTTATACGTGGTGAATATGAATACGATTACCATTTTTCATATTTAACTCGAATTAGCGACATATAACCTGGCTTTATTCTATAACAGTATTATATAATTTTCTCATAATTCTCAAAAAATTTCTCGGTTTTTTTGCTATCTGTTTTGTGGACATAACTTATTTACATTTCTCGCTGTGGGGACAGTAACATGCGTCAGAGTTAGTAAATAGAGTCAGCGCAACTGAAGTGGCAACTGAACAAATGGGTGGAAACCAAGGAACACACCACTGAGCTTCCTTCCTGTCTCTCTCTCTGCGTGCCATTACAATAGAGACCCAAATAAGTTTAGCAGTAGTTCTTAATTGAGGATTTAAATGTCAGATGGCAGTTTTGTTTTCAAATGTCGCAGATAGTTTCAAACAAGCGCTTCTCTTCAACGATTTTCTTGATAAATTATGCCATTTATTTGCTTGTTTGGTCTTCTATGTCAATTTTTCTCGCGATAAATTGAGTTCTAATTTTCAGCTTGTTAATGTAGTTTGTTTCGGCTGAAATACTTCACATCTCGTTGATCGCAGATGGTTTCCATAAATGGACAAAGCTATTATTGTTTTAAATTTTTTGACGAAGGTGTGAGTAACTTTATTGCGGGGTGTCTTTTTTCTCCAGCCAATGTGCAAATAAAATCGCATTTTCAACAGGAATGACATATTAAAGCCGTACCCCTTAAATGGTATTTTTGAAATATTTGCTTCAATTTTGATGAGGTATCCATCTACGCTAGGGTATATTTGGTATATTTAAATATCATTTTCGCCCGATTGGAACGTTGCATTTAGAAGTTATGAGTTGTTTTATTAGAGAGCCCAGAAAGCGCAGAATAAATCATTTGACTCGGGAATATTTGAATTTATTATCGGTTTTTAAGTGCAATTCTTTACTAAATTAAGGTGATATTTCAGAACCACGTTGTTCACCCCAATTCTTAAATTTAAACTACTTGGGCATTTTTTTAAAACCGAAAATACACTTTTTAAAAGCTATCGGGCACAGTATTGTAGAAATTGTTGCCATTTGCTACTTTTTTTTACTCAGAAAGTACTATGGCTGCGTTTGTAGAACGTTAAACGTCTTTAGTCATTTCATTTTGTTTCCGAAAAAAGTTTCTGGTGTTTTGGCTCGAAATATGGTATGTTCGGGCTGTTTAGTCAACTTTTCCGTTTGTGCGCTAAATTTACTGTTTCACGAGTTAGTGGATTATGTTTTTAATTGCTCTCAAACAAAGTTTGTAGCAATTGTATTAGTCCTCTCGTCTTCTTTAGTGCAATTTGTCACGTGACTGATTCGTGGTCTGACCCGTCGTCCTCAAAAATGGGATAAACAGTTAACGCCCGGAGGTTATTAAATTCTCTTAGAGCCTTACGCCTTACTTTTAAGAATGCGAATCACCAAAACTTTTGAGGAGACAATTTTGTGGTGTCAAGGGAGGTTCTTAACCTTAAAAGTTTGATACCCTCAGTTAACCTACGCCCATCCCTCCACTCACGCCACCCCAACACTCCCAGTCCACCCTCCTCCAACTGAGGCTTTGGACCCTCTCTCGTCCAGTCCTCCCAGCCTTACTCTTCGTGGCTTCAACCCCCACCATGCTAGCGTCTCTAAGCACCAGCTGTGTATTACTGAAGACAACCGCCAGCCGATCGCCTGACATTAGTTTTTCCCTTAATAGCTACGGCCAACGGTTTTGAAATTTTAGAGTAAATAATATAACAAAGATCATATATTAGCCGAGAAGTGATTGAACTGAAACGTTCTCTTGATTCATGGGACATCTGATATATCAGACTTACAACTGTAAAATAGTTTATTATTATTTTTGAATTTATTCACGGAATCGAACAAATAATCATATCAATAAATAAAAACAAATTCGGTAAAAAGGACATATGATCGAGCCGTAGCTCCTTCAGCATATGCTCTGACAAAAGCATGTTTAAAAGCAAAACATAGATTTCGTATTTAGAGATTTAGATTAAAAATTTATTCAAGTTAACAGCAATCCGGCCGCTGTTTTGGCTTTGGTTGGCTGTCGGGTTTGGTTGCCAAGCTGTCTGAAAAAAGATGAAAAACCAAATACTTCTCTTTTTGCTTAGATCTGTTACTCTACATTTCCTTATTGTAGGGCCGTGCTTTTAAACCTATTAATAGCCGCAAAGCGAGACAGAATAAATCCGACTTTTCTTTACTATAATTCATAGAGATAAGGTCAAGTGAGTGTGTGTCATTCTAATTGAAGGTTATTTGAGAGCAGCTAATAGGAGCAGCTATGAGTTAAACAGATTCCTAATCAAAATATAACATCTCAATATTTGATAAATAGAGGTTTATTTTTGGTCTGTTTCTTTTAGTATCGTTTTGGGACTGCAGATCTACTAAGCTGTTGTGGCTATTTTCTGTCATATTATAAGCTATGCTTTATTCTTATGATGATAATATTTGACTTGTTTTCCTTATCATTTCGAAATGTTGACCTTTTTAAAATTCTTGCCTTAAATCATGAGATATTAACAGTGAGACATTGAATCAACGTTTTATTGACAGTTTAACCTATACTCCTCGAAAACAGTCTTGTTTTCGGTCTTTCAGTTGAGTTTGAGATAGAAAAAAATCAGACCTTTTGAAGAAATTTTTCTGTTCAAAAATTTTTCTTGAAGCAAAGAATTTATCTAGCAGATTCTAATTCTCTAATATCGTTCTTTGGTTGCAAAGGTTTATCACCATTCGATGGTCTGGTTGTTTGAAATTTTTGCAAACTTAATCTTAATTTGCAAGTGTGAAAAAGGGAAAACTTCAAGAGCGAAAATTTTGTCTCCCATTTTTGTGAATGTTCGAGTTACATTTGTTTCCAGCATCTCATAAATTGGAGATATGGATTCAGAAAACGTTGCTAGTTAAATCTAAAAAGGCTTGCTGAAAATCTCTGCTTGGTGAAATCTAATTGCTTTTTAGTTTTGAGAAAATATGTAAAATTGACCTTTTTACACTAAGTCCAGAATTGTTGAAGTTAATAATTGCAATTTAATACCTGAAGAACTATGATTTTTTCGTGCCAGAGAATATATCAATCCCTTGGCTACGCAGATAGAAGTAGGAAACTGCTTTATTTCATAGGTTACCTGTGAGAATAATTGCATTCCAAAGATAAAGTATTTTTTGAAATTGATGTGATTTCAGTTAGGAATCTTTCTAGAGGATACGGTTTACTCTTTATTCGATCTAAAAACGTGTCTTATAGAGAACACCCTCCTCTTTGGAAATGGAAGATTTGGTGACTTGCGTTGAGTTTCGAGATATATATAAAGGAAAAGGACCAAGAGGAGATTTTGTGGGAACGTGTTAATTGTGTCGAAATCTGAGTAACTTTTTAAACTTGTTTTTTTTTCGCTACTACAAAATGCCTTAGCTCCCCTGCAATTCGCGGCCATAAATAAGGAAGGAACGAGTTTCATACAACAGTCAATAGAATTCACCAGCAGATGCGTTATAAATGGAAAGAATATCTTACTGCCGTAGCAAAATTGATGCAGTTTTTAATTGCTCTCAAACGAAGTTTGTAGCAATTATATTAGTCCTGTTGGTCTTTTTATGCGATTTTCGCTTGACCAATTTTTTGTCTGACCCATTTGACTTTTCATCCCCAGAAACGGGATAAAGAGGCAGCGCCCAGCGGGCATTAAGTTCTCTTAGAGCCTTTCAGCTCACTAGTCTCCAAGTATGCGATTCAGAGAAACTGTATCGGAGACCTATACTCATGGTGTGAAGGACGGTTCTTAGAGACTGACCCCCCCCCCCCCACAACAACCCCCTCACATCGCCCCCCCCCCCCCCACCTCACTTCACCCCACCCTTACAAACAGTTGAGGCCGTAACGACCCGGTGCAGCCAAAGACCCCCTCCCCTCCCACGTCCCCCCCCCACTGTTGCCCCCACCCCTCCCACCGTCCCCCCCACTGTTGCCCCCACCCCCAACTGTTGCCATGAGTAGTATGATTTGTTATTTTTGTTGGGTGCTTTGTCTTGATCGATGATTCTTGCGGCAGCTCAAAACAGCGTTTTTCAGTCTTTTACAGCTCAGTGCCTGAATTTGTGTTGATATATCAATTTGGGTTACATGAAAATTTACCCAATGCCATAATACTCAATGCCCTTATAGCCATTGCTATTATACCCAATGCACACGTTCAATTATCCGAGTACAAAGCACTCGATATTACAAGCATGGTTTACTCTAGCGGATAATTTAATTATATTTTCGGTTGTGATAGTCTTATATCAAGTCGCGCGGGCTGCTGAGGCATTGTCATGGCCACCATATATGTTAGAACATACGTCTAATAGCGACTACTTTTTTGGTAAGGTTTTTGAACGAAAATAGTAAAGTGCATTGGGTTTAATGGTATTGGGTAAATTCGTCCTGACCAAATTTTCTACGCGCTTTGGAGTTAGTTTTGATGTTTTCGGATCACCAGGTTAATTAATTAACCCACAAAGATCAATTCTACATTCTCAATTTTTTTACTTTTAGCTGCTTTTACTTTACTATTTTCTCTGCTTTTATCATAAGTTCTGTTTTGCGCTCTGTATTGAAAAAAAACGGGAAGCCCTTCAATTTTATGTTGAGATAGTTTTGGAAGTACGTTCTGAATTCATCCAGTTATGGTTTGTTAAGTTTTATGAACGGCACATTTTCCGTAACTAGAGCACATTAGCTTGAGTTATTGATCGTTATATGCTAAATAGTTGAATTGATTTTTTTTTGAAAGTTTTTAGGTTTGAATTGTGAACCTGCATTGTGAGCCTATGTCTTCCATTATTTTTTCAAATGAACGAAAACACCATAGCCATAGATTTTTCTGATTTATCAAAATGAATTACCTAAATGCGTTGCAGTGAGAATTTATGAGTTTCATGGAAACAAAATGTAAAATTAGTTGCCAAAATATCTTTGTCAGAAATTTCTGAACATTTTTGGGTGACTGAACATGTGGTAATTTGAGCTGTAGTAAGTTTAGTAGTCAAAAGACGAAGACGACTTCCCAGAAAGATCTAAAAACGTGATTCTTTCGCGGCTAGTTCCGCTTGCCACCTGCAATCATTGTTGCGGTTATATAAACCCCGTGAGACCTGAACGAAAAGATTTCGGAATTTTTTTTTCAGAAATTAGATGAGAATATGTGAGAAATTAGCTCTACCAAATTGGTGTTCTATTTATTATAAAAATTTTGATAATAATATTCTCTACAGTTTAATTTTTGTTTCCACTCAATGTGATTTTTCAAAGCCTTTGCGAGTTCAGTATCAAATCATTCGTTTTCTTTTGTTCTAGAGTGCTTTGAAAGTGACTAAAGGCTTGAAGCCACTTCCTCGTCCATTAAGAAAACGTTTCATCTGCACAAATCACAAGAGGATAAAAGCCAGAGGGAATAAACAGTCGAGTTGAACTGTCATTTGTGGGAGAATTAATAGGACAGTTGAATCTCCAAACACACTATGGCGCCTAATGGTTGAAGTGGTTAAAAATGAGCTAATTTTGTTTGTTCAGGCGTTTATTTTGAACATATTTTTCAAATAGTTGCGTGGGGAGCATTGTATTCAGTAAACTAAGTCATAGTAATTCCTAGGCTACAAAGGTACATCAAAGTTGACCCAAAATGGAAATAAGGAAGCTTTAAATAACCTCTAATATGGTAATCGCTCCGATATTAAAATATAGATAGATCATGTAATTATTCTCCAGGCAGTGAAAAAGTAGGAATTAACGCCCCATGTAGATACCGGTAGATGCTCGGTACTTTGTTTCGGTACAACACAAACGAGCAGTTGATGGGTCATATAGGAATTATAATTCAATAACCTTCTTTCAAATTGAATTCAATAGAGCCTTAAAACGATTCCTCGTATTTTATTTGGGGTTCCATTGTACTACATAGTCAATTTTGAAGTCATTCATTTCTGCTATTCTCTAAGTTTCTGATTGTCTCTGTTGTTTCATTTCCACAACAGACGACCAGAATCATAGAGAATTACAGAACTGAATAACTTCAAAATTGGCTAAGCAGTACAAAGGCACCCGACTAATATACGAGGAATCGTTTTAAGGCTCTCTGCGTCTTAAATTCAACTTCAAAAAGATTATAGAATAAGAATTCCTCTTTTACGAAAAGGGTTTAAGCCCGTGCCCAAAAAAAGTTAATGACTCTGTGCGTTTTTTTCAACTGATATTTTGCTTAAACCCTATCCATAACAGGCAAAATTGTCAAACAAATCAAATCGAACGGGCTTTAACGTTTTAGAAATTATTACGAAAAGACATAGGAATGTTCTATCTCAAATTGACTTCTGCGCCAGTTAGAAAAATTTACAACAAAATAGAAATTGGTTTTAAAATTGGTTTTAAGAAATCTGTTTAATACGAGGTTGAAGTAAGTGGCTTGCTGATGCTGATTGTTGTTTTTCAGTTTTTGTTAGTTTTTTGTTACTCAATTTTGATTCACTTTGAATAATTTTGAATGCAAAACGTCAGTTGAATTGCAATTCATACTATGCAATCGTTGAAATTTTCAATTGAATGTTTTTTTCACTTGGATGTTTTTTTCACTATTTTCAGTTGTTCCAATAGTTCATCTTTTTCTCGCTTCTAAACACTTTAACTAAACAGGCATCACTAGTGTGATCTGGCTAAGGATGCGTGTCCAGTTTTTTTTATAAATAATTAGTTCTAATGTATAAACTTTCGTAACTTGCCCTTGAACGAAGCAACCATTGTAAACGTGTGTCTTTGATTGATCGAAATATATCGCTTCACGGTTTTTGCATTTTTAGCTAGAATATTCTGGAGCATTTTTTTCGCTAGCTTGAGCGATTTACGTCGATTTTTTATGCTGAAGCTAAATAAAACCAAAGCCAACCGCTTGACTATCGTTGGAGATCAATTCCTCCGACGGTAGTCGGTTGTTTAGTTTGCCAATTTTTTTGAGAACCCCGATTACGACTTTTTAATTTTTAGTATGATCGGTTTTGTGCCATTCCACTTCATTTTCATGATGATTAATTTGGAAAACTTTTAGAGTTATGGTTAACCATTATGGATATTTAACATTACATTTTTTTCTTGTAAATGCTTGTGGACAGTGGTCTCGAAAAATTGGCATATGTTAAAGAGCACTAACGTAGAAGGGAGCTTCTCGTCGACTATTGTAAAAGCCGTGGAGATATTTCGTGGACAAAATAAATTTCTAACTTTTTTTTTACAAATTACTATTGTAAGCTTTATATTTTGCGTGAATACATCTTGCGTTACTGTGATCGAAACATGAGTTTTGTCGTCTGGAAGAGAGGTAGTGTTTGTGTTTATTCTGCATCTCGATTTTATCAAGTTTGTTTTTGGTTTTCTTCAACGTGAGTATAGATGCCTTGGTGTCCCTGTTAGTTTTTTGTTACTCAATTTTGATTCACTTTGAATAATTTCGAGTGAAAAACGTCAGTTGAATTGCAATTCATACTATGCAATCGTTGAAATGTAATAGTTAAAAGGGTAAATCAGAATTGTTTGACGAGAAATTGCGAAAAAATGGGAATAGTTTTAAAAAGAAATCTTTTGATAGCACAAGAACTGTTGGACAGTTTTGCTTTATGAAAATTAATTTTTGTGATAATTGAAGAATTCATTATCTCCCGTGTGTATTCTCATGCATTGTTTCCAATAAAAGTTTTAATGTTGGAATTTCTGTTTTTAAGATTTATATTAATGGTTGTGGACAGTGGTCTGGAAAAATTAACATGTGTTAAAGAGCACTAACGTAGAAGGGAGCTTCTCGTCGACTATTTAAAAGTCGTGGAGATATTTCATGGACAAAATAAATTTCTAACTTTTTTTACAAAATACTATTGTAAGCTTTATATTTTGCGTGAATACATCTTGTGTTACTGTGATCGAAACATGAGTTTTGTAGTCTGGAAGAGAGGCAATGTTTGTGTTAATTCAGCATCTCGATTTTTCAATCAAATTTGTTTTTAGTTTTCCTCAACGGGAATACTCTTGGTGTCCCCGGAATACTCCAGGTAGTCACCAAGGATTGATTTGATTCCATGATTTGTTTGTGCAACCTCTAGGTACTTTTGTCTAAGTTTGTTATCAAATATTTGTCCTTGGTCTAAACAAAATTTGTCTCTATCTACTCTTCGTATTATAAAGCTCTTTATCCTTGTCTAAATTACAATCACATTGTTATGACTCTTAAATAAATAGTGGATTAAGGAAAGCTTGTGTTGTAATACTTTTCAAGTGGAGCTGAAAATGCGGAGTTCAGTTTCACGTTATCGAACCGAGCTTTACCCTATCATTGTCGTTGTTGTTAATAGTTGGCTAGAATGATCTCTGCTAAATTAATGTTAATCTGCCCCTCACCAGAATGATATCACTGCCTCTCATTAGGCTGTGCAACCCATAATTAGTGCTTGAAACCAGCAAAATTTGCGCTTCAATCAAGTTTACGTGACTCTGCTGAAGTCACTTCGAAATTCTGACGTACATCTCGAACGGCTACATGGTTCTCGTAGTCACGTAATCTATCCAAAAATTTTAATCTTTTCGTTTATTGCGTAATGAAAACGATAATTTTGTTCACGGGGTGAAAGGAAGCAATTCTTTCTTGGTAACCCTAGCTGAAGATTTTTTTCTGAAATGTGGATATAATTTTATGGTTCTGCTTTTTCTTAACCGAAACTTGATGATATGAATAGATTTTCCGTTTCAGACAAAACTATGGCTGCCTGTTATAATCACAAATCATCGTTTGTCACAACGGAGAACTCTCGACGTCAAATGACAACTAATTGAGAGTTGCTCCAAATACTCTACGAATTCGCTTTTGTTCTGCTGAACTTCACTTGCAAACATCGAGCGACGAATAAAAGATGACTTTTTGGACGAATGTGGAATTATGGAGTGATTACAGCTTGCTAATGGCCAGTCATTTGATCTCGAGAAACGTCGAGGCGTCTTTAGTTTGACTGGAGTTATTATTCCTGGGACAGAAAAGTGACCACATTAGCAACTCTTGATTCTGGCATCTAATTCTTCGCGTATCAAAATTGGAGCCTCTTGAGTATTTGAACAAGCAGTAGCTGTTGTTGCAAAAATGCGTTAATCTCAAACTCGGAGAGAGCACTCACAAAAGATTGTGTTGACTTGAGAGCATTCAACTTGTCATAATTGTGAACCAAGTTTCACTTCTTTGTATCGAGCTCTTTTTCAAATACATACAAACTGCTGTCGTTGTTTGCTAATCGGAGTCTTAGAAAACTTGTCCGAATGTTCATCTACTAAATGCTATTGTTCTGCATGCTATGCTAGTGGCTGCCTTCACGCTCGAATTCTTAACAGTCCATTCATATCACGATGAAACAAAATCCCAATCCTGTTGCAACTTGAAGTCGTAACATCTCGGGATCCAAGTTGCTGTACTTCAAATATAAGTGGCAATATTTGTAGGACATGCACTTTGAACGATCAGGGTTCCCGTGACTACAGAATAGAAATAAACATATTTGGGCTGCATTTGAGCGATTTTGTAACTTTTACAGAGTTATCTCTAAGCAATTTGTTTGTACTACTTAATCCTCCTCTTGCAATGAGTATTTACACAGCGGAGCAGTCTAGTTAAATCAACTGATAAATCTCTCTTATTTCTTTCACATAACTTCATTCAAACTTCTCATCTTAGTTAATTTCTAGTACCCTGTTCTGATTCTGGACTTTGACTTGGTAGTCGGTCCGCCCTGATAGCAGGCGTCTTTATAATCCCCCTGGACGTTACTGATCAAAGCTACTTTCCACAGTCAAACAAACTTAGCCAACAATTGCAGTTAAACGCTTTTTATTTCACCGCTGTTTGAGTTGAATTGTTCTTGTATATTATATCTCGGTCTCTTTTGTTTATCAGGAGGCGTCCGGCAGCTTTTTGCGAAAGTCGGAACTTTTGGAGCCGAGTGTTCATACTATTTGCATTCTTTGTCAGGGGCGTTACATTTCGCGATATCAACTTCTTACGCTTGAAACTCCAGCAAAGGACGATTAAGTTTGAGATACGGCTTAGAGAACTGAGACAACCTCTTTGAAGCTGTATTTCATTTGTCTCTTAAATTGCTACACTCATTTCGCGGTACAGCTTAACAGTGGAGCATTTGAAGTAGATCCTGCGTGTTGTGTTTGTGCGACACAGTAAAAAAAACTTTTGGTGGGAGTGACGTGTAGTGACAGGCAGTGCTGTGGTGCTGAGTGTGTGTATTTGTGTCTGTGGGTGGGATGCTAATTGTGATGCCCCCACTGAGTTCTAGTCAGAGGGGCCATGCCGCCATACGACGCTCTTCCATCGACCCTATCGACATCGAAATGCGCATTGCAGGTCAGTAGTCATCTAAACAAACGAACAAATTATCATATCGTAGTTCATCAAATGATAAATACTTTCCTGGTGTTACCGTTGAGTAACTAAATTGAATAGCCGTAGCTTTTTAATAGCCACCGTCAGCCTTTGAACGGCTATTATTTAGGCGCTCTCCTTTTTTATGGCAGCTTAGCGTAGCTATATTGCGGTGTTCGTGGTTCTTCACAATTCAAAGAATTTGAATTTTATTGGGGCGCTGTTTTTTCAAGATCTGTTCCACATTTTCAAGATTTTTGAGGTCAAAATAGTAATCTTTTTGGTCACGCCGAAACAGGAAGTGGAGCCAAAATGTCACAATTAATTTAGCCTAGACATGCTTAAGCTAGCTACAACTAAAGCTTACTCCGTGCCAGTTGTTTGCATGCAATTTTCAGACTGTCATGTTTGAATTTGTTTAATCAGCTTGTTCAATCTTCTACTAACCGATCCGATCAATATGCCGCAAAAATTAAAACTTCCTATTCGAGAATATGGTCGCGAATTTGTAACCTTGTCTCGAATTACTTATTCGAGAGCAATAACTAGTTGAGTTTTTGGATCAAGAGAGTGTTTGTTCATTGACGGATAAACAGCTTGTTAAAGACGAAAATTGGGCTGGCATGTTGGTCTGGCATAACAACAAAATTGGAAACGTTTGCTTCCCAATTTTTGATTTTTAAACATTTATTCCTGCTTATTTGTTCTCTCCATGGTTCATGTTGTCTTCTGAATTTCTGCTAGGCTCAACAGTGAGGGGACTCTGTTGCCCAGAAGATCGATCAAATTATTCCTTTGGAATAAACCAAAGGTTTTGAATTGGTGAAGCAAGCGTTACTTTGTTACTCTGCTATTTCCCCTCTTCCACTCTTGTATGCTGTTGCAAATTAGATTGCATTGAAATAAGTTAATTCACAATGGGGCTCGTAATATCAATTCTAGTTATATGGATAACAAATGTAAGAAAATTACTTGCACATCAATGGAAAGGACAAACTTAAGGCAACTTATAATTGTAATTAAAATAATAATAAAAACAAAATCCACGGTTCACTTCCCAAATAAACTAAATCAAAACCGCTCACAGTATCCCAACTGGTCTTGCAATTATAAACTTCCAGATTTCAATCTCACTCTCAATCTCTTCTAAAGTTTAGTCCCACTAAACCAACTGCTTTCTCTCGCTTGTGCGAAAATCTCTCCTGTGTCCAAACTTGAAGTTCTCCCAAAGTTCTCCAAAGTCTCCCAAAATTTCTCTGTGTCACTTCAATTTATACTCAACCAATACGCTCTTATCTTAAGCAAACAAACCTTAATCTCTTAAGTAAACATTGCAACTTACACTTGAAATCTGTCACATTCTGTAGGAGGGCTTTGTTTCCTATGCAAACAAACCAATATCAAATTATCTGTCAGTCAACTGCTACCAACCATCTTTCTCCTTATCTAAAGTAAACGACCATTGGACTCTTATGTAAAAAAAAATCCACTCCGCTTTATCTCGTATGCAATTTACATATCAATCAGGGTTTGTTCAGTAAACATTAAACGTTGCTCTGAAAATGTTATTCCTCTATTTCCGCTATCAAATTAACTAGCTGCAATCAATCCCTGTCAAACATCATGTGTTGAATAAGTAACTAAACTCAATCCCAAAGCTGAGAGCAATCGTTTTTCTGAGTTTTCTCAACGTTTCACGCAATTCCCCAGTTAAAAACTTACGAAAAGACTAATATTTCTAAAGGCCCACAATTTGACCTCTAGGGGTCATCCAAAGTTCGTCACCCCTCCAAAATCAGGGGTCAAGTTGATGAAACTAACTATTGTCACGGAAACTTCTCTCATAGTTGCACCTATCTACAAAATTTTGTAGTCTAACTCCCACTAGAGCACGAGTAATGACCGCGCGCACTTCTCATCGACCTCCCGGATGACTCCAAATTTCAGAACGCAACTTCTCGCGAAGTAGTTTTTCAAACGTCTTCGAGTAAAAACTTCTTGTAAATATAGGGTGCCACCGACATGCCTGTCAAGTTTGATCACCAACGGATTAGCCGTTGCGGACTCGTTTGCAATTTGAAAATTTTTAGCGAGTCGTGGGTGCCAAAACCTGAAAAATCTGAGTTCGTCAAAATTGACCAGGGTGGGTATTTTTTTGTCACTAACTGTCTCAGGTTATCATATTATTACCATTTCAAAGTCATTCGGCTGCTCAAAAACGCCAATTTCCGGTTTTCGGCACTCGGTTTATCCCGCAGCACGGGCGTGCGGTCGGAATTTGGGGTTAAAAATATCACCAATCGAATGCCCTTGAAAAGTTACACTATATTATAAAGCTGCTACCAATACTTCACGAGCAATTCAAGTTTTACGTCCCGCAGCACTGGCGTGCGGCAGTTCCGTGGGGGTTGATCTGGGGTCAAATCTGACAACAAAATTGGATTCTCGTACCCAAATTAGTCTTCCCCTATTTTCAGGTCAATCCGACTTCAACTTATAGAGAATTTTCTATTTCAACTTAAGTGCCAACATTCTTCCGGTAACATCCTATTTACCGCAGAACACACAAAAAGTTATCCTAACCCTTTTCCATGATCATCTCATACATTACTGTAAACTTAATACCCATTGCAACCCTTAATTAGTCTTATATCATACTCAAACAGTCATTTTTCTATTCAAAATATCGAAAACCTTCAAATCACAGCACTTCCGGTGGTAATAGCTTGGGGTTGGGTGGTCGGATTGGCCCAAAAGGTATACCAGCTTTAGAGAACCATTGGGTGTACCTGACATTAAAATAGGGTAAACGTCCGCTAATTATAACCCTCCATGGGGGGTTTAGATCTGCTAGGTGGTATTTCGAAAAACTGATACATTGCCTTTTTATTTAATAAAAAACTCTACTTAACTAACTCAGATCGAAAAGGTGTTACCGGCCGCACATCCCTATTATATATGGACAATTGTTAGGGGAACATCTCCACAATTTTTCAGAGTCCAATGATAAATATAACTCCTGAGTGTACCAGGTTTGGGGTGCCAATTAATTTACAAAGTCAAATTCGCACTTTTAGCTACTTCAAATTGAAATTACAATTCTGTTCAAAGTATCTAGTTCACTTCAAATGATCGCTCTCTAGTTTACTTCTAAATTTAAATCACTCATTTCGATTTTGGCTTGATGCACAATTACAACTTTGCTAATTCAACTAAATATTTTGACAGCTCAATATGCTTTTGTTCATTAATTTGTTTGTTTAAGATATATCACTCAGCTCCCCTCTCGGGCGCCTTCGAAACAATAACCCTTTAAGAAAGCAAGATTATTTCAAACACCTAATTAACTTGTCTAAGTTGAACTAAATTATCTAACTTACTCGCAGTTTCTACATATGAAAATTTTTTATGTTCTACAGTTCAGACAGTTTTATTTGCGGATAAATAGGATTAATTATTCGCTAGTTATTTTCAAAGGAACTGTTTTGATTGCAATCTTTGGAAAAGTAAATTTTGCATAATTGTTAGAAATTTTTTTAATAGATCAGAAAGCTTCCCAAAATAGACGAGAAAGCAATCGTGTAAATTTTTAAAGGAAACAGATGAGTTAGAAATTCTAGGCTTCCTTTAAGAGTTCCGTAGAAGGGATCTCTTATCTTTGATCTCACCACAAGTCAATAGCGATTTTCATTCTGTATAAAGCTCTTTTCGCTGGATCAGTTTTTTTCGTAGGTGATTTTTTTCGTCTGATTCAAGTAATTTTTCTGCATCGTTAATTGGGCTAAGTGATAAATCCAAAAACTTTGCAGATTTCTTAGAGGTTAGAGCTTAGGTTGGAGGAGGCACAGTTTCATGGCGTAGGGTGCTTTTTCACCCCCGCCTCCCACTCCCATACAATTTTTGAAAATTGAATAGGTTCGTTTATTCCTCCAAAGGAAGCCCTCGGGACCGGCAATTATCCAGTACAAGTCTTACGTCTAAGAAAAGAACGTCAAATATGACAAAAATCAAAAATTAATTTACTTTTTTTTTGAAACACCCGTGTCGAAGCCAGTAACGAATTCTTTAAAAACATTAGATTTTGTGACACCAATCCTTTTTGAGACCTTCCCTTGACAAAATTAATTTCATCTTTAACCTTTATTTAACGAGACCAGGTAACAAACAGACAATAAAAGGAACAAAATTGCGAAGTTGAATTTTTTTTCTTTTTGGAAAACAATTGTTTTCAAAGTCATGAAAGCCATTATCTATCTTCTAATATCAGAACATCGGCTCATATACTCCTCCAGGAAAAGCCAATCAAAGCTGGTCATTGTACAGGAAATTAAATACGACTAATAAGACAAAGTAAAAACGACAGTTAAAGACAAAGTTAAAAAACTCAATTAAATTCTTCAAGAAAGTACTGTCGAAGCGGTAAAGAACCACAATCTATATCTTTTAGGATTTTATTATTATCAATTGTGCGTTTTTTTGAAAGCGAATATGTGATATATGAACTGACAATAACGTGATAAATTGACAAAACTAGAAAACATGAAAAATGGGCAAACACCTAAAAATTAAAAAAAAAATTGTGAAATCTAGTAGTATCAAAGCCAGAACACCATAACTTAAGGCGTAAAATCGCAATAAAGACTAATTTGAATTCAGCAGAAAGAAGGAGCACTTTTTGATTGCTGAAACTAAGCTACAAGTTGACCAGATCAAGAGAAAAATCGAGGCAAAGTTCAATAAGCCATTTTTTATTTAAATATCAAATATTTTAAAAGTCAAAACGACCATAAGTTTTACAGCAATCAACTAGATAAATTAATTTCAAGCTAATTAGGAAGCCAATAGGACCTATCACTCGTGAGCTTTGATTTGAATTGTTCTGTTATTTAATTAAAACAAAAAAGTTTGAATTTTTTTTATAAAAACCGACTGACGAGTATCCGATATATTTTTGGATTGTAACGGTCCAAGATTAGTACAGAACTAGTCCTGCTAGTGCTGATTTCTCTTAGGAATATTTAATTTTTGGAAAGTCATTGATATAGATATTTTGTTAGTTTAAAAAAAAACAAAATAAATGCTGCGTTTTTGATAATCAACGAATAAAGTTAGCAAAAAACGGCAAAGTTTTATTTACAGAGCACTCTCAACGGAAGTTGAAGTGGAATTGGCCCCCTTTTCAGTCTACAAATATTGTGTTAGTGGTGTTTGGTTGTGCACTTCTGCAAATTTAATCAGAGTGGACTAAAGAAACTTATTTCGTGCTGTTTTTGATGAAAAAGTCTGAATTTTGGGAAATATTTAGCCGGAATTTGTGACAAAAAATTCAATGAAAACAGCCGACAATATATTTTGTCTGCAAACGTAAAATCAACAATATTTTCTTGAAAATTTTATTCAATTTTATCAAAATTGGCGAAAATTTAGTCAAAAATTCCGAAAAAAGGTGAATGAAATAAACTGAATTCACACTATTTTCTCAAAAGTTTAAACCTCGATATCTCCCTGTCAAAAACGAAAATCAAAAAAATCTGTTTAATTCCGTATTCTACGCTGGACAAGCTTTCTAATGATACCAGTCTCAACTCTCTACGATGAATATATCGATCGGCCAAAATTGACTGAACGTTGGACAAGCTTTCTAATGATACCAGTCTCAACTCTCTACGATGAATATATCGATCGGCCAAAATTTTGGGCTTTTCTGTGTTAATTTTGGGCAATTTTTAACACCTTAATTTTTTTTGACATGTTTGGATACGCTCATTCAAATAAAACAAAGTTGTTCACTATATTTATTTTTTTTAATGTTCGTATAATAATGGATTATAATTGGCTGTCAATGAAATCTTGTTTCATAGAAACGATTATGATATTATCCTTGATGGCTTTTTCAAAAAAATCCTATTTGCAAGACCTTTTCGTACTTGTGCTCTTTTCACGAAAGAGTACTAATACGAAAGAATGAGCCAGGCAAGACTTAAGCGAATTATCTTTGTTTGGATAAAAGCTTTAATAAAATTTGAGTATTTGGAGAATTTGTAGCAGCTGAGATTTTCTGAAATCCATTATTGCATCTGTTGTCAACTTTTTATTTGGACAACTTAAACCTGGAAAATTTAACTCGAGCTTCCCTGTTCTAAAGTGGCGATTAAGTTATTTAGTACTGAAATTTGATATAAGCAAAAACTGCCTTCGTTTTGCAACCTGATAGCTGCTTTTCATCGGTTGCAGCTTTGAGTAATTTCGATCTCTTTGTTGTGACAAAAGACAAGCATTTTTGTTGAGACGAATCTATGGAGAATTTTTACAAGAGTCGTCGGTTATAATAGACGGGAAATTTATCCAAGCGTTTTTATATTGTCTGAACACAAAATATGTTAGTGCGTATGTGTGTTAAAAACATTTAGACTCTTATTGTTCAAATCCGTCTGAAGAAGTCGCATTAACTTCTGGTACTTGAATTTTTGGTTGATTTCGGAGAAATAGGAATTATGCGCCTCTAGAGAAAATAATGGTATGTTTAATTATGAAATTATTGAATGTTATGAGAAAATTATGAATATATTAATTTGATTTGGATGTGATGAATTGCTCTCGAGCGGTCGTGATTATTATGAACTTTCGTGTTGCGTGACCGTCTTCTAGAACATTCTATCGATTTCGTTTCTTGAGGGACTTCCTCACGCTTGACGACGTCTTGAATTTTTGCTTGACCTAAATGCTACCTCCCTAGTCGGATTTTTTTTGCACCTATAAAGAAAAGTTTTTCTTCGCTGCAGCCCCCTCCGAATTAAAACTGCTTCGCCTGTCGTTCGAGAGTAATTTTTCCGGCGTTAGTCGGTTTATGTTTTATCTTTAAAACCAACAATGAGAACATGCATTAATGCTAAGCGTTATTTTGATTACACAACTCTGACCAATTTTTAGTTAAGTTGAAGACAAATATAGAAAATTAGAAATTGTTCGAATATTACTTGATTTACATTACTAAAAGAAAAGCTGCAGCGATTGTTTTCTGTACCCGAATTGTGCGTCTTTTTGAAAACAAAATCAAAGCTTTTGTTTGGGGGCGTTAATAAAAGGGAAATGGGTTTGAGAGGAAATAATGTGTGATTGTAATGTAGCCGGGAGGGGTGCGCATTTGTCTGGATTATGGTGACAATAAATGGAATGAATTGGGTTTTAAGCAGTGGACAGTATCATCTAATTCTCTCGCTCCGACTCTTTCTATCCTTTCTGTTGCTACCCTCAAAGTGTGGCTGGGGTCCCTGAAGCGATTAGCTTACACGTTGATGGGAGGACCATTTCTCCTCTCTTCGCTCAAATTGTAGACCACTGCTACAACAATTTTCTAATCTAAATTGACTCTGTGCCCTGCAGGGCTAGCGAGGGCGGACGCTCGGTCGCCGGATAAATTGAGTACATTTTATAGGAAAGTAACTGGGGAAGGAAATTTTAGGGGAGACTGAAGACAGGGCTGATAGGTGGCCCGTTTTTAATTTTATAAACGCTCTCCTAATGCTGCAAGTTATGGTTATTAGTTCAATTTTGGAGCATAATTTGATACGGCTCAAGTGTTCTGGTATTGAGCTAATTGGAATATTTTTGAGGGGGTAATGGAACAAATTTTGCACCGATAATGAAAAAAAAACGCATGGTAGGTTTCTGTGCAAAATTGAGACTTGAAATTTGCAAAATATATTTAGCGATCACCGTTTTGATATTCTATACGAGAACAAGAGGTTCTCTGATTGAGACATCCTCGCGGCCTGAGCAATAGTGGCTGAATTTTTGATACCATGTAAGAATTTCAGACGCAGATATCGTGTTCTAACCCAACGATAAAGGACGCTGAAGCTCAATAAGACGTAATTTGCAAAATGGGGATCATGATAAGACCCAAGCTGAAGCAGATGACCAGAAATTAATAATTGTTCGCGATATTCGAAGTTTTCAATAAAAAAAACGTATATGATTCTAAATATATGTCCGAAATAGCAGTTTCGTTATTTATTCGATAATAACGAAAATAATTTTAAATTTTTATGAGGCTGCAACCATCTGTTGCAAAAAAAAACTAATTTAAAGTGATTTGCCTTGCAATCGTCTGGCACAGATGGGGAGTGGTAAAATTTCAGTTTTGGATTTTTGCCACGATCGGAAACCAAATAACAGGGAATTGTCGCACTAATCAATTTTTTTCTCGAAGATATGAGAAAAGAACAGCCAATTGTATTTAAAAAAAAGAAGGTCGCAAACGATATAAAATTTTTCAAGGATTGGATAAAAAGAACCAAGAATTGGCAATTTTACTCTTTATAGACAAAAGCGTAAGCTAATAACGAAAGAAGTTGAAGATTTCCGTACTCAGTTTGTTAACAGAATATACAAGAAAGATGAAAATGAGAAAAAATCTTAATAATTGTTCTCGAGCCAGTTATTAATTACTGTAAACGTGTCTTTCTTATGCAAAGTTTTCGCTTGACGTTTTATTACCACTTGTTTTTGAACACTTAATTGCACTTCTTGAGTGACTTTTCAAGCTTGACTTCTTGATATGTGCGTGATATTAATTTCTCCTATTCCGAAATTAAGTCTGTCAAGTCTAAATGCTCGAGTCTAACACACGGAATATAGCCGCAGCTTCGAGCCCCTCACTAGCCGGAATGGTTTTTGCACCCATAAAAATTATCTATGCTATCCCTCTCTAAATTTGCCCCGACTGCCATTCAAGATTTGTTCAAAGTTAATTTGTTCATGTTTGATTAATTGCTCTCAATCGAAGGTTGTAGCATTTATAATAGTCCTGTCGGTTTTTTATGCGATTTTTCGCTTGACCGATTGTTCCACTGACCCATTTGACTTTTCGTCCTCCAAAACGGATAAACAGGTAGCGCCCATCGGGCAATAAGTTCTCTTAGAGCCCTTCAGCTCACTGGTCTCAATGTATGCGATTCACAGAAACTGTTTTGTAGACTTATTCTTATAGTGTGATTCTTAGAGGTTGACCAGCTAAACTTTGGCAAGCTACTGACGAAGCCAACCGGTCGTTTGAGAGCAATTCGCGCGACCTTAGTTGGTTATGTTGTATAAGTTAAGTCAATGACAAAAATGAAAATAAATTTAATTTTGATGAAAGTAAATTCAGCAATTGGTTTTGCTGTATTGAACTTCAAGTATGTACTGTCTTTTAAGTAACGTAAGCTCTTGGCTCAACAGATCACAAAAACCTGGAGAGATCAATAAGATATTTATGTTCAAATCAATGCTGCTAAAGAAGTATAGATGTGATGTGTTAGTCATTGGATTGCAAAAAAAAGTTGTGGTCATGATGGCTTTATTAACAGGGCTTTGAAATGTTTTTTTTTTACTTTTTCAGCATCTTAAACCCCTGCTTATCAGTGATTTTTAACCCTCAAGACTGGACAATTGCAATAGTAAAACTAGTCCACAAGGGTAGTTCTAATACCGACCCTAATTAATTTGGACAACCCATGTCTGTTTAGTTCATTAACTAGGTTTGGGAAAAAGGGTATAGTCGAATGCTATTTTTGTTACCAAAATCTAAGATATTGTTAACTGTGCGAAATTGTTTTCAACCTAAGCGATCTTGCGTTGCTCTATTAAACTGTAGTTGTTCTATGCGGAAAGGTTTAATAAATCGGTGTAAGATTTTCCTGTGATTCAACGCTCGGTACGACTCCCTAGGTGTTTTCGTTGAATTTTTCACAGATTACTAAACAATCAAGCTACAGTACATTGTAGCCGATTTTGAATGTTCAGATTTAGAAAAAGTGGAATGTAAATGGCAAATTAGCGTTGCTTATAATATTCTTGTTCAGGCAGTCTTACCAATTAATCTTCAAGAACAGAGATAAAGTAATTTGTTATCATATCGGTTCCTAATACGTAAGCATTGACTTGGAGCCTGGAAAAAAAAATGCTGAACCGAGTCCAAAACCTGTTTTCGGAGTCGCATTTAATTTTCCTCATGATATATTTCTGGATTGCTCGATGTAATATACTTATCTTTGGTAATGCCTCCAATCAGTAGTCATCAATTTTTTTATTCATAGCTCCAAGCGAGCGAAAGTTGACTTCCTGCTCCTCCGTCCGCCCTGCTTGGGAGCAATTCGTCCGACATTAGTTTTGAGAATTTTTTCTAAGAACAAAACGCATTTTCTGTGCTAAATATTTGAACTTGTCCGTTAATAATATGTACATAGTTGTTATTAATCCCGTACTTGTTCATCTTATCACTGCTGGTAACTACTTAAAATATTTATTTATTTCAATTTATTTAAATATTTTAGTTCAAATATTTAGCACGGAAAATTGCGTTTTCTCCTGAGAAAAAAAAGTATGGGATTAAAAACAACCATCTTCGAAACCTGCAAACTTTTCTTGCTGTACCATTACAAAAATTGGTTTTGAGATCTCGAAGTTCAATCTGCTATGGCCGTTTCTTTTTGTTTTGCTATTGCTTCCTGCTTTGAAGAAAAATAAAACTAAAATATATACAAGTGATGTTATTTTCACTTGTTTTAGCAATCACAGTGCTGCAAAAGCAAGACGAGGTCGATGACAAATCACATGCGCCCACTTATGGCACCAGGGGCTCCCCCACTGGAACTAGCTACACAGGCAGGATAGTGCCCCACTTCCCAGGCGAAGACTTCCCCCAGCCCCTGACTGCCTTGACCACAATGGAGACTCAGTCTATATATGCTGTAGAAGACTATAGTGCGGGTCACGGCAGCCATTGTGGGACAACACAAGCGTCAATTTACACGTTGACTGCAGGAGCCCCGCCTGCAAGGGAGGCACACTTGATGCAGTTGCATGCAATGCGGCATTACCCACTTATTGACCAATATTACTTTAGCCAACAGGAGGTAAACATTCCATTTAATTTTTTAAAGCCGCGAAGATCAACATTTTTCCAGATTTTTCAAGATTTTTTCCAGATCAACAAATCGAACAAGCACGTGCAAGTTTTAGATACCAGTGCCAGCAATGCTAGACGTTCATATATGTACATAGCCAAAACTAGACTTCCATGAACTTAATGTAGTTTCAAAGTTGAAAATGTGTTTTAAGCATTGTTACGCAACCGTTACGCGGTTCTCGATAATTGCCTGAGATTCTTAGCAATTTCAAGCATAGTCATGTAACCCATACTTATGTAACATTGTAACAATCTAACAACTTAAATTAACTGGCAACTCGATTTCATTCAAGAATCTTTTGTTTCCGCGATTGACTTTACCCACTTGGAGAGACGGGTAATCTTGTACAACGTATAGCGGCTAATACATTGTATCAAAATTCAAAAATTTTTGATTAAAAGCGGTAAAGCGATAGCTGGGGCTATTATTGGCGTTCTCTTGGTTTTTTTACAATTTAAACAATTTGATTTGCATCGAGACGTTGACTTTCTTTAAGATCTGTTCACATATTTCTATTATTTTTGAAGTCATTTTGAAGTAGTGGTATATGACGTGACGTTCTTCCAGTTTAATTGAAAGTAAGGTGAGAAAAAGTGTGTTTGAAAAACATTAGAGCTTTCTCGATTGTGATTTTGTCTGTTCGTGTCGCAATTTGGCTTCTGTATTTACTTTTCTTTCGTAAGTTTTGGATAATTTTTTATAGCTGCGAAGCTGTAAGCTGAGCGTAGCTATATTGCGGTGCTCTTGGTTTTTTTTGTTTCGTCGTCTGACGCTTTATTTTCGTTTTACATTTGTTCTAGAACATTCTGTCTCGTCACTGCTTAAATGGCTTTTTCGCGCTTGATCTCACGCTTTCTGCGTGACCTAAATTGCGGTTATTCAGAAACAGAATCTGTTCCTAAAACAAATTTGATTGTAAGAAAACAGATTGTATGGTCCGACAGCCGAGTGGTTAAGGCGACTGGCTGTTAATCCGGAGATCGCCGGTTCGAGACGCGACAGGGAAACTTTTTTTGCACCTAAAAACAACTTCAATTTGAAGTAAACTTGTAAGTTTTATAGGCGGCGGCGATAACTATTATCAACTCACTTCTGTATCTTTTTCCATCTGTATTTTACGGCACGCAAGTCTATTTCGCAGCTATTCCGGCAATCTGCCGGCTATGTTTTCTATTTTTCTATTGCTTTTCGGACTCAATTCCTGATCTTTTTTTAGGTCTAGTTTTTTGAGTCAATGGAAATTCGTTGAATTGTATTTCAGGAATTGTCTTGTCATATTTAAATTTCGTCATCAAGATTTTTTGTTACGACCATATCACGTCAAAATTTCGTCGAATAGTTTTTTGCTCATTCATTCATGCGATTTCAACTGAATTGCATGGGTGACGTCAGAATTTTACTCTCAATGGAGTGAGTTTTTGTTCATTCGCGTGATTAAGTTTTTGGTCACACGTGACTTCTCTCTCAAAGATGACTTTTTCACTCTCAAATTGACTTTTCCTACTTTAATTCAAGGAGACAAGGTCAACTGAGTGTGTGTCTTAAAAAGGTCATCTAAAACATCTCATGGAATTAGCGTTTAGTTATACAGATTTTCGAATCAAAACGTAACATGTCTGCAATTTATAAAGAAGAGAAATTTCTTTTATTTTTTTTTGAGACTGAAGATCTACGAAGCTGTGGCGGCTATTTTCTAGCAATCTGCCTGCTTTATTTTTATGAGCTTGGAGGTTATAATGTTTATTATCTCGAATGGCATTTTGTTTTGTATTAGCATGTTTAAACTTCAAATCCCCCATCACTTGCCCTTGACAGTAATATGTACCGAGCAGTAAAATGTGTCATTTTATCGCAAAGCATTTTATGTTATTATAGCACTTGAGCGAGGGGCTTGCAAATAATTTGCTTAGATTATGCCAGGAGCCAGCGGAAAAAATCTTTCAATTTGTTAAACGATATACACCGTGTCCACTGAACTGTCACCATTGTAAAGTAGCCTATTAAATTGTTGTTTCTCTCTCAGAAACTGTTGTGTTACTCTCTTACTTCCCGTGCGGTGCTTATGAACCCACTGGAAAAATTATGCGTTATTCGCACGTGTGCTAAAATAGCACCTGCTGAGGTATATAAAATATACTTTTACAAAGCTTGGGACTGAAAAAGAATAGATCCTATAGCATAGGCCAGCTCATGCATTTTATCAAAGTGAGAGACAATCAGTTATAGAAGGCCAAGCTCAAATTAGATAGGGAACAAACAGTTTCATGAATTTTGCGAAAAAATGAGGGCAGAATATGAGAGAAAGTTTTTGTAATTTGATGAGTAATATATCTGCGAGGGTGTGAAAACATTGTGTGAACAATTATTGCACGATAAATTAACCATCTGTAGTAGCAGAGACGATTTGAAGTAATTTTTAAGCAGTGCTTTCTGTGCCAGTCAGCTGTGTTTTATAGACACACCGTTATGGTGCAAAGTAATTTAACGCTGAAGCAGTTATCTTCTACTGTTTTGAGAAACCATGCAGCTTGTATTTTTAATACTTGGAATTGAAAACTTCATGCTTTGAACACCGAAAGGCGCTATTAATTATAAAATTTGAGAAGTCGAACAGAAAAAGATCTTGAATTGCTATGTTGAGAGAGCGCGCGGCCTCAGAACTTTATTTTTTATTACTTGAAAATGAGAACATGTTTTGTAAAACTTTCTGAGAAATTGAAGCAAGGCAAATTTTTACAATCTGCGTCATTAAAAAAATAGTGGTTCAGCCTGTTTGTGACTGATCGACATTGTAGATCGAGAAAAAAGCCAGTGGTTTAATTCGAAAGCATTTGCTAATTAGATAAGTCAAATAGGCCTTTGAGTCAAATAGGCGCTCCACTATTGTACAAGTGTGTTTTTTTAACAAACTTTTTTGCTGGCCGTTTTCTTCTGTAAGGTTTTTGTTCGCTTGAGTGTTTTGACTTTTCGTGAAAAGAAACATGATAAATGGTGATACCCGAGGGCATTAATCTATGGGCTGCTGTCCTAGAACCATTATAAGATCCAAGTGGACTGTGCAGCGAAGCTGCAGCGGAATCCTGCAAAAAGCAGATACTCATGGTTTAAAGGGCGATCTTAGACCCCCTTTCCCCACCCCCGCTTTTATCCCGCCGCTCAGAGGCTGGCCTACCTCTACTTAATTTAGGTGCTAGCTACCAGTAAAGCCATCAAATCGCTTTGAGAGCAATTTGTGCGACAGTACTGTGGTCGTTTATATATTTTATGCATGCTTATTGAAATTTTTGAGAAATTGGCTACTAATGCAAACAGGCATATAGCAAAAAAGATTTTTGGGTGCTCACCAACTTTTATTATCCATTCATAGAACGCATGGATTCAACAAACGTCGAGTACGCATTTTTTACGACTCTTAACTGAACGGAGGAATGTTGCCATTCCGTGGTAAAGTTTTTTCTTGTTTTAATGCCTTATCCTTTTAATTCTGTTTTTAGTTTTATATGTTCATTAGCAGCTAGTTTCAAGTTGACTTGCTCTATTGTTTTTCTATTCTGAAATGTCTGAATGTGATTTCTTATTACTAAAATTAAATGTCACCTAAATTTGATTGTTAAAGTTAATGATAACTATCACCCTTTCAAGATAAAAAAAATAATTACTTTTCAACTAAACAAGACGACCGCTTAACTTTTTCACGGTCAATGACGGGAACCCGTGTAGTGACAGATCCTTTTAATAGAGCTCTTCGGATTAATCAAATACAGCAATTTGATTTTCAATTGTTCTAAAAATTGCCTCGGTAATCTTTCTGGTAGTAAAGTATATTTTGCTATCTGCTCCGTAAATATGGCATCAATTATGAATATATTTTGTCCGTTATGGTTGGAATATGTTTTTCAGTAACGTTTATAGGTTATGCCTGTTTATATGCTATGAAGCTAGTTTCTTTATTGCTCTCAAAAGGAAGGTTATAGCAATTATATTAGTCCTGCTGTTCTTTTCATGTGAATTTTTGTTATACGGTTTTTTATTTGACCACCAAAATTTTGCGAAGAACGGGATAATTCGGTAAAGACTCTGGCATTAATTTACTGAACCGTTATTAATTGCTCTCGAACGAATATTGAAGCGATTATTGTAAGCGTGTGTGTATTTTTTTGCAGAAGTTTACCTTGACCTTTTTCTAGAACATTCTTTCAATTTCACTTGTTGAATGTCTTTGTGACGCCTGGCTTCTTGATTTTTCGCTTGACCTAAATGGCTCTTATCGAGAAATCAAATCTTTTGCTAAAATAAAGCGACTGTAAACTAGAAGAACATAAGGTCCTGATGGCCGAGTGCTAAGTGCTCCAGTCTCGTTGGAGTTTTCTCACAAGTTTTTGAATTCAAGGTCACATCAATGTTTTTGTACGTTTTGTTGACAACCGAGGTTTGGAATGTAAAAATCTTAGAACATTTGTGACTATAATAATGAAAAAAATTTTTGCTACAATAATTATTATGTAGCACTTATAGTTTATTAGTTCTATACATTTTTGCCATTTTGATACCATTATTTTGCATATCGACTTGGAAATTGGCAGCCCAGTAATTGAAAATTATCAACTGTTGCTTGAAAATTGTCTTTAATTGCTCTCGAACGAAGTTCATAGCAATTATTGTAAACGTGTGTCTTTTTTCAATGCAAAATTTTCGCTTTACAATTTTGCGCTTTTCTTCTAGAACATTCTTTGACTTCTCAAGTGACTTTCACTCTTTCGTTCTTCATTTTTCAGTGATCTCTATTGCTCCGAAGTAAAGCGTGTTGCTATTATAAAATCAGTTGCAGAATAGTACAGGTAAGTGATTTGTAGCGCAGTAGTTAGTGCGTGTGGATGTGGATCGGGAGGGCAGTGATTCGAATCCCGGCTGGGGAAAAGTTTTTTGCACCCATAAAGAAAAATTGACCTGAATTAAATTACCTTGCCTGTCGTTCAAGAGCAATTCTTCCGACATTTGTCGGTTTATGTTTGAAGTTTTTGGTCGACAAATTAGTTTCAACTACTTTCTCATTTTTTGGGAGTTTTGTTCAATATGAGGCTGTTCGAATGCGTGCTTCTCGTTGAAATATTTTTTCTGGTCAAATGAGCTTTGGCATTTGAAATCAGCAAGCACAACTGATAGTTTGACTTAAACTAGAAAATTAAAAGAGAAAGGATGAAAAGATTTAACGAAGGATGTTTTATTTAACACCGCAAATGTTATAATCTAATAGTTTCGTTTCCTCTAATTTGTGTTTGATCACAGTAATCAACTTTATTTGACAAAAAGGGCGGCATATTATATAATCTATATGCAAATTTTTTAATTGTAAAAAAAAACATCCGCAAATCTACAGATATCTTAGTAGGCTTTAAATCCACGAGTTGGTGAAATGCAAAAATACTTTGATTCAGAATTCCCGTCCGTTTTTTTTCAAAACAAGAGAATGTAGCTGTAGTGCTGACCCCAAAAAGGGTCATATTTGGAAATAGTCGTTTTATAAGTAGACTTTTTCAAGAACATTCATGAGAAAAGGTAACTTCGATAAACATATCCATGCTTTTTTTAAATTTTATGCGTTGTTTTACATTTGGTGGGTAAGAATGTGAAAAACTGATGTATCACTTATTTTTCTCTATTGATCAAACTGAATAAATTTGAGGTTTCTATTAATTTTCTGTTTTCAGTGCTACCTGAACAAGACGCTTCTCAAGTGGGAATTCGATGTCCTCAAACTGGAGGAATCATCTGCTCGTGAGTCCTTTTTTTCACACATTTCAAGTTAAATGAACTTCTTCCAGAACTTCATGAAATTTATTTGTAAATTTTCAGAGCTATGATTTGATTTCAAAGACATAATTTTTGGACTGTTTATTTGCTAATTACTAATAAACCAAAGAAAAGGTTAAATTAGAGATGTTTTCTTGTTACAGAAGGTGTGTTGAAAGATGTTGGCCTGAAGCTGTTTGACATTTACGGTCTTGTGGATGAGTTTGAGTTGTCCCTGGTGGCTCTGCACCAGACTTTCCAGCTTATCCAGGCCTCCTACCATAACAACCCCTATCACAATGCAGCACACGCAGCTGATGTTGTCCAAGCCGCTTGCTGCCTAGTGGCTGAACAAAAGGTGAGTTTCATGAGGTGATCCAAAAGTTGCAGAGGAAGTTATTAAATTTAAAAAAAGAACAGTCTGAAATGTGGGAAATAACAGAAAGGGCAGCTGAGAACAGGCCGCGGTAGCCTAATGCTGTTCCGCTGCGATTACGCAGGAACCAAAAATATTATTATGATTATTAAGGGTTTCCCAGTACCTGCATCGTTTCATTTAATTCTTTAATAACCCCTGACACCGAAAAGCAGCATCAGATAATATAAATATATTGTCACTTGTAAATAGATAATAATATTACGTTGTCGTTTCCACCAATGAGCGTGGGGACTTGAAATCAACAACCGAAATACAAAATCAGGCTGGTCATGGTTATACTGAAAGATTGAAAACTGCTTGTGTGGGTACAGTTTCAAAATGTCCGCATGGACAGTTTGACTTTTTCGTCATTTGAACTCATGAGAATCTTGCGGTTAACTAAGATTATCTAAAGACCTCTCTTTATATAATCTTAGTTAACCGCCAGATTCTCATGAGTTCAAATGACGAAAAAGTCAAACTGTCATGTGGACATTTTGAAATTGAACCCACAAATTGAACTAAGGAAATTATGCATTTTTCAGTAAAAAAAAACAGTACACATGCTTTTTGTTCTTTAAAACGCTGTTCAATTTTTCTTTTAAAATGATTAAGTCTGTGTTTTGACAGATATCGAAGCATATGACGAAGTTAGAGCACCTGGCCATGATCATAGCGGGTGCATGTCACGATCTGGACCATCCGGGAGTCAATCAGGCTTTCCTCAAGACCACCAACCACTACCTCACAGAGGCTGCCAAGCGATACCCGGTTTGTACTATAGTTTCCTTTTTCTTGTACAGTAGATAGTATGTAGTATGCATATCTTCTTGTCAGTGACTCATGTGTCCTCAGCACCGCATGACATGTATAGTATAAAAATTCGTTATTAAAGGGACGCATTTCATGGTAGTTGCTCTCAAATTAAATTCGCAGCTTTTATTTGGCTCGTTGGTCTTTCCAGCAGTTTTTTTTGCTCTTGTTCAAATAATCTTACTCTTAATTTATCCTTTATATTAAAAATTGAGTGTTTTGTTCAAATTCTTTGTGTTTTTTGTTTTATTTATTAATAGACGCACAGCGATAGCTGGGGCTATTATTGGCCTTCTCTTGGTTTTTACAGTTCAAAGAATTTGAATTGTATTGGGGCGCTGTCTTTTTTACGACTCGAAGAGGAGTATTGGTTTTCTTAAGGTTTTTTTTACCGGACGTACTATTCGTTCAGACGATGTTTTGACCTAAAAGCGAAAGCGAGTAAAATTGCAGTGTGAACTAATTTTTTCTGAGCGAGAGAAGTTTTTTGATCATGCGCTGCGTTTAGTGAATGACTTTTTGACATTGAAAAGTAGTTTTTGACTGAATGGCACATATAGATAACCGTTTTTAGCCGTTTTTTCGTCTAAGTGGCCTAGTTTTTTTTGCTTGTAATTTGGTTTTTTGTAGAAATAATTTTTAATCGATGCTATGTTGAAATGGAAACCTCGGAAATTGATAGCACAGTATTTTGCATAGCCTGAAATTGCGTTTCAAATGCGAAATTGGTACTTATTTCTTGATTTTTTAGTTAATTTTTGGCTTTTTTTTCTATTAATTTCTTCATTTTTGGATTTTTTAGCTGTTTTTTGTCAAAAAGCAGTTAATAAGGCAACTTCCCTTTGATAATTCATATACTCAATGCCTCTTTCTACCTCGATGTAATTTTGTTTCATAAAATTGTACATTTGCTAATCCGATTTTCCTAGTTTTTTTGCAATTTTTTTTCAGTTTTTTGTTTGTATTTTGCTTTTAATTACTAGAAATAGTATTTTGGGGAGCACGAGGGACTTTAATTTCGTTTCAATAAAAATTCAATCATTTTTTGGTGTTAAGTTTTTGAAAAAACAGATAAATTTTTTTCATAAATGTCTTAAATATTTTTTGACCACTTTTTTGCAAAATGTTTCGTATGTCTGAATTCTGCTTTTTCTTGTTTTATTCTGTTCAGCAAGTTGGATTTTTGTCTCGAATGACTCGTTGTCTTTTCTATGTCTCGAATGCTGATCAATGAAATGTACTCGTTTTTCTTGATTTTTTTAAATTTGATTTTTAACTTTCAAAAATCAAGAATTGATCTTTTTGTTACGGTGTTCCTAACATTGTGTCCATATTCTTCACATTCTCGTTTGTATCATTCTTGTTTTGTCCTGGCACCTACTTTTGTATTCGTTATATTGATTTTTTCAGTTGTTATAAATTGAATGAATTCAGCTTTTTCTTAGATCTTGGTTTCTTCGGTTTTCAATTGATTTAATTCAAAATAAGGCAGTACTGGGAGTTTGCTAGAAAGTCTTTTCCAACATTTCGACTTATTACTGGTCATTGCAATTTTATTCCGGGCTTGGTATTGTTTTTAGACGATTGTTTGCCTTTGAATATTATTCTGTTGCTTTTGTTTTTCTATAATTAATTTAATTTTTGAATTAGTATGAAGTCATGTTGTCTAGCATATATACAACAAGGAAGAATCATGTATTATTTTTGTCTTAATTGCCGTGATTAGAAATCTAATTGTAGTGGTTCTCTGATTCTTAAAATTGAGCACTCTTTTTTGAATAATTTTGACTTTCCTGTCTTTTGAAAAGTTTTTCTGCCGTTTGCTTTCGCGATCTTTTTGAGATTAGAATCATTAATTATCTGAGGGCAATTGATGGCCCTGTCAGCTTTGTCAGGCTATCAGTTTTTTGACCATCCTAAAAATTTCAGACTTTTCTAACGTTACCAAACGTTTTCAATAATAAACTTTTGCTGCATTTTCTTTCTCTTGGTGACAGTGGTTTAATTTTCACCGATTTTTAGATCAGACCAGCGGAGGTAATGAGTTAATGGTTTAATAAAAAAGGTAATGGCTTCAGCTTTTTGTGAAGTTTTGGTGCTTCGAGTCACTTCCGGAATTCTTCCGGCTATGTTTTTTTTAAGATCTGTTCACACATTTTCATGGTTTTTGAAGTCAATGGAGTAGTGATTTTGGTCACGCCGAAACAGGAAATGGAGCGAAAAAGCGAGTGGTTTTGCGGCGTGAATTTTTTTCGCTCTAATTTTAAAGTAGAGTGAGAAAACGGTGTTTGAACAAAAATTCGGTTTCTCTAGTGGTTTTTTGTTCACATGCGGCAATTTCACTCTGATTTTTACTGTTTTTTCGATTTCTCGAATCGGATTTTTTTTCTAAACGGTTTTCCCAATCCATTCACAGCCATTCTAGGCCGAGTTTTTTGTTTGAATTACAATTTCATTTCTCGCTAGCGGTTTTTTTGTGTTCACATGCTGCATTTTGTCATTGATTTTCTGTTTTTTTTTCTTATTTTTTATCTGATTTTTTTTACAAATTATTTTTAATTAATTCATAGTCCTTTCTATGATCAACTAATAGAGGCAGCAATACGTTATACAGATTTTTAATCAAAATATAACAGATCAGCCTTCAATGAAAAGATGAATTTTTTTGTCTGTCTTTTTTACTGTTTTTAGACTGCTGATCTACGAATCTATTGCGGCTATTTTCTGGCAATCTGCCAGCTATGTTTTAAATTATTCGTTTTCCAAAATTCATTATTTTACTGCACTCATTCATTGTAAATTTTCTTTTCATAATTAACTTCAGAGGCTCTTATAAAGTTAACTTCCTGTATTGTAAATTTGCGAAATTTTTGAAGTCTTCAATTGAATCAAATTTACACTTTCGATATAACTCTCACTAAATGTTTAATTTTTAAAATTATTTTTTGATGTCATTCGTCGCAGCTGTACCATGGTTTTAAACTCCCTAGTGTAAGATTGGTTGCACAAGTTTTGTTTGCAAAATCAGAATAATATTTATAGGGCAGTTTGCAGCTTGTAGAATATAGCGAAGATCATATGAAGCAATTACTGAATGACCTTTTTTGGTTTTCATTGTGATTTGTTTCAATTGATATTTGTTTGCGTTTGTTTACGCATTTTTTAGAGAGCAGAATGAAGAAAGTTTAATCAAAGTTCATCGTTCGTTTTCTTATTTTCGTCCAGCAAAAAGATTGGTTTGTTCCATGCCTCAGAAAATTTTACTAACTACTGACCAACTAAGTTGTATCAATGCTGTGTCGCCCGTGAAGAGTCATTGTTCGGTTCATTGTATGTCCTACAAGATCGTTTAAATACAAGATGAACAGTAGAGGTCCCAAATTTGAGCCTTGAAGTACACCTATTCTTAAAGGGAAAAAAGTATTCAATTTCTCCGCAACGTTTTTTGTCCTGTTTGTTGGGTTGCTTTTTAGCAAGGCCTTCATTCATTCACAGGTCCATGGAACCTCATTCTGTACAACTTTTCTATATGAAGTGAGTAATCTATACATGGAGAACAACTGCTCTCAAGCAGTCCAAGAACGTCGGAGTTTTCAGTGCTTTGTTTATGAGAAATGTCATATTGTCTATAATTCCATCAACAAACGACTATTACGAAAACACTGTTTCGAAACAATAATTTGTGTATTTTGGTTGGCGAAGACGTTACAAATTTTTCAATCTAATCTTTAATAACACAATCCAAATACATTGAACTGTGTACTTGAGGAATTTTGTCAGTTTTCAAGTTGGTATTGACTTTTTTGTTCAATTTTTCTGAGTTGGGCTCAACACTGCTCTGTTGGCCGGATTGGTTTTTGGTTTTGATCCAATTTCTATTCTTTTGAAGAGATTAAATACGTCGAAGACACCTATTTTTAAATTGCTGTCTGCAGCGATTAGTGTTTGAAAATGTAATGGTTTCTTTTGTTGACAGTTTTTCTTAGCAGCCTTTTTAAATTCCAAAAACCCTCTCAGTTATCCCGGGAAGAATTTTTGTAACTTTTATACAAAAGATGTTTTCTTGCTAGATAAGTTTTGGATTTGGTTTTGAACCGATTTTTTTGGCCTTTTCTCGATTTATGCTCTTTTTCCTCGATTTTCAAGTTAAAGTGTTCAAAAGATCAGTGTATGTTCTCCATTTTTTTGGACTTTTGCAGCTCAGTAAGCATTAAAATGTAAGCCTTTCCTAGAGATAATAGAAACACCACCCTTTTCTGTTGATAGTTGCATGATAAGGGTTCATTGTTTCGGTCCATTTTGAATTGCTGATTCGTATGAGTGCCCGATAACCATGTTTCAGTGAAAGACAAAAAGACCATGCGTTAAAGGCATCGTTGTTTTCTTTTCTGTGTTTACCAAACCCTTGTTTCGGGATCATAAGAGCCAACAAGAAATGTATGAGGCGGTGTTTATTAAAACTACAGTTCTCATTTTCAATCTATTCCGGCTTTGTGGAAGAATATTACAAGTCACTTTGCCCAGTTATAATTATAATGGTGATTATAATCTGATGAATGGTTTCAGTCTGCATCAGCCGTTCATTCAGTTAGTTCACACCCATTCTATTCTATCTCCCTCTTTTCAAATCTGAACATCTATTCACTCACTCCCCCTTGATCGGAGATTTTATTGCTTATTCAAGGTTTGTTTCATCACCATAGCTTCCAAGTGTGATTGAGTGTGTGTCTGTGTTTGTGTGTGTTTTAGCTCCAAAAGCTGCAAGCTACTGATCAAGCGTCTTAAATACCCTACCCGTTGTTATTCTAACCATAATTTGATTATCATGTTAAGACTTGGCTGTCTTCATTTAATTGCTCTCAAACAGTATTGTAGCAGTTACGGTGCCGTACTATTTTAAATAATCGATTTTTTATTTGGATTAATATTGTATAGCCACATGGCGATAAGGAGGCCATTATTGGTATCGTATTTTTTTAATATTCCACAGAGTTCTGATTGTGTTTTGCGTTGTATTTGACGACTTGAAGACTAGTGGGTATTGATATCTTTCACTTTTGCGACTTCAAGATTTGTTGGTATGGTGACATGCCTTTTCATGACCTGAAGGAAATCAATTATATCGTATATCGTTCCCCTGTTTCATGCGACTTCAATAGAAATATTGATCATTTTTTTGTATGACGCGAAGCTGGAGTAACAATGTCGTCCACTTTACTTTTAAAGTTTGCTCTCGCGGAAGCAGAAGTTGAGGCGAAACTAATTCTGAAGAAGAGAGAAAAATTTTATTAAAGTGTTTTTCGTTCTTCGTGAAATGGAAAAAATTTCATAGTTTATTCTAAATATTTTTCTTAGTTTTCAATTTAATGTTTTTGGTTAAGTTGGTTTTCTCGTAATAGTGGAAATCGTTTTGCTGTAAAAATCTGTTATTGGGTCCCTTGATTCCAATACGTTTTTAAAATTTCGGTTGCCGTTAATCTTTCATTTTTTATGTGACCTTTCATCTCTCTTGCCAGAAACTTATTGAGATTAATCAAATTTTTGCCTGATTTTTTGAAAATTCGTTTTTCTTCATATTGTCTGGAAATTTTAGTAAGCATTTTTACATGCTCTCGAACGAAGTTTGAAGCAATTAATGTGAACGCGTGTGTCTTTTTATGCAAAATTTTCGCTTGACCGTTTTTGCGCTTTTGTTCTAGAACATTGGTCTTCTTGGGTGACCTTTCCCCCACTAGGTCTTCATTTTTGAGTCATCTCAGTTGCTCTTGTTCTGAAATTTAGTTTGTTGGTAAACGTGATTGTGATCGATTGTAAATCGACTGCATTGTAGCTGAATTGTTAAGATGTCGGACTGTCAACCCTGATATCAGGGGTTTGAACCCATGTGGGTTTTTGCAGCCATAAAACCTGTCTAGGCTACACCCCATCTAAATTATATTGCCTCCGCCTGTCGTTCGAGAGCAATTCATCCGAACTAGTTGGTTTTTTGTTACGTTACTAAAGGCTGCGTCCTCTACTTGACTATTTTTTGGCAATACAAGGAGTCTATTGATCAGAGCATCTGTCTCGACGCACTTCTTTCTTTCGACGCACTGTTTCAACCTTATGGGCTAATCGTCAATGTTTTCCTCGAGTGGCATTGTAGAAAAATTCCTATAATTTGGTCTACAATAGTTTACAATGCAATTTGGTCAACTTGACAAGTTGCATTGCCTGCTAACTATGCTCAAGTTGACTTTTTTGGGTGTTTTTTTTTCTGGAAATTTTGCCGATTCATCAATTTTTTGGTATTTGAATGGTTTCTTTCGCCATTTTGTCGATTAGGACTGTGCAAGCTCTGTTCATATTGTTAAGTTTCGCTGGTGCAAAGAGTTCTAAAGGAAAGTATTATGGGATTTTGATGTTATCGTTTCCTCGTTTTTACTTTCTAGAACTGGCTTCAGATTTTAATGTATATTACAGAATAAATTTTCTTCTTTTCCGTCTTCGTTCCAATCCTCAATTATGACCGAGGTCAATGGGGTCAATCGCAACTGTTTTTCGAGGAGGTTCATCACTTGTTACTTTCTCTTAGTAAGCCTTCTCCAAAAATTTTTTTGTCAGTTCTTGAACAAAAGTATCTATGGCACTCTCGTAGTGTTGTCATCTGTTGTTTGAGAGCAATTTCGCCGACTCCTCTCTACTGCTTTGAAATATAAACTCGCTAAGAATCGGAAGCATTACAACATAAGCGTTTGTACAGATATTATAGAAGGTGCCACTGTTTTAGGACAGTGAAAACACCAGTTTAGACATGGAAAAGGTAAGCACAATCTGAACTTAATCTGGAACTGTTTCCTATCTTTACCCAAAATCTTACTTGGTTGTAGCTTGGGACATTTTAATCAACCCAATCCCTTCTTGTGCGACTGGTGAATTCCCTCGTAGTAAAATTTGATGATTATGTCCGCTCTCAAAATTAGTAAAGCACTGGTCGACTATCGAAATGCACACTTGGCGTTCCATTTTTTAAAAAATTTTTTGCTGATCAGAGCAAAAGAGAGAGCCTACTATTGAAATGCACAATTGGCGTGCGTTCAGTTCAAATTTTTAGCTGATAATTATATTCAGGTTTTTAAATATAGTCTGGCGTTTATTATCTTACTCATGTAGTAATTGAAGGTTGAATGGAAAGTCGACTGAGCTGACGTTAAAATGACTTTGGCTCAAATTTTAAGCCCAAAAAGAATGGCATTGTAAATCACGTTTTAATATTTTGTGCTTGCTCATCAAGGAATATGGGCTAAATTTCAACAAAGGCTACTAGCACTATCCAAATGTTTGCAATAGACTTATTTGTTGCGTTGAATATAGTCAAGTAGAGTTGTGGGAAAATTGTGCCCCGCCCTCTCATTCTGTTATTATTTGCACAAATTAAGCATCATTAATTACCTGCCCGCGCCTCTTCGTATAAAGTGGACCATTTGATCCATTTTACCTTTTCAAGTCCACAAAAAGTATATTTATACATGTAAAAAGGGCCTTGCAGTTTGTGATATGGCGACGAAGGACGAATTATACCAATTGTTATTAATAGCTGCCTCAGATTCTCAGCCGGCTATTATAGCGCTCCTATTTTTTTAGGTAGTATTGGTTTTCTTAAGGTTTTTTCTACCGGGAGTACTATTCGTTGAGATGGCGTTTTGACCTAAAAGCGAAAGTGAGTAAAATTGCTGAGTGAAGTAATTTTTTCTCAGCGAGCTAAGTTTTTTGATCATGCACTGCGTTAAGTGAATGCCTTTTCGAATTTGAAAAGTGTTTTTTCAACAGAATGGCACATATAGATAATGGTTTTTAGCCGTTTTTTCTTCTAATTGGCCCAGTTTTTTGGCCTGTAATTTGTTTTTTTGTGTAATTTTATTTGACGTCATATTGAAATGTAGCCCTCGCAATTTAATACTATAGTGCTTTGCAGAGCCTAATAGTGCGTTTCAATTTCTAAATTAGCATATATTTCTTGATTTCTTAATTAGTTTTTGGCTTTTTTCCATTAATTTCTTTATTTTTGGAGCTCTAAGACTAGAAACCAGTCTTTCTGCAACATCAGGGATTTTATAATTTCGTTTTATTAATAGCCGCCCTCATTTTCTCAGCCGGCTATTATAGCGCTCCTATTTTTTTTTTACTTCGTCGAACTTTTTTTCGCTTTACCATTTTGTCGCTTTTTCAGCATTTTGCGTGAAATCTTTTTGACTTCTCTAGGCTAGTTTCTCGCTTCTCTCATTCAGCTAAAAGTGAATTTGAACATCAGTTGCTCAGCAAAGCAATTCAAAATGAACAGAGTCAGAATAAAAAACTGAAGTCAGAAATAATAGAAACGGGATAAACCCATAAATTTTAGATGCCCGCTATTTGAACGTCGTTCCCATAAGTCTTAGTTACCATCTCTTATGCCTATTGGTATTGATAGTAGCCCCTGTAGCCTCTGTCTAAGAAACAGAAGTATGTTCAACTGCGAAATGCAGTCAAAATAAATCGGACTTTAAAAATGTTTTTGTACAAAAATCTTTTCGATATTTTCTATTCTTTCAATCCCAATCATGCTTATTGGAATCAACGGCGGCTCTTTTCCGGCAATCTGCCGGGTATGTTTAATAATTCAACTATTTTTAGGTGTTAAGTTTTTGAAATACAGCTAACATGTTTTCATAAATGCAGTTTTAAAATTTTTCTGCTTTTCAACGTTCAAAATTTCAACGTTTCCAATATTTGGATTTTGTGTCTACTTTTTACCTGTACAGGAGGATGGCTCGTGTTGATTCTAAGTCTGAATGCTAAGTTTTGAAATGTATTTGTTTTTAATAGCTGCCATCAGCCTATCAACGGGGATTATTTAGGCGCTCTCCTTTTTTTAATTTGCGCTACCTTTTGATCACGCTTTTTGCTTTACACAAGTCACGATTTCCTTGTTTGACTTCTGACTTACTTCACTCACTATTGCAACTAAATGGATTATAAATTCTTTTACTCATTCAATTACGCAATGTAGGGAGTACTGTGAAAGTCAAAAGATCAAAAATCGAAAGAGACGATATAAACCGATTAAGCCAGGTCATTAAGTGGGTTATCAAAGTGGTATTAAGCTTTTTAGCTTTCAGTTGAGAAACTGAATTAAGTATATTTTCAGACTCCAACTGAAACTGCACGCCAAATTAGAACACCTTTTGACATTGAAAAGAAAAACAGAGAATTCTGTCAATTTTCCTTTTTCTGTTTCAATCCCGATATGCAGCAAGCGCATCAACAGAGGATATTATCCGGCAATCTGTCGGCTATATTCTTCATTTTTTCTTTTAATTTTTTTTAACTTTCAAGAATCAACTTTCAAGAGCCGTTTTGTTTCTGTGTCTCTTGTATTGTGTCTGTATTCTCTACAATATCTTATATCATTCATTTTTATTCGTTTTGCTTTTTCGGTTGTTAAAAATTTTATCAACTTTTTTGCTCAGGATTTTGTCTCTTCTTTGGTTTGCATTTGATTTTATTTAACAGAATGCAGTAGTGAGAATTTGCTGGAAATCCTTTTTCAAAATTGTTCTAACTACTTCCTGCATTTTTTTTTGACTTTTTGGTTTTGTTTTTGAACTCTTTTTTCTGTCAATGTTTTTTTTTGGTTTGTCTGTAATCAATTTATTTTTGTCTATCATATGTCCAACAAGGAACAAAATCTTATATTTGTCTTAATTGCAGTGGTTTGAAAAGTAAATAATGTGGTTTTGCGAGTCTTTGTTTTTAGTATTCTTTTTCTTTTGAAAAATTTTGTGCATTTGTTAAGAGGTTTATCTGCATTATGTTCTAAAAATGTGTTTTTGGGTATTACAGCTGATTGAGGAGTTCTATTTTTTAAGACCAGCAATCATGAGTTATTTCACGCCAAAATTGTTACTTCTAACTACTTTATGCATTTTTTTGAGTTTTTGGTTTTGTTTTTGAACTCTTTTTTCTGTCAATGTTTTTTTTTGGTTTTTCTGTAATCAATTTAATTTTGAATTAGTTTGAACTTATTTTGTCTATCATATGTCCAACAAGGAAGAAAATCTGTTATTTGTCTTGATTGCAGTGATTTCACAAGTAAATATTGTGTTTTTTCGAGTCTTTGTTTTTAGTATTCTTTTTCTTTTGAAAAATTTAGTTTAGTTTATATATCTAGTTTAGTTTAGTTAGAGGTTTATCTGCATTTTTCTAAAAATGTGTTTTTGGGTATTACAGCTGATTGAGGAGTTCGTTTTTTAAGACCAGCATCATGAGTTATTTCACGCCAATATTTAGCGCTGACAGTATTTCGAGCATATCATTATTTTGACCAGCCTAACAATATTCGACATTTTCTTACGTTATCATATACTTTTAATACATTGAAATTTTGCTGCATTTCTTTCTCGTAGTCACTTCGGTATGAATTTCAGCAATCTTTTAAAATCAAACCTGGCGAGGTTGAGAGTTGATGGTTCAATACCAAAGTTAATGGTATCAGCTGCGAATATGGTTTTTTGTGAAGCTTCCAGTCGGTTCCGGATGGTGTCAGGCTATGTTTTTTACTTTGTCTAATTAAATTTTTTCGCTTTACCTCAGTTCACGGCTTGTTCAACTTTTTGCGTGAAATCTTTTTGACATCTCTAGGCTAGTTTCACTCTACTCTCATTCTGCTAAGAGTGTTTTTAGACCGCAGTTGCTCAGCAAAGCTATTCAAAATGAAAAGATTTAATATCAAAAAACGAAATCAGACATAGAAATGGGATAAACCCATAAAGCCAAATTTTAGATGCCTCTTACTCGAATTTTGTTCTTAGTTACCATCTTTAATGCTTATTGGTATTAAAACTAGCCCCTGTGTGGTCTCACTGCGAAACAGGAGTATGTTCACTTCCAAAGTGACATCAAAATAGTTCACACCTTAAAATTGTTTATGTACAAAATCTTTTTTTTCATTAGTTTTTTTTTCTCTTCTTTCAATCCCAATCTTGATTATGGGAATCAACGGCGGCTGTTTTCCGGCAATCTGACGGGTATGTTATACCATTAAACAATAGATTATAGTAAGTTATACTACAATAAAACATAATAATTGGTATTATACTTTACAACGCCTTCGTCTCCAGAAATTCCAGAAGTTATTTAAATTATTGGCAGGGGCGCTGGCTCGTAATGTTGCTTCAAAAATAGACCTCAAAGGTGCTGCTTCAAACACGGACATTTTGCTGCAATGTAGCACTAAAGTCTGATTATGAATCTTTTCTAGGAACTAAGCATGGCGTGATCTTCCTATGAAATCATAAATTTCATCTAGAAAAGTGTTCTTGGACGGGGGGGGGGACTTTTTAATAGGAGCGATGAATTGCAGCTAGTAAATACACTGAAGTTTAAGATGTGTGAGTAGTACACTTCGCTGTTGTCTTGTATTATAAGGGAGAGACCATTTGAATGGGGGGGGGGGGGCAATTTGAAACATTTCCTCGTTTATATTTGTTATATTTTCAAGCCCCCCCCCCCCCCCACTTATATTACTACTCAATTGCCTTAAGTACTGCTGTGCAAACTTTTGCAGTGCTTTAAGTTTATATTGCGTCCAGAAACCGTGCAACAATACAGGTAAATTTCAAGGTAAACAGTCAAGGTAAATTTTCTAAACTCTAAATTTTGTTTTACAGGAATTTTTGTCCGCTAGCTTTTTGGCTCTCTTGATTTGTGTACTATTAGCAAAGCGCCCGAATTTTTACTTGAATGTTTTGATTGTTTATGAATACATACATCAAAGACGATATGTTTTGAGCATCCGGGGAAACAGTTCCACATTAATTATTAACCTCTTCTTGTCTGAATTGTGACAGATTTGTTGGTGATTGGACATGCTAAAATGATCCCAGATTGAATCAATCATCTGTTTCAATCTATGAACTAATTCACACATCTAGTATATATATCATAACAACCCTTCTGAGGTGGAGTGAATCATTTGTTTAATGGTTGGAGAAAACCTAACCTACTGATAATATATGAAGGAAGTTGTTCAAGTTTGTCGAATGAGCTAGGAAAAAATGAGATTTTTGTCGCTTTTGATACTTTTTCATTTGTAAAGTGATGAAAATTTTGCGGCAGTCTTGTCACCTGCAATTTTTCCACGGATGTCTATTGAATGAAGAGTGTTGAATTGGCGGGGAGGCATAGTTATCGCATTCTGGTCAAAGAGCTTTTAATCTGCAGTTTCTCATCAAAAGAATCAACAGAGTCAGTATCGAGAAGGGAAATCGAAAATAAAAACGGGATAAAACCAAAAAGCCTAATTTTAGAAACCTGCTATTTGAACTTCGTTCTTTTAAGTCTTTATAATTGCTCTCGAACGAAGTTTAAAGCAAGTATTGTAAACGTTTTGGACTTTTTTTATGCAAAATTTTTGCTTGACTGATTTGACTTTTGGAGTGAATTTTGCGCCTTTGACTTTTTCGTTTTGTGTGATTTAAAGTTCTATCTCATTACAATCCAGGGGTCTTGAAAAGTATTAACACAACAAAAATTGCCAAGCTACAAATCGGCAGCCAGAATTTTTGAAACTAGAAGATCGTATTTAGCTGTTGGCCCTGCTCCTAAGTTAATTTCTAACCGCTCAGGCCATGTAAAACCAAACAGACAAAAAGAATAGTTTTGTGTCAAAGAATCGTCTTTTAGTAATTAATTAGTTCGACGAGAGATTGCTTCAACAATTTAATAATTTTAAATTAACTAGCCACAGTCACATTACACGTTGTGATTTTAGTTCACACCACTCCCCCCACCGAAGCACGTCGCAAAAGGTTGAAGCTCCCACTAGTCGTTCGAGAGCAACGTTAGTCGGTTATGTTTTACTATCTCTAATGCTTTTTGATATTGATAGTAGGCACTGTATTCTCTCCTTGAGAAACAAGAATGCCTAACTACGAAATGACGTCAAAATAGTTATTAATATAAGTGTTTTTGTAGAAATTTTTTTGTTTTTCCTTTTCCAATCGGGTTTAGGGGATTCAATGTTCGCTGTTTTCCGGTAATCTGCCGGGTATTGTTAAGTCCTTTGGTCTTTTTTAATGCTTCTTTTAATGGGACATCAGCACTCTTCAACCCCCAATCGCCACCCCACGGTCAGTCCACCCCTCCTGTGCTTACAAGTTGATTTGAAGACATTGACACCAATATTTTTCCCAAAGTGTTTATATTTTGTCAAAAAGTCATTTAACGGTGACAGATTTCTGATGGTGTTTCGCGATTTTTAGGCTTAGTAGAAACAGTATGCAGTGCACATTGAACAAAAACTGGCAGGTGGGGAACAACTGTTTTGTTGAGGTATATGAGCTTACTTTTTTGCGCATTGTTTTGTTTTCCTGAGCTTTTTTTTGTTTTTCCTAAAAATTGGTTCCTGTTATATTCCATGAGGCATTGTTTGATTTTTCTGAATTATTCTTCAAACTGAATTGTGGCCATTTTCTCGTTAGTTTTAGTGCTTTTTCTTTTAATGACATTAAGGAAGCATAAATTTGAAAATTGTAGTTTTTGATTCAAATTTCGACATTTTTTGTTTTCAAAAAAGGTACTGTCATTTTTCGTTTTCATTATTAATTGCTCTCAAACGAAGTTTGTAGCAATTATATTGGTCCTGTCGGTCTTTTTTTATGCGATTTTTCGCTTGACCAATTTTGCGTCTGACGCTTTTGACTTTTCGTCGTCAAAAACGGGATAAACAGGTAGCGCCCAGCGGGCATTAAGTGCTCTTAGAGCCTTTCAGCTCTGTTTCAGCTCAAATTGGTTTGGAGACTTATACTTATGGTGTGAAGGGCGGTTCTTAGAGGTTGAGACACCTCCCCCACTATTGCCTCCACCCCCACCGCGCTGTTGCCCCCCCCCATCAGCCCCCGGTGCAACCCCCCCCCCCCCCCCCCCGTGACTAGCTACTGACGAAGCCAACCGCTCGCCGGTCGTTTGAGAGCAATTCGCCCGACGTTAGTCGGTTATGTTATTAATTGGTGTAATTTTACTAACAACTTTTTTAAACGTATTAGGTCTGAACATAAGTGTGAGACGAAATTTTTATTCATTGGTAATGGCGTTAAATCAGATCGAGCAACATGCAAATTATAGATAGTCAGTAAAGTTATCAATTCGTTTTGTTTCACTACTCTGTTAATATTTTACTCGCGTGTTTGGAAAATTGAGTACGCGTTTAGATTTTGCCTCTTTTTGTTAGGACCAAGTCCAACTTTTAAAACCCTGATTTGATACTTGCCGAAAATATCCTTCTTTAACGCAAAGTTAAGATCTATGTGGGAAGATTTTCTCGAAACATTTTTATAGTGACTGACGAACAGGTTGTTCTTAAAGACAGCCGATTTTTACTCGGTTTTATTTTTTGACTCGGCCTATTAACGCTGACTCCAACTGTTCAGTTGATCACCCGTAGATTTCGATTCTTCTCTAAATTTTTATGGACCAAAATTAATGTTAATTTTGCAAAATATCTCATCGAAAATTTTGGACTTTTTCAAGTTTGTGACAGCCCTTATCAGTTAAAGCTAGTTTTACTGCTGGGATCATAATGGGAATAGAGTGTTTGTCATCGTGCTGCTAGCGTTTTTCCAACAATTTATAGCTCGACTGGAATCTTTGTTCATCTTCTCACGTGAGCAACTTTTAGTGCAAAATTTTGCCGTGCAATTTTGCCGACGAGTAATTTGTAATGAAAACTATAACGTTTCTACGTTCAATAAAATTTGATGGTTTGGGGAATTTTTCAGACTGAATTATTGTAAATCTAGACGTCAGTCGTCTTTCTATTTTCAGCTTAGCGGAATGAAAGTTTTCACGACCCCATTACCTGAAGATGTCATTGTTTTGATTAGTAGTATGCGTGGAGGCTCAAACAGGTGTAGATCACAGTTTTCACTTTTTTCATTCTCGTGAACTTTATGTTCACGAACTTTAGTGAACAATCTAAGGTGGTTTTGGGTTTGGGTTTTGGTGCTAATAATTGTTTGTACAATCTGATAAAAGGTGGGACTAGCCATTCAAATTATTATATGTTAGTAAGTTCATATAAAATAAGTAAGTATAGATTGCTATGTTCTGCCCTGGGTTGAGGTGAGTTTTTTACTTGAAGAATGTCAATAATTTTTGAAGTTTTTACATTTTTTTACTTGGCGAGTATTTTGAACCGAGAAATGATAGCCAGTATCACAACACTAATTTTCTATCTTTGCTGTTATGACTCCAACAAAAACATTGATATATTTAGTAATTTTGCAATATTTAGTGACTATACCTGCGATGTACAGATTCTAATATTGCTATATAGTAGGTAAGAGTGGATTGTTCAACTTTTTGGTCTCTTTACCCCTTTCAAAGCTTAATGGGTCTCGGGCGTAAAACCACCTCAATTACCGACTATTGTTTGGCGGACTAGAACGGAAACGACCCGACCCGACCCTTTATTCGATGTATTGATGTGTGTTGTAGAAGTCGAGCAATGATGAACAACAATCTCCCCTTCAGCAGACAAAGACGACCACCAACACTGCTCCAGTTGCAGCCACAGATGAGAGCAATGTGATGAGTGTGTTAGAGATCCACCACATCAGACACGCGGCTGCCATCTTCGAACAGACGAGGGTGTTCGCCCACTTCTCCCATGAGAAGTACCTCCAATTACTCAGACTCATCAAGGAACTCATTCTCGCCACCGACATGGCCTATCAGGTAACTGTCCTGACCTATAGTGACCTGTCATAACTTCTTAGCTGGGTTGGGGGAGGGCGGGGGGTAGTTATTTGTGAGTAGTGGCTAAGGGTTGAGTAGTTATTTGTGAGTAGTGGCTAAGGGTTGAGTAGTTATTTGTGAGTAGTGGCTAAGGGTTGAGTAGTTATTTGTGAGTAGTGGCTATGGGTTGAGTAGTTATTTGTGAGTAGTGGCTAAGGGTTGAGTAGTTATTTGTGAGTAGTGGCTAAGGGTTGAGTAGTTATATGTGAGTAGTGGTTAAGGGTTGAGTAGTTATTTGTGAGTAGTGGCTAAGGGTTGAGTAGTTATTTGTGAGTAGTGGCTAAGGGTTGAGTAGTTATTTGTGAGTAGTGGCTAAGGGTTGAGTAGTTATTTGTGAGTAGTGGCTAAGGGTTGAGTAGTTATTTGTGAGTAGTGGCTAAGGGTTGAGTAGTTATTTGTGAGTAGTGGCTAATGGTTGAGTAGTTATTTGTGAGTAGTGGCTAAGGGTTGAGTAGTTATTTGTGAGTAGTGGCTAAGGGTTGAGTAGTTATGCGTGAGTAGTGGCTAATGGTTGAGTAGTTATTTGTGAGTAGTGGCTAAGGGTTGAGTAGTTATTTGTGAGTAGTGGCTAAGGGTTGAGTAGTTATTTGTGAGTAGTGGCTAAGGGTTGAGTAGTTATTTGTGAGTAGTGGCTAAGGGTTGAGTAGTTATTTGTGAGTACTAGCTAAGGGTTGAGTAGTTATTTGTGAGTAGTGGCTAAGGGTTGAGTAGTTATTTGTGAGTAGTGGTTAAGGGTTGAGTAGTTATTTGTGAGTAGTGGCTAAGGGTTGAGTAGTTTTTTGTGAGTAGTGGCTAATGGTTGAGTAGCTATTTGTGAGTAGTGGCTAAGGGTTGAGTAGTTATTTGTGAGTAGTGGCTAAGGGTTGAGTAGTTATTTGTAGGTAGTGGCTAAGGGTTGAGTAGTTATTTGTGAGTAGTGGCTAATGGTTGAGTAGTTATTTGTGAGTAGTGGCTAAGGGTTGAGTAGTTATTTGTGAGTAGTGGCTAAGGGTTGAGTAGTTATGCGTGAGTAGTGGCTAATGGTTGAGTAGTTATTTGTGAGTAGTGGCTAAGGGTTGAGTAGTTATTTGTGAGTAGTGGCTAAGGGTTGAGTAGTTATTTGTGAGTAGTGGCTAAGGGTTGAGTAGTTATTTGTGAGTAGTGGCTAAGGGTTGAGTAGTTATTTGTGAGTACTGGCTAAGGGTTGAGTAGTTATTTGTGAGTAGTGGCTAAGGGTTGAGTAGTTATTTGTGAGTAGTGGCTAATGGTTGAGTAGTTATTTGTGAGTAGTGGCTAAGGGTTGAGTAGTTATTTGTGAGTAGTGGCTAAGGGTTGAGTAGTTATTTGTGAGTAGTGGCTAAGGGTTGAGTAGTTATTTGTGAGTAGTGGTTAAGGGTTGAGTAGTTATTTGTGAGTAGTGGCTAAGGGTTGAGTAGTTTTTTGTGAGTAGTGGCTAATGGTTGAGTAGCTATTTGTGAGTAGTGGCTAAGGGTTGAGTAGTTATTTGTGAGTAGTGGCTAAGGGTTGAGTAATTATATGTGAGGGGTGGGAGGTTGATGATAGTAGCTTCGCTTTGTATCTGTATTTCAATCAAAACCTTACTGAACAAAAATTTGTTGATGTGAAAATAATTGTCCGACTTTTGCGAAATTTCTGCTATCATGTTGATAGTCGATCGACTAATTGATCCAATTGACTTAATTTGTATAGTTGATATAGTTTTAAGGAGCAGTGAGCGCGTATTGCCCTATATTCACATACTCTTGTATATTCTAAAAGGTCAAATTTGACCTCAGTAGATTTTTCCCCCTGTTTTAGGGAAGATATATGGAGAAGCTGAAGCGTCTGAACAAGGAGTATGCAGCACTGGAGAGTGAGGAAGAGAAAGACTGCTTCTTCAGGGACGAAGACACTCGCAGGTTCTACCTCCAAATCTCACTCAAGTGTGCCGACATCTGCAACACCTGCAGACCATGGGAGGTCAGCCAGAAATGGTCCAGACGAGTCACTGAAGAGTTCTTCAATCAGGGTTAGTTTACACAGATGTTGAATTGATCTTGGATGTTGAATTGAACGTGATGTCTTTTTTGCGCAGAATTTTTACTCGATTGTTTTTAGAATATTCTGGATCTTTTCCATTTGTGCCCCCCCCAGTACGTTTTGCTCCCCCACCCCCATTTACAGAGCACGTGTCATTACATGGTACATCATTATGTTAAAATATAGCCCAGTGGTGAAGGATAAAATATAGGACTGAGGTATTTTTGCACCCATAAACAGAATTTTATCTAGGCTACAGCCCCTGCATTAAATTGCCCCTGTCGTTTAAGAGCAATTTGTCCGAGGTCAGTGGGTTTATGTTTTAAGATCTCGGGACTCAGATTCCAACGACAACTTTTGAATTTAATTCACTTAAATTGTCAATGGTCTTTACTTTTTGGAATTTCAAAGAAATTCTTAGTATCGAAACTTTGAATGATATTGAGTAGTTGAGCTCGGTTCAAAATTTAAAGGACTTTGTCCGCTTCCCTAATTGATGTCGACTGCTCTAAAGTGCTCTCAATCAGAATTTAAGCATCTGAAGCCAAATTCATTTCAATTTCTGAGTTTCGAGATTCCTTTTTGTGCTGATAATAGTTCATACACCACTGGTTTGGAAGACAAACAACTGGTGTATTTTGAATTTTTTGTAATTAATAGCCGCCCTCATCTTCTCAGCCGGCTATTATAGCGCTCCTAATTTTTTTACAATTCAAAGAATTTGAATTGTATTGGGGCGCTGTCTTTTTACGACTCGAAGAGGAGTATTGGAGAAGTCCTTTTTTTAAATCAATTTTATTGGAGTGATTTTTGAAGCGGGAAATGAAACGCGTGAAAAAAATTGGAGTGATTTTGGTGCTGAACAAAAGTGAAGAGCGGAGCGAAAAAAAAGAGTGGTTTTTGTTCATACCGCTGTTTTTGAGAGAGCGGGAAATTGATGTGTGAAAAAATTTTTTCTAAGCAAGCGAAATTTTTTTGTTCACGTGCGGCATTTTAAAGCATTTTTTATTTATTTTGGTTAAGAGGTTTGGTTATGATTTCGTTTTAATTTTAGGCTGGTTTCGGTTTTGTTTTGAAGGTTTCTGGAATTTTATATGAATTTTATGATAATTCGGAGGTTTTTAATGTATTTTGCTGATTTTCGGGCTAAATTTTGCGTTTTTTTGACGATTATTTTGTGTTACTGGCTCAAATGGGTATTCAAGAAACCTCATCTACTTGAGCAAATTTTGATTCCAGTTATGTGGGTAAGAATCTTTTTTTGTTGAGAAGTATGACAAAAAATGGCGAAAATTGGAACTATTCTTAATTTTTTGCAGTTTTTCGTTTTTTTTTCTGTTTTTAGCTAAGTTGCCTAGCCTATTATGACTTGCCTAATGTTTTGCGAGCATCTGGATACCTTATTGGCTGAAGGGAATTTTTCTTGGGATTTATATGCTTTTGAAATATTAAAGAATTTAGTAACTTTTTCCAGTTTTTCAGTGAAAATTGTTCTTAAGAGCTTTTTTTTTCATAGTTTAGCCTAAAGTATTTTTTCAAAATTCACATAAGTGATTTTTGTAAGTACTAGTGTTTTTGATGAAGTTATTTTTGGCAGAGATAGTTTTTCGGGATCTCATTCTATAACAAAATTTGATCAGATTTTTTGTCATATTTTAACAGATTTGATTTTATTGTTTTTACTTTTTTGTTTCATGACTTTGTTTCAAGATAATCATAAATTAGTGAGGGCACGTTTTGTTTGATGCGTAGTTGGATGGCTTTTAAATGGATTTTCACTTCGAGTCGTTTCCGCAATTTCTTCCGGCTATGTTTTTTTTTTAAGATCTGTTCACACATTTTCATGATTTTTGAAGTCAAATTGGAGTAGTGATTTTGGTCACGCCGAAACAGGAAGTGGAGCGAAAAAGCGAGTGGTTTCGCGGCGTGAAATTTTTTGCTCTAAATTTAAGTAGAGTGAGAAAAGGGTGTTTGAACAAAAATTCGCTTTCTCGCTAGTGGTTTTTTGTTCACATGCGGCAATTTCACTTTGATTTTTACTGTTTTTTCGATTTTTTGGATCGGATTTTTTTCTAAGTGGTTTTCCCAATCCATTCATAGTCCGTTCTAGGTCTAGTTTTGTGTTTAGTCAATGAAAATTCTTTGAATTTTTTGTCAGGACTTGTCCTGCTATGTTTTTTACTTCGTCGAATATAAAAATGTTTCGCTTTACCTCATTTTGCCGCTTTTTCAACATTTTGCGTGATATTTTTTGATTTCTCTAGGCTAGTTTCTCTCTTCTCTCATTCTGCTAAAAGTGATTTTGAACATCAGTTGCTCAGCAAAGCAATTCAAAATGAACAGAGTCAGTATAAAAAATTGAAGTCAGAAGTAGAAACGGATAAACCCATAAAGCCCAATTTTAGATGCCCGCTATTTGAACGTCGTTCCTATAAGTCTTAGTTACCATCTCTAATGCTTTATTGGTATTGATAGTAGCCCCTCTCTCTAAGAAACAGAAGTACGTTATGTTCAACTACGAAATGCCATCAAAATAAGTCGGACTTAAAAAATGTTTTTGTACAAAAATCTTTTTTTTTTCAATATCTTCTATTCTTTCAATCCCAATCATGCTTATTGGAATCAACGGCGGCTATTTTCCGGCAATCTGCCGGGTATGTTTGTAATTATTTTGAGTGCGAGGTTAGTTGTTTAACAATAGCTGCACAGCTTTTAAGCCTCACTGTATTCTGATACACTGTAGATTGCGTAGAATAGAGAATTCTAAAGTTTTAGATGCGAACTGTACTTCTCGCAGCTTTTAGTACGGTTGCGAATTGATTTATACATAATGTTTTTTTTTCAATCGATCTGAGAACTTTTTAATTGCTCTCGAACGATGTTTGTTGCGATTATATTAGTTCTGTGGTATTTTTATTAGCTTCCAAGTGGTAGCTAGGGCTATAATTGGACTTGTCGGTTTTTCATTTCGTCGTCGAGATTTTTGTTGCGACCATGTGACGTCAATTTTTTCAAATCTGCTTTTTGTTCTTTCAATGACGCAATTTCAACTGAATTGCGTGCGTGGCATCATTTTTCGCTCTTAATGGAGCTTGTGTTTTCTAATTCGCCTGATTAAATTTTTGGCCACCGTGATTTACCACAATCTCAGAAATGACTTCCTCACTCTGAAAGTGACTTTACTTTACTCTAATTCAAAGAGAAAAGGTCGAGTGAGAATCTGAGACTCTAAATGAAGGTTGTTTGAGAGCAGTTTGTAGAAGCAGTAATATGATAAATAGATTTTAAATCAAAATATAACATCAGCATTTAATGGAAATTTCTTTTTGGTCTGTACCATCTTTTTTAGACTACAAGTCTATCTCTTTCATTTCAATCTATCCCCCCACTTCACCCCTCCCCACTCCATGCACACCGTTCCACCTGTAAGCCAGCGCGCTCACTGCACATGCGCTCCGCCATTGTCACCCCCACTATGCGCTCCCTCCTAGCTCGCCCCACGCTATCCCGCTTCATTTAAGCTTAATCTAACCTCCCTAAACCGTAGTTAGCTACTAAAGAAGCCAACCGCTCTTCAGTCGTTTGAGAGTCATTTGCCGGACGTGTTTATCTTCCAAGCATGATTCCATGAAGTAAATGAAGTCGGGAATTAAATATCGTATACGTCTTGGTCATTTGCGACTCGAAGAAGAGTATTCAAAGTTTACAGGTTTTTTTTTGCTGACGCAAGTTTGTTCATGACTTGATTTTTTGACTTTTTGTTTTTTGAGCATTGACTTCTATTCTAGAACGTCGACTTCTGTTTTCGATCATAGAACTTTAGCAGTAGCTTAGTTTGTAATAGGTAATAATTTGTACAAGCTGGTAATGTTCAAGGTGAAAAGGTCACTTCGAGAATTTTTGATCCCTTATAATTCCCCCCCCCCCACCTACCTAAGCCCCCCCCCCCCCCCCCCCCCCCCCACTTACGCCCCCACCGACCCACATTCCTAAATAAAAATCGGCTGTTTTCAGCTATATATCGCAATGTTTGTTTTTCTTTTGATATTTCTGAAATAGGTAAGGTTAATTGAAAGAGTTTTTTATTGCACGACTCTTCGTGTCGTTTCCGGTATTCTACCGACTATGTTTTTCTGCAAAATTTTCGCTTGACAAATTTAACTTTTTGAGTGAAGTTTGCGCCCTTCACTTTTTCGTTTTGTGTGATTTAAAATTCTCTCTCTTTCCACAATTGCAGTTGAATTCAAGTAGCGGCAGTTCACTACTAAAAGTCAAATGAAAATTGTGTTCACTTTGTTTTTTTTTGGTGACTGTATAGCTGTATATAATAACCTCTAATGACGTCATTTGAAGCCCCCATAGTGATTTTAGCCCCCCCCCCCCCCCGATGAAGCAGGCTGTAATAGGTTAGAGCTCCCACTAGTCGTTCGAGAGCAATTCCTCCGACGTTAGTCGATTCTAATTTTTTTTGTAGGGAAGTTAGTGATCAGATGTGTTTCAGGTGACATGGAGCGAAACCTGGAGCTTCCCATAAATGAGATAAACGATCGGCACAGGACTACTATAGAAAAAGTTCAAGTTGGTAAGTTGAACAGTGTTAGAATCAACTATTGCTAACGAGGGGCACTGAACGCTGTGAAGTACCGCTTTGCAACTTTTGGCACCAAGTCGGCCTTTTCTGCGACATTCAGACTTTTAACATTGGGTGTTTTTTCTTATGAAACTCAGATTGTGGTGACATACAAGTAGGAATCGGAACCTTAAATTGTTTAACTTGTTTTGTCGCAGTATATGAGAACCTAAGCGCTCTCAAAGTGTTCTAGAGAAGATCGATAAGCGCCTCATATTCACTGAAATTAGAAAAGTAATTTGACTTGGGGTGTGTTGGCAGGCTTCCTGAAATTTGTGGCTCGGCCTCTGTTTGCGGAGTGGGATTCGATTCACACCAGTGATTTAAGTCAATCTCTCCTCCGATACATTGACGACAATCTGGTGAACTGGTCAAAGGTTCAGCAACAGACAGAGAAATTGCAGTCAGCCAAGCTGTCAGCCAGCAACACCACAACTACAACTGTTGAACAGCAACGAGCCCATGCCTCCTCCGCTGACACGAAATCCACCTCCACCGTCCAGCAAATTCCACCCTCTCACCAGGCTGCCACTTCAACTCCACCCCATTTGCCACCTATGCAGTCAACAGACTCTCTATATGAGACGAGGCAGTTCAAGCCACATCCGCCAGACGGTATGACTGAATTGGGTGTGATTGGAGAGACCCCGGGTGACGAACAGAACCCAGATGGCGATGACGACGAAGTGTTACCCCCCGCAGACCTGCAACAGAAGACGCGGAGACCCAGTGTTCCCTGTGCTTTCGTATCCTTAGACCTATCGGTAGCTATTATCAAAGACAATCTGCGCCAACAAGCGGCCGAGGATTCCAGAGGGGCCGATGGAGCGTACGATACCAGGTATTGTATGGATGCATATCTCGTTAATCAATAGAGAAATGATGCCGACTTAAAATCAGCAAACTTTTCCTTTCCCAAGGTAGAATGTGACCAGATTTAATCGACAATTTTGCGATGCATAAATTTTAATAGCCGTGACGGACCAACATTTTATTAGGCCGTACAATTTATTAACAGTGAAATAGCCGGTATTTTTTGTTCACGCATGCTGATGACAAGAAATTTTTTCTTGGTGCAATGGAAAATCGGTCATCTTGTTGTTACATCTGCTCAGCTTTTGACTATCCATTTCGTAACAGAAGTAATTTTTTGAAGGATTTACTGAGTGTGACCAATTTTTCTTCGATGTTGCTAGTGTTTTTTTTCTTGATATGATTCACTGCTTGGTTGCAGGGGATTAAATTTGACATCTGACAAACATGACCAGGCAGAAATGATGGTTGGCAAAAAGAAGAACCAAGTAACGGCTTTAGTGGAAGCTTTATCAGAGAGAGACTCGTCTACCACGGCTCCAGGGATCGAAGGACAAAAACCAGGTATTTCCTACGAAATTTTTAACTCGCCTGGTCACAAGTACCTTCACGCCAGTAATGATTGTTTAAAGGCCGCCGTCCTCTGAGTTAATTAGTTAGGCGCTCTTTTTTACAATTCAAAGAATTTGAATTGTAGCGGGGAGTGTCTTTGCGAGAAGTCTTTTTTGGAGTCTGTTGGAGAAGCCCTGATTAAATTTTATTGGAGTGAATTTTGGAGCAGGGATTAGAACGCGTGAAAAATAGGTGAAAACTTTTCGCTTGGCGAGCGACTTTTTTTCGTTCACATGCGAATTTTTCAGCAGTTTTTCAGCTAAGAGGTTTGAATAGGCTATATTAATGAATTTAAGTTTGCATTAATAGCGTTTTCAAGTTTTTTTGATTATTAATCTGAAGTTTATGATAATTTGGAGGTTTTTCAAGCATTTTGCATTTTTTGCCTACTTAAGCAATTTTTTGCCCATAGTTTTGTTTCATTGCATTAATTGGAGATTGAATATATGCCTATTGCTAAAAGCATCTTTTAGATATCACTATTGCATTTTTGATTATATAAAACAGTTTTTTTTTGTTGAGAATTCAAGAATTTTGTTCAAAAAATCGAGAAATTTTAAACTCAATTTTGTGCAATTTTCTTCACAATTCTTCCGATTTTTCTTCACAATTAGACAGGTTTGTCAGCCTGTTGTAGATTTCATTTTTTTGCGTGAGCATTTTCATGATTTTGATTGAAGGTTTTTTAAATGTGCCTTTCTATAGATGCGGAATTAATTGAGGTTTTCTATTTTTTTTAGTTCAGTTGGTTTTTGGGGGCTAAATACTTAATGAAGCGACTTTAAATTGCTTCTTTGAATTTCATGCGTGGTTTCGATTTCAATAATTCTCTGAAGGGTTTTTTTAGTTTTTTACGCAGACGATTTTTTGAGTCCGTTCGGAATTCTTCGGCGATGTTTTTTAATATCTGTTCACACATTTTCATGATTTTTAGGTCAAATTTTGATTAGTGATTTTGGTCACACCGAAGAAGGAATTGGCGCAACACATTGAGTGGTATGAAAAATGCTGCGTTATTTTTTTTAACTCGAATTTAAAATTAAATTGAGAAATTTTTTGAAATAAAAATTAGTTGCGATAGATGTTTTTTTTATTCACACGCGGGGATTTGACTTTTTTGTTTCACTGTTTTTCGAGTTTTGCTCGTTTTTTTCTTCTAAATTGTCTTTTCAAATCCAACACTAGTCAGTTTTACCTCTAGTTTTTCCGTTTATTCAATGATAATCCTTTGAAAAATAGTTCAGGACCTTTTCCGCTAGGTTTTCCCATTCCTTTTTACCTTTTGTTGTCATTTTTTTGTTTTACATGAGTCACCACCTTCACGTTTGACTTCTGAATTACGTCTCTCACTGTTTTTACCGAATGGAATTTAGAATTCATTCTGCAAATTTATGCAAATACTATCAAGTGCTTTTAGTTATCAATTTTCCTTAGAATATATTTATAACTGCTTTTATTGTAAAGCTTAATGTCCTCAAATTTAGAGGCTGAGCTCAACCATATTTTTCAAATCTTATGAAACTATGGACCCAATTGAACTTTTTTTGACACTTATGAAAAATATCACCAATATTTCTCTAACGGTTTCAATCCCAACGTCGTTCAGTGGGATCTACCTCGACTATTTTCTTGCAATATGCAGGCTATGTTTAATTTTTGCGATATTAAATATATATTGTTCAAAGTCATTATAAAGATGTTGTAACCCGATACCTCATTCTTGAGCAAATATATAGCTCAGGTATTTAGTGATGTACAAAAACACTCCGCTAGAAGGTGAGTTATCGCTTTAGGGGACGATTCAGCCGTGGCTGTGTTTGCTTCCATACCTCCCCAAACATCAGAATGCAACAGGGACTTACAACGAGAGGGAAAAGACAGTAATAGTCGAAGAGAAGCTCTACAACATATCGACTCGAGCGCCACTATTGAGCTTCCTTTTGGTGATCGGGATGACCCATATAGTGGGGCACCCGCCGACGAATTGCACGGAGGTCAAATTCTGGAAAACAGCAATAGAGAGGCAACCAGATCGCCCACGTACAGTGGTAAGCATTATTTTAAGCAAATTTTAAAATAAATTGCTACGGGGCTAAAGCTGCGATACAAAAAAACGCTGTTTTTAATTGCTCTTGAACGAAGTTCATAGCAATTATTGTAAACGTGTGTGTCTTTTTTCATGCAAATTTTTTGCTGGACAATTTTGCGCTTTTCTTTTAGAACATTCTTTGACTTCTCAAGTGACTTTTTCACGCTTTCGTTCATCGTTTTTGAGTGATCTCTAGTGCTCAGAAGTTGCTAATATAAAATCGGTTGCAGCAAAGAAAACTTTAGTGACGCGTAGCGCAGTGGTTAGTGTGGGTGGACATGGATCGAGAGGTTACTGGTTCGAATCCCTGTGGGGTCAAAGTTTTTTTGCCCGCATAAAGAAAAATTGATCTAGACTAAAGACCATGAATTAAATTGCCTCGCCTGTCGTTCAAGAGCAATTCTTCCGACAATTGTCGGTTTATGTTATGTTCATCAGATGTTACAATTTCGATAGGTTTCCGTACCCCTCTTAGGTGCTGCCTGTTAAAAAAACAATTCGGTCTTTCCAGGTGCTTTTTTAAAAGGTGCTAGTTTTCAAAAAAATTGTCTATTATAGCTGTAATCTGAGCGGAGCTATATTGCGGTGCTCTTGGTTTTTTACTAATCAAAGAATTGGAATTGTATAGGGGTGCTGTGTTTTTACGACTCGAAGAGGAGTTTTGGAAAAGTCCTTTTTTGAATCAATTTTATTGGAGTGAATTTTGAAGCAGTAAATGAAACATGTGAAAAAATTTGGAGTGATTTTGTTGCTGAACAAAATGAAGAGTGGAGCAAAAAGTGGTTTTTTGCTCATATCGCTGTTTTCTAGAGAGCGAGAAATTGAGGTGTGATAAAAAATTCTGTAAGCGAGCGAAATTTTTGTTCACGTGCGGCATTTTAAGGCAGTTTTTGTTGGTTGAGGTTTGGTTATGATTTTGTTTAATAGCCGCACAGCGATAGCTGGGGCTATTATTGGCCTTCTCTTGGTTTTTTTTATTTCGTCGTCATGATTTTTGTTACGACCAAATGACGTCACAGCCACTTTTTGTTCATTCGTTCATGCAATTTCAACTGAATTGCATGTGTGACGTCATTTTTCGCTCTTAGTGGAGCGAGTTTTTTTGTTCATGCGCGAGATTAAATTTTTGGTCACACTTGACTTACCTCACTCTCAAAAATGACTTCCTCAATTTGAAATTGACTTTTATTTACTTTAATTCAAAGAGATAAGGTCAAATGGGTGTGTGTCACTCTAAATGAAGGTTATTTCAGATCAGCTAATAGAGGCAGCAATAACTTATACATATTTAATCAAAATATAACAAATCAGCCTTCAATGAAAAGACGAATTTTTTTGGTCTGTCTTTTTTACTGTTTTTTTTTAAACTGCCGATCTACGAATCAATTGCGGCTATTTTCTGGCAATCTGCCAGCTATGTTTTAATTTTAGGCTGGTTTTGGTAGTTGTTTGAAGGTTTCTGGAAATTCATACGAATTTTGTCTTATTAATAGCCGCACAGCGGTAGCTTGGGCTATTATTGGCCTTCTCTTGGTTTTTTACAATTCAAAGAATTTGAATTGTATTGGGGCGCAGTCTTTTTTTTAAGATCTGTTCACACATTTTCATGATTTTTGAAGTCAAATTGGAGTGGTGATTTTGGTCACGCCGAAACAGGAAATGGAACGAAAAAGCGAGTGGTTTTGCGGCGTGAATTTTTTTCGCTCTAATTTTAAAGTAGAGTGAGAAAACGGTGTTTGAACAAAAATTCGGTTTCTCGGTTGTAGTTTTTTCGCATGCGGCAATTTCACTCTTATTTTTACTGTTTTTTCGATTTTTTGAATCGGATTTTTTTCTAAATAGTTTTCCCAATCCATTTACAGCTCATTCTGGACCTAGTTTTTTGTTAGAATCAAAATTACATATCGCACTAGTGGTTTTTTGTTCTCACTAGCAGCATTTTGACATTGATTTTCTGTTTTTTTTCTGATTTTTTCCAGAAATGGTTTTCCCAATTCACTCATTGTCTGTTCTAGGTCTAGTTGTTCGTTAAGTCAATGAAAATTCTTTGAATTGTACGTCAGGACTTGTCCTGCTATGTTTTTTTATTTCGTCGTCATGATTTTTGTTCTGACCATATGACGTCACAGCGACTTTTTGTTCATTCGTTCATGCAATTTCAACTGAATTGCATGTGTGACGTCATTTTTCGCTCTTAGTGGAGCGAGTTTTTTTGTTCATGCGCGTGATTAAATTTTTGGTCACACTTGACTTACCTCACTCTCAAAAATGACTTCCTCACTTCGAAATTGACTTTTATTTACTTCAATTCAAAGAGATAAGGTCAAATGGGTGTGTGTCACTCTAAATGAAGGTTATTTGAGGTCAGCTAAAAGAGGCAGCAATAACTTATACAGATTTTTAATCAAAATATAACAGATCAGCCTTCAATGAAAAGACGAATTTTTGTGGTCTGTCTTTTACTGTTTTTTAGACTGCCGATCTACGAATCTATTGCGGCTATTTTCTGGCAATCTGCCAACTATGTTTTGTATTTGGGAAGTTTTTCATTTATTTTGCTGATTTTTGGGCTAATTTTGTGGATATGAAGTATTTTTTGCTGAGAAATATGACAAAAAATGGCGAAAATTGAAACGCTTGTTTTTTTGCTATTTTTCGTTTTTTCTGTTTTTTAGACAAGTTTCTTAGCCTTTTTTGACTTGCCTATTGTTTTGCGAGCATCTGGGTACCCTTTTGGTTTATAGGAATTGCTCTTTCGATTTGTGTTTTTGTAATATTAAAAAATTTATCAACTTTTTCCAGTTTTTTAGTCCAACTTGTTGTAAGAGCTTATTTTTTCGAGATTTGGATTCAAGTATTTTAAAAAATTCTCATAAGTGGTTTGAGTAAGTATGAGTTGTTTTGATGAAGTAATTTTGGCAGACATAGTTATTTCGGGATCTCAATTTATGACAAAATTTGTTATATATTTTTTTCAAGATAATCATAATTTAGTGGAGGCACGTTTTGTCTGATGAGTAGTTGGATGGCGTTTGAGTGAGTTTCCACTTCGCGTTGTTTCCGGAATTTTTCCAGCTATGTTTTTTTAAGATCTGTCCACACTTTTTCATGATTTTGGAAGTCAAAATGGAGTGGTGATTTTGGTCACACCGAAACAGGAAGTGTAGCGAAAAAGCGAGTGGTTTAGCGGCTTGAAATTTGTTCACTCTTGTTTTGAACTAGAGTAACAAAACGGTGTTTGAACAAAAATTCGCTTTTTTCTAGTGGTTTTTTGTTCACATATGGCAATTTCACTTGATTTTTACTGTTTTTCGATTTTTTGGATTGGATTTTTTTCTAAATGGTTTTCCCAATCCATTCATAGTCCGTTCTAGGTCTAGTTTTCTCTTCTGTCAATGAAAATTTTTTGAATTGTACGTCAGGACTTGTCCTGCTATGTTTTTTTGTTTCGTCGTCTGACGCTCTTTTTTCGTTTTACATTTGTTCAAGTCAAATTTTCTGAATGACTACTTCACAGTCATTCTAGGCCTAGTTGTTTGTTCGAACCAAATTTCCCTTCGCTAGTGGTTTTCATGTTCACATGCGGCCTTTTGACTTTGGTTTTCTTCCATTTAGTTATTTTTAACTGCTCTCAAACAAAGTTTGTAGAGTTTATATTAGTCCTGTTGGTCTTTTTTATCCGATTTTTTGCTTGACGGAGTTTTCGTCTGACCCATCTGACTTTTCGTCCTTAAAAACGGGTTAAACAGGTAGCACCCAGCAAGTATAGAGTTTCATCAGATGCCTTAGCCGCGTTTAGTAGTCTTTCAAGTGCTTGTTGTGTTGAAGCTACTGGGAAGGCCGTAGTTAAAAGTTCATTTTTAGGTGTTTTTAAGCACAAAACGTTGCAACTTTTCGTCATTTTTTGCATTTTTTGTTGAACCAGCCTAAAATTGAGGCTCGTTAAAGTTGATAAAGGTTTTTTGCAAGACATAAGTATCTTTTTGACCTTTTTAAGAGCTATATGATTTGGTAATTCAGACAAAAACACTCAAATTTATACTAATTTTCACAATTTTTTTCAAAAATTTTTGTCTTTTTTCAGATTTCTCCAGTCACAAGAGCCAAGGAACCTCCTCTAATTTTTGTTAATAGGTAACTGTATAGTTTCTTGATGTAACATCACGAATTTTAGCTTTCTTTTTTTTACAAAACTTGCATTTTTTAAAAAATTTGACATTTGTCATTATTCAGATTTTTTCAGCCTCACCGGCCAGAAAACCTCCTTAGGGGTTTGATAATAAGCTAATGAAAAAATTTTCATTGGCCGTGGAATACTTTTCAAGCTTTTAAAATCACAAATTTTTTTTAAAAAACCTGCATTTTTTCACATTTTATGAAGTTTTGTCATTTTTTATGTTTCTTCAGCCTCAAGAGCCGAAATTTTCAAAATTTTTATTTCTCAAATTTGAGCAATATTAAAATTTATTTGCAATTTTTTCAAGTTTTAAATTTTTTTGGCCCCAGGGGGCCAGGCAGGGATCTTCTCAGAGATTTCATAACAAGCTGCTGAATAGTTTCTAGAAATAATTGAATGGTTGGCAGTATTTTAATGACTCGTGTTTTAGCAATTTTTGATAACGTTTAAATTTTTTTCAAATTTTTGAAAAATTATTGGTCCAATTTTATGGATCTTTATGAGCCAGTCAAACTGTTTTAGGGTTGACAGAGGGTTTCCGAATTAGTCTGTTGAGACAATGAAATGGTTCTGTAGTTTTTAATATCACGAATTTTAGCAAGATACTGTTAAAATTTTCATTAGTTTTTAAAATTTTTGAATATTTTTTTCTGAGTTTAACAATCAATACTGGCTAACAAAACTTAATTCTTTACGATGAGTTACATGACTGCACTCCACAGGCAAAAATGCTTTTGAACGTTTTTCACTGCTAAATGTGGAATTTTTCACTTTTGTACTGCTTTATATAAGATTTAATTTCTAACAAGGCTAGAAAACTAAGTTGCAGAGCCTAGTCTCATCATGGAAAATATTCCTAGCTCTCTCTCTCTCTCTCTCTCTCTCTCTCTCTGTTGGTTGGGATCTTTTTCCTTCACTTTCTCGTTTACGTTTTAATCTCTCGCAGACTATCTCTCTTTCCTTAACTCTTTTGTTGATGCCGAACTTCAGCTGCTGATATGTGGCGTGATGTCATCATCTATTACCATCACCTCACGCCCCTTCAATTAAACTAAAGCTAGCCTCACTAAACCGAGGCTAGCTGCTGAGAGAGCCAACCGCAAGTGACTTCATTTCTCCTTCCCTCTCTAGCAAAGGTTTTACGATCATTTGCATGATTCGATTTTGATCTTACGTGACATACTTCAATCAATGAAATGACTTTTGAACTTTAAAACTTAAGTTTAATTTGAATCAATTATAAGGTCAAAGGAACTCATATTTACTGTAAAGGTCCCTAATAAAAGGCTTCTGCGGAATGAATTTTAACCAGCTTAATTGATTTATCGCTGAATGTTTTTAGCCTAGCTTTTTGAGTGGCGTCAATTTTTTTCAATTTAGATCTGTTTCTATCTCTATTATACGGCACGCAAGTCTATTTTTTCGCAGCTATTTCGGCAAGCTGACGGCTATGTTAAATTTATTGCAACGAATAAGATTAAAATAGTTATATTTCTTAGCTTGAATTAGCCAAAGCCAATTAATTGATTGAGAATCTATCCTATTACTGTTGTTTGGATCTAGCTCTTCAGTGCTTGAACGAATACCTTTAACCCCCAACCCCGGTCACTATGAGGCTATGCGAGCCTCTTTGCGAGCCTTGCTTGAAGTTTTATGTGGTTACGCTTGACTTGTTGTGTTGTGTTCAGTATATAGCCAGTTCAAACCACGGCCCAACTCCGAAATGCTGGAGTCGATGCCATCGGAAGGAGACAGTGAACAAACTCAGCAACACATTCAGCAATATCTCACCCCTACTGACTACGAGGCCGATCTTCTTTCTCGTCTCAAGTACCAGCCATTCAACCCCGAGATTGTGGCAGAGATCCAGCAGCTGTCTCCCTATCAGAGGGGACGCATTGACGAGTTGACTAGGCAGGAAAAATCTGCAAAGTCATCTAGCAAACCTCAGTTGCAACAACAACAACAACCTTTGAAAGTGGAGACGTCGAGTATGAAGGTCCACAGAAGCAGCAATGTGGTTGCTTCTGATAGTGAAAAGACAACCACAACTGGCTCGAAACCAGAAGCAACAGCTGAAAGTAAAGATCTCAATTCGTATGCCAAATTAACGAGCCCACCTCCTTACAGGTTGGTTTCTAATAATACTATTAATATAGTTTCCAGGTGGTTCCAGTGTTAAAAAGGACCAGGGTAAAAATGGCACAAGATAAAAATAAACGAACTCTGTGAAAATACACCATCACTGGGTTCGAACCATTATCGCTTAAACAACAAGCTTTTTCCTAAAGGCTTCGTGACTCTGTTAGTTGAACAAGTATAGATTCTATTCTTATATATCTCACTAAGATCATCTTGTGCATGTCTTAAATTTGGCTGTATATTTCATCCTTCTAAAAGTTCGAGGATGTTTAAGGAAGAGCATAATGCTAACTGTGGATAAGGGACTGGAGAAGCTAAGGAGTGACCACGCTGCCAAAACATCTGCAAGTGGCAGTGGTAAGAAATTTGGGTTGAGGGCAGCCAAGCAATCGCTAACGCCACAGGGTGCTACACAAGAGTGCGTGAAAGCCACACAGGCCACAGTTTACGAGCCAGCTACTCTGACGAGCCAGAAACAAACGCGGACTCTTCCCGCTACTATTCCGTTCCTCTCTTCCTCTAAAGTCCCCACTCCTCAACATGCAACTGCACCTGCTCTGTCGACTGGTGTTGCTCCTGACGATGCTGGGGGTGGTAGTGGCGGTGCTCGACCCCCAAGGAGGACGACCTCCGCTAGATCAGAGAACCTCTTGCCGTCTTCCATAGACTACTCGCCCATTCTCAGCAGTGAATCCCTCACCCCAGGTAGCGCCAGACTCCTCGCTCCATTAATCTTTGTTCACTTTACTCTCTATTCAGCACTTCAGGGTTTTTGTAAACATATTACATTACATTTTATTGTTCCGGGACTGTAATTTAAGTGGAACTTTTTTTTCTTACTTGGGTCAGAAGGGTCAACTACGACTATTTGAAGGTCAACGTGATGGTTGTATTGCAGGCTACTCCTCGACCAGTTCCATGACGTCACCCGAGATGCCGAGACGTAAGATCAACCAATCAAGGAGCAAGTTCTTCCAGTCCCTGCTTCCAGCGTCTCTCCACCACCTGAAAGCCTCATCACCTGAACACTTGAACCATCACCACCGCAGGTTACAACCAGATCACCAACAACCACACCATCCGCGACACCACTCATCGTCCAATGTGACAGCGGCGTCTGAGACACCCTCCCCCCGCTCACCTGGGGTATATGGGCAGGAGGGGGAGTCCACGACTGTCTACTCATCCTCGTCATTTCTAACCACCTCCACAATTCCACACAGCAGTCCGAATGCCTCCTGCTCCTCAACCAGTGGGATTGAGGGTGATAGTGGCCACAGACTCAGAGACGAGGATACTACTTCCGGTGACGTCACTGGCAGTTCCTCAAAATCTCGCAAGGTAGAATCAAGTTCTGTCGTACAATGAGTTAGTGTAAACTTAACCTTAGATTCGTAGAATAAGTTAGAGCTTAATTTATCCAAATTGTGTAAAACTAGAAAAGGAGTTGCTCTAAAATACGACTGTAGTAAATTGTTTGCCAGCTGCTGGTCTAACAATTTTCGCCGTCAATTGGCATTTTTGCTTCTTTTGGGATAGGATTTTGTACTAATTTAACTCAATTTTTAGCGTCTTAAAGATGCAAGTCTTTGCCAAAGCTATGATTTCGTTTCGTAGTCGGTTGTTTTTTCAGACGCAAGTATTAAATTTATAAATTGTTCAAATTATAATCCCACCTGAAACATTTTATGCCTTGGTCTATTATGTCGCACCAATCGGATTGACTGATCAAGAGAGACAATGGCCATAGGAGAATTTTTTGTTAGTTTACGGGTAGTTTTGCAGAATAGAGACATTTAAATTTTCAAGTAGGTATCGTTTGGTTCCTGGCAATAGAATCAAAGATTTTCTACACGGTTATTGATTGTTCGCAGCGTAAGTAGCTACTGTAAAAAGCTATTTTCGGTGGCAGTTTTCTTATGTTGAAAATGAGGGGGGAGGGGGAGTTGGCTGGGCTGCAAAAAATTATGTGCAACCAACCCATAATTGCAGCTTTTTGTAATAATTTTTATTCTAAATTCAGTAAAAAATTATTTTGCTTTAATTTTGGGATTTGATGTTTTTGAACATTTGCGATATGAGATGGCGGTACTATTCGTTATAATGTCACTCAATTGGACATTTCACGTCATGCGACGAGTATGTTGCAAGAAAACAAAATGAGATTTAGAGCAATGGTTTCGGTGTTAGTTGACTTGTTATATCTACTAGTGATTTCAAAAAGATATTTCTGAATTGCGGTGCTATGATGTCAGTTAGGACAGGATAGTTTAGTTTCTCAGTGGAGTGCTTTTATAATTTGCTTGAAATTTTGCTACGCCTGGTATAGTTGTCACATTCTGCGGGACACTTTAGGTTGATTGTTTTAACGTACTTGAAAATGTTCTATAAGGCTGTAGTCGGACAAAATTCCATGTCTTATTGTAGATGATAATCGGCTTAATTTAATCACTTTGTGAGAGAGTTTAATTCTTAATTCTGCCTCATTGATAAACAATTTGTTATGGTAAATCTAACTCTTTATTAGCCTGCTATTTGAGCTACTCATATAAATTTAGTGAAAGGGGTGGTGGGAGCTTATAACGTCTGCAATTGATAACTGGTCATCAATTTTTGGACTAGATACGATCGCGGATGGATCAAGATTTCCTTCTCAGAGATTATAGACGTTTCCTGTAACAGTACCAAATATAGACTAAAATGTTATTGTTCCTCATATAGACAGGGATTTTTTAGATCCGTTGCCCGTTGATGTATTGACGTGTTGATGTTGTGTTTAGATTATGTTCAGATTGCCGAGTTTCCCGGTAAATTATCTGCTTGAAGCTTCTATTAGTTCAAAATTGTATTCATCTTTATAGTTTCTGTTTGCGTTCTTCCTCCATATAAATAATCATAATAATATTGATTTGGGGGATATTATGTTAAATGCCTTTTTGCTTTAACTTTATAGCCGCAATATGTGTTGCATTAAAAACAGTAAAAGAAACTTTATTGCTTAGAAACCTCCTCTATCCATCTTTTCAAAGTACTGTTATTTCTCTCGCAATACTTTATACCCCCCCCCCCCCCCCTCTCGCAATACTTTATACCCCCCCTCTCGCAATACTTTATACCCCCCCCCCCCCCCCCCCCGTAATAGAACACGTCCCACTACATAGTAGAGCTTTATGTGGTTATATAGTATGTAAGTTTACGGGTGAAAACGGAAGTGATCCGAAAAAGGTAACTTATAAGTTCATATATTCAATTGCTCTCATTCGCAATTGGTAGAAGGTAGGACTAGCGATTTAATTGGGTTAGGCCCCGTTGTTAGTCTTTTTTTGCGTGATATTCGATTTTCGTCTATGATTATTAACCAACCGCGTTATTGAAACAAATGGGATGAACTGATAATTCCCAGTCGTTAATGGTCATTACCGTTATTGCAACGCATTAGGTTTAGGTGTGTGATCTCAATGAATTCTTAACGTAACTGCGTGATGAATTCTTGTAACTCAGATAATTGATTTGCTTTCTGAATAACTTATTACAATATTAAGTTCATTTGAAGATACTCTAAACCAATCTGACAAATCTACTGTAAAATGAAAGCAGTTATGATCTGAAATCTCCGAATGTGACGTGAACTAAACAGTTTGATTTTTTCATTTTTGTTTTCGGAAAAAAAACTTCATTTTTAATAGCCGCCGTCAGCCTCTGATTGGCTATTATTGGGGCGCTGTCTTTTTTGTCGGAGTCAATAAGTCGGAGTGCATTAGGTTAAAGTTCATTTTTGTCGGAGTCAATTAGTCGGAGTGCATTAGATTATCAAAGTTCATTAGAGCGATTGCTAGCTGACGTTATTAAGCCTAATAGCTTTCAATTTAGAAGCTGAATTAAGTATAGTTTAAGAATCTAACTGACACTACACCTTTTTTGACACCGAAAAAACGGCCAAACATTCGCGCGTCAACGACGGCTATTTGGGGTTATCCGGCAATCTGCTGGTTATGTTTGTTCTTGGTCACACGTGACTTAAGCCGCTCTCAAAAATGATTCCCCTCACTCTGAAATGACTTCTTACTTTAATTCAAAGAGACGAGGTCAAAAGAGTGTTGAATTATACATCATAAAACATCGCACCATCTATCAAATATGTTTTTTTTATTCTGTTTCTTTTAATAGCCGTAAAGCGTTAGCTTAGTCTATCATTGGCCTTCTCTTGGTATTTTTATTTCGTCAAGATTTTTGTCACTACCATATGACGTTGCAATCACTTCAAATTGCTTTTTGTTCATTCGTTCACGCCGCAATCTGAACTGAATTGGTGTGAAGGGCGGTTCTTAATCTTGACCCCCCAGTGTTAATGTTTGACCCCCCCCCCCCCCCCCCCCGTCACCACCCCGATCTGGGCCCCTCTCTTGTCCAACTCGACCCTCAAGCCAATGCATGTTCCCTCCACCCGCTCTTCCGCCAGCCGCAATGCTAGCATCTTTAAGCCCCAGCTGGCTGCTATGCTTTTTTTTGCTATGCTACTACCGAAGCCAACCGCTCACCGGTCTTTAGAGACCAATTCGGCGTTTATGTTTATAGATTTCACCGGTAACTCATCCAAATAAGCTCTTGAAAAGTTTTTTACCGTTGTTTTACAACAATCAACTCTGGGTTGTGCTCAAATTCTACGACAATCTGCTAGGTTTTATTTAAACGTTTATACTTTTGCTTGTCCATTTCGACTTATCCAATGACTTTGAAGACTCTCGTCTTCTTTCTGCGTGATCTAATTTGCTCCCCTTCACAACTAAAAAGCTGGCCAAAACTATTCCCATTTTCACTTTAAATTTTATCTCAGTGACCTATATAAGACTACTAAAATCTTTTGAAGCCCCGTTACTGAAAGTAATGCCCCTCTTCTATTTTTGATATCTACTCAGGTGTTTTTCGTTTATTTGTTAGCTATTTATTTATATCGAAAACTATAAGTCGTGCACGAGTTTTCGATATAATTAGTTAATCTCGATTTCGTAGCAATTATCTATTGGCTGTTTTTGCTTGCTCGCATACCAAATTTGTATTAATTATTTTGTCTTTTTATGCGATTTTTTTGGCTGACCGTTTGGATGCCGGAGATGATTCAACCCCTAAACAGCCACACTCGACCACCTCCCTTACACCCCCGCTCCGATCATCCCACCATAACCCCCTCTCTCATAATCTTATGCGAGCTTCCCTAAACCCAAGCTAGCTGCTACTGAAGACAATTGCTGGCCAGTTGTTTGAGAGCCGGTTATATTTGTGAGCAATTAATCCTAAGTCTTTCATTCGGTTCTGCTTTAGCATTTGTTTCTGAAATATTCTCGAGTTTACGATTGGAAAATGTTACCCAATTTTCCCGGAAAAGGTGTCATCCATTCTTTATGCAACCCTATTGCGGCTAATTGGATTGTAGGAATCTGACCATTAAGCTTATGTGTGAATGATAATTAAAGCCTAATGTTGATAATCTCAATTTAACAAAGCTTTGTCCGCTTCTGAGCTGATTATATGTTATTCAGAAACCTTTTTGACGAGTGAAACTGCCGTCTTATGAGTTTGTTTGAGTTCATTTATATTGTACCAATCTGAATCTGCATCATTTTATCATCCTTTTACCATAATTTTCTTCAGTTTACCTAAACTGTTTTATTTGCTCAACTATAAGCCATGATTTTTCTTAGCCACGCGTGGACTAATTTTGAAGAGCAAACATTTTCAGAGCCATTTTAAATCTAAATTTTGAAAAATTTTCTTATTTTGAGAAGAAATGGAGCAACCGCTTATCTTTCTCAAAAGTCTTGTAACGTGCAAGGAACTGTAAACAATGCTTAGAGCCCCCCCCCCCCCTCCCGCCCCCAATAGTTCAGTTTGAAATATCAGTCTGTGGAAGTTGTCGCTTTGAAAAGTTGACCTCTTGAAACTTGTCTGCGCGTTAATTGCAGTATGTCTCAGTTTGCAACTGACATATATTTTAAGGCTCTGGATCAAGAACTGCAGGCGCTGAGTGCCAGCGTAACCGCATCTCCTGAAGAATCTTCGGAAAGTCCCTGCAATATTACTGCTGGGGGTGTTCATACCTCCTCTGGGCAAACATACAACATTCACATTGACAACGAAGACACAGCAGCAGTCGAAGGTCCCAATCAAGGCAGAAGACCCTCGAGAACCCTAGTCCAGGACCCAGTAGCATCCAGGACCGCCAAGAGGTCGCAGTCTGCGTCTGCAAGGCTCGCCAAGACGTTCCAGAAGTTTTTTGGAGGTGGAGCTGCCAGTAAGCCTGCAGGGGGTCGCTCTCCAAGAGAGAAAGCTCCCGAAAGGAGCAAAGCTCCACCAGCTGCGGGATCTACAAGGGAAAATACGGTGGGTGATGGAACAATTGAGGCATCCGGTTCAACGAATATGTTGTCGACCTCGACTAGTGTGTCTGGCAGTAGGGGAACAACCTCGCCATCTTCTGCAGTAACTGCACCAACTGATCAGTCTGCAACATCATCATCATCAACACAACAGTCGAGCAGGAGTACCGCCCCCATTTCGGAGGACAATGAGCACACTAACCATCCTCCGAATACTGCGAGCAATAAAAAGTAAATATCACCGATCTAAAGTTGGATAATCCGATTCCTAAATACTGGTTTTATCCCCCCTACCAGCTTTTTTAAGAATTGGTTTTCGGATTAATTGCTCTCAAGCGAAATTTAACAATTATACTGAACGAAGTAAAAATCCCTAGTTTTACGAAGTAAAAATTCTAATTTTTGACGCAATATTACTCCATCTTCCGATCAAATTTCGGAGAAAAATTTTACACAGGATCAAATTTCGGTCTTGTGAAATTCAGATAATAAGCAGCATTAACTTACCAGATACTCCAATGTTAAGTTGACAAACTCCATCCAAGTCTCACAAGAAAAAGAAATTTGTCACGAAAACACTTCTTTTTAATTGCTCTCGAACGAAGTTTGTAGCAATTATATTAGTCCTGTTGGTCTTTTTTAATAGCCGCACAGCGATAGCTGGGGCTATTATTGGCCTTCTCTTGGTTTTTTACAATTCAAAGAATTTGAATTGTATTGGGGCGCTGTCTTTTTTTTTAAGATCTGTTCACACATTTTCATGATTTTTGAAGTCAAATTGGAGTAGTGATTTTGGTCACGCCGAAACAGGAAATGGAGCGAAAAAGCGAGTGGTTTTGCGGCGTGAAATTTTTTCGCTCTAATTTTAAAGTAGAGTGAGAATACGGTGTTTGAACAAAAATTCGCTCTATCGGTAGTGGTTTTTTGTTCACATGCGGCAATTTCACTTTTATTTTTACTGTTTTTTCGATTTTTGGATCGGATTTTTTTCTAAATGGTTTTTCCAATCCATTCATAGTCCGTTCTAGGTCTAGTTTTCTGTTTAGTCAATGAAAATTCTTTGAATTGTACGTCAGGACTTGTCCTGCTATGTTTTTTATTTCGTCGTCAAGATTTTTGTTACGACCATATGACGTCACAGCCACTTTTTGTTCATTCGTTCATGCAATTTCAACTGAATTGCATGTGTGACGTCATTTTTCGCTCTTAGTGGAGCGAGTTTTTTGTTCATGCGCGTGATTAAATTTTTGGTCGCACTTGACTTACCTCACTCTCAAAAATGACTTCCTCACTTTGAATTTGACTTTTATGTACTTTAATTCAAAGAGAAAAAGTCAAATGGGTGTGTGTCACTCTAAATGAAGGTTATTTAAGATCAGCTAATAGAGGCAGCAATAACTTTTACAGGTTTTTAATCAAATTATAACAGATCAGCCTTCAATGAAAAGACGAATTTTTTTGGTCTGTCTTTTTTACTGTTTTTTTAGACTGCCGATATACGAATCCATTGCGTCTATTTTCTGGCAATCTGCCAGCTATGCTTTTCGATTTCTTCTGTTCTTTCAATCCCAATCATGCTTATTAGAATCCACAGCGGCTGTTTTCCGGCAATTTGCCGGGTATGTTTAAAACTTTGTGTCAACCCGGGTGCTTTTGTCGTTCACTAAATATCATTAATAGCCCGCCGTCAGCCTCTCAACGGCTATTATTTTGCGCTCCTTTTTAAAATTCGCTTTGCCTTTTGATCACGTTTTACATAAGTCACGATTTTCACGTTTGACTTCTGACTTACTTCACTCACTGTTTCAACTGAATGAATTTAAATTCTTTCACGCATTGAATTACTGAATTTAGTGAATACGGTCAAAGTCAAAAAGCAAAATCAAAAGAGGGGTAAATCGATAAAGCCCGGTCATTGAGAATTAGGTTATCAAAGTTCATTCGAGTGTTTTCTAGCTGACATCGGTATTAAGCTTATAAGCTTTCAGTTTAGAAGCTGAATTAAATTGGTTTTAAAATCTAACTGAAACTGCATTCCAAATTAGAACAATTTTTGACACTAAAAAAAAAACAAAAAAAAAATAGGTCAATAATTTGTTTGTTCTTTTTTTTATGATTCAATCCAGATGTACATCAAGCGCCTAAACGACGGCTATTTTCCGGCAATCTGCGGGCCATGTTTTCCTGTTTCAATCTCAATGTGCAGCAACGGCGGCTATTTTCCTACAATCTGCCGGCTATGTTTCCTGTTGCTTCTTCGGGAGAGCCGTTTTTTCGGTGACTTCTAACCCAGCAATTGAATGTGTGATTTAAGTAATTTGTTTTTGAACATACTTTAGTTCGTGTTGTTTCAGAACTTGAGACAAGTGGACAGCGAACCTCATTTGGGTAAAACTGGTGCTGCATTCATTCTTAGTTTGTAACTTTACTACTACTCCCTTGGCAACGACCACAATTTGCCAAAGCTGGGCTGACGTAACAGAACACAAAAACCTGAGACTAATTTTGGAACTCATATGATGATTTAGATTTTTATGAAAGCGAAGTAGAATTTGGTAAACATATGATGAGTGAGCGGACTCATTTCTGTTCAGTGCAATTGAATTGTTTTGTACCACAAATTTACACTTTGGGCGCTTTCCATGATCTACCCCATTTTTTGTCTCCCCTTTGTCTCTCATTTTCTTTACTTTAGTTCAACTCTGGTCCGTTAAATAATATTTTGAATAGCTGTTTCATACTGCGGTTAATAATTTTACGAGAAACAATTTAGAATTTGCGACTATTTGTCAGCAGTGTCAATGAACACAATATCCCAAATTTAATACCAAGTAAAGCAATAAACAAACGTTAAGTGCAAAAAAGTGAAAACTGAAATTGATATCTGAAGCAATAGCAGTGTTGTTTGTGCACTTAATTTTCCCAAAATTCATCAAAATTCTCCATCAGCTTGAGCTTTCAGGCACTTGGCTCATACAGCATCCCCCCCCCCCCCCCACCCCGGTCCCGGCCCTACCCGTCGACTTTATAATTTTCCCGCCCTGCCACAGTCCTCACACCCCCTACTCAATACGGTCTTACCTAACAATTTCTTCCACAATTGCCGACTTAACTAGATCAGTCCTATTTATAAATACACTAATAAAAAGTTTTGCATATAATTATTTGCAACTATTGATACTTTGAAAATTAGATGTATCATTGCTATATATTATATTTTTAACTCAAATACTTGAAAACTTTTTTAAAATTTAGTTTGGAAAGTTTTCTTTTTTTTACTTTTGTCACATTTGAGATTAGATTTAAAGACCTAACCATTGTTCCTCAGTTGTTAAATTTTTCTCTTTACGATAGAGTCTAGGTTTGATCTGTTAGAAGGTTGACAATACAAACAAACAAGGAGGCGCGGTAATATGCGCGTGCAAATAATGTTACAATACCGCTCCTCTTCATTTTTGACCTCATTGTCCTCTAAATGATGAAGATAGGAAACTTTAAAAAATTGCTTTTTTCTCAAAGATAAAAAAAGTCGGATCAAAACCGGTTGGATATGTACTCCTAAGTTTTTGACGCCCCCATTTACAAATTTTTGATTGTTATATAGCACATTACTATGTAAACAAAAGCTCGTGCTTTTGGGGCGTAAAAATATAAGCCCACTGAGCTGGGGGGGGGGCCAAAACAATAGATCCAAAGAACTTTCGGATGATCTGGTTCAGTTTGAGGCAACCCACGATATAATCGATATGCCCCCCCCCCCCTACTCAATCTTCACTGAATATAAGTGAAAAAATGTCAGTTTCTATATCTCCCGTCAAAATAAACTCACAGGAACAAACTACTAGGAGTTCAGGAAGGAGCGTTTCGTCAGACTACTCGTCTGAAACTGGTTAAACACAGCAGATGAGTGAACTGACAATTAACGATGACTTGTTTTGTTTCCTGATTCCATTTGGAACTATACTTTTTTACCCCAACAAAAAGATAATATATACAAAGTCTCCATCCTGGCCAGGTCCAAGGTGAGGTACCTGCAGTTGGGTTCAAACTACGATGAATGGGTGTTTTCTAAATCAATTTGGGCATATTCACAATTCACTCATTTTTTCAACAGTGAAAAAGATACCGTATTATCTATCTGTTCGCATAGACGTGTTGGTTCAATCTTAAACACTGGTAATTGATTCACCAGGCACCAGTGACAATTCAAACGAGTTAACACATTTGAAATTTGTTTGCAGTAATTATTCCAACGCTTCGCTATATCTCAGTGAAATTTTGGATGCCATGGTCGGAGATTATAACGTTAATCATAGAGGACTGCATCTCAAATCATTTTTGTGTTGATAACGAAGAAGTTTTTCGCAGCTAGCAAGTGCCCTTTGCGGGTTTCCAACTGAGGTTAAAAACAGCAGTAGGAAAACTCAATGATGAAGATGTTTCAATGATAAAGATCGGGTGAGTATGCTGCCCTTTGGTACGAAGCGGATACAATGAAACAAGCAAAAATTAAAAGCAACCACACGATAGAAGCGCTTGCCTACCGAGCGACAACACTGTCTTAAGGACAATTGAGCCGTGCGACAAAGATTCTGTCATCGGTGGGAATAGCATCCGACAACAGAAAAATCCTCATTGAACTCGAAAAACTGCATTCAGGGGAAAACAAAAATCTTGATCCGTTGGAAGACTATATCTGCAAAACTTTTCAATTCGATGAGGCAAAGGTCCTTTTATAGCTTTGGCGGCTTTAATTTTTTCGAATTTCATAGCATCTGTGCCATCAAAATGTACGCAGAGCATCTTTACGCGATCAATTGTTCATTTTCCGATCAATCCTAGCGAACAATGATTTTCCTAACCAAATTAGACAACTTGGCCTGCAAAGGCCAGATCCCAAACTTCATGGCTCCGGCTTTTTATAGTGCTACCTTAACAGCATTGAAAACAAACGGCATTAGACTTATTGCTTTGGGTGAGGTTATTTGTCACCTCGTTGCCAAGTGCATTGCCAAAGAAGCAGCCTACGAGGCGGTTGAGTTGTTTCCAGCGAAGCAGTTGGGAGTTGCGGTTAGAGGAGGAGCTTAGAGCTTAGTGCATGGCACAAAAAAAATCGAGAAAGTGAAGAGAACAAATAGTGGAACATGCTCCTTATTGATTTCAGAAGCACATTTAATTCGGTGAAGCGCAGGCAATTCCTCGGCTCAACAAAAGTTTTGATGTCTAGTATAATGTCTTTTGCATCTTTTTGTTAAAGCATAGTGATTTTTTTTCAATAGCTCAGCTGTTAACAGTCACTCAGGAGTTCAAAAAAGAGATCTGCTGGGTCCACTGTTGTTTTCACTGGCCATCCGCCCTCTTATTGACAAAACTGAAAGCAAGTTATCAAACCTCTTGCTGCATTGTTGGTATCTTGATGACCGAAATATTGTTGCCTTTCTTGCCTCTTGTTCACAAAAATTAGAGCAACTTGGAGACACTTTAGCATTTGTGGGCAATCCACAATGAGCCTTTGGTTTTTTGCGTTTTTGCACTGCTGCCACTAAAATGGTATAATCTTTGCGATGCAATTCTCTTTCCGAAATTCGAGTCGGTTCAGCCTGCAACTTTTGAATGACCTTTGGGAGTTTTGATGTCAGATACTTCCTGGGATTAAACATGCCTCCCAGTCAACAAAAACGGTGTAGGAATAGGATCATCAGCAGATCGAGTTCAGGTTGCTTGCGTTGTTCCCTTTTTCAATCGTCTGTTCTTGTTGAAAAATTTAAAGGCAATAATCCAACTGAAGACATCACATTTTCTAAGGCAATTGAAGAATTGGGCAAAATTGCGACAACTCATACCTCAAAGAAAAATTGCGACAACTCAAAGAAAAATTTAGGAAGAACTTGATAACTCGGCAAACAAGAACTTGTTAGAAAAACAAAATTTCATTAGAGAAAACGCTTGTTCGCAATCTCTCTCGCTTCCGCAGTCGAGTGCCTAAATATCCGCAGCTCCCATTCCTGCTCTGGAACTACAGACTACATCTATGTCCCCACGAGTTTTCTGTTTCTCCTAAATAATGACTAGGTGTTAAATTGTACGAGAACATGAGAAAATATCCTTTTAAACGCAGCAACTATTGCATACGCTTGTAGAGGCTGGTATTACCGCGGCTGCTGGCACCAGACTTGCCCTCTACTCGTTCATCAATGGAGCTTTTAAGTCCATGCCATTCTGATTGGGACTTTAGATGTGATGGGTGATCATTGATTGCCAGAGTCGGGGTAATATGGTCTCCTGTCATAATCGTATACAAGACAAAATTATATCAGGTTGCTCGGGAGCTCTTTTGCCTCCCATTTGTGAAGAGAAGAGTACTGCCCAACAATAATTCGAGCCAGACAGGGCGACTTTTTTACATGTATGGAATGCGGCTCAACCAGCAGCATTGGATGTTATCGTTACCTCTCCCTTGCAGTCAGGTCCTATTATAAATGCGTCGGAGAAGAGTTTTTCCCTGTCAGCAGCTGAGGATAGGAAGTACGAACAGTACGCCCAGAAATGTAGCGAAGTCGCAATGCATCTCACTCCTCTGGCTTTTGTTTCGTTTGTGGATTTTCAGAGACAATTCGTAGGAACTTCAAGCGAACCGCTACTCTAGCTGATGACAAAAAGATGCAGCCGGCGGGTTTGTCGTTAGCTTTTGGTGGGTTATCTTAATTTTTGTCTCTGTTACAGCAACTGCGGGGTCCACAATCATGCTTGCAATGAGAATGTAGACACATATAAACGCGAGCAAATCGTCGGCTTTGAGAGACGTGTTTGTCAGTCATGAGCGGGGACAACCTATACTGATAAGTTCTCGACGACTAACCCAATGATTGAACTCAAAATATTTTGCTTTATCATACGGGTTGTTAGTCAGTGGCGGAAAATTTTGAATGCAAGAACGAGAAGTAGTACCTCAAACATTTGTTTCAAGAAGGAAGCGAGTATGATTCCATTGGTGAATGGGCCTGAACTCGTGATAAAAACAATGATCGTTTATGACACAAGATTTTCTAATTGTGAATAATATCTGTATAAGGTTGCAATTGAAGACATTAAAATTATCAGACACTATCTAAATATATGCTAGAGTTTGAATTTCTGTTTGTATTGTTTCTGCTGAAAAAAATTAAGCATTGTATGTATTCAATTCAGTTTCATTTGAAAAAGTGGACTTGTTATTTTTGCAAATATTTTAAAGGACAGCAAAAAGAAGCTTTAAGAGGTCGCAAAACATCGATCGTGAAATAAAACCAATAGAGAAATTAAAGTTAAAATCGCAACCATGTGGATACGACCTTTCACTGATCAGACTAAGTTTCAAGTTGAAAACATGAGGAAGAAAAAGGGAAGAAATAAAAAAGTGAAAAAAGTAAAAAGTATCAAAACTTTTAGCTAACAACTGACAGAATTGAAAGATTTCAATAATTGTTTAATTTGGTGCTATAGATAACTGTCATTAATCAGATAAAGTCTCACGACTCAAAAGAAGGACACCAAAAACAGGCAATATCCGGAAACTTAAAAAAAGAACTGATAATTATCAAAAATGTATTAAGGTTAGTTTTTTAAACACCAATGAGAACTCTTTGTTTTGTGATGTGACCTCAAAAAAAATCAGTTAATACAAATATGAAATAGACAAAGCACAAATTTTGAACACAACTCGTAGTAACAGAGTCGTCAGACAAAACAAATAGCTTTCAAAGGAAAGCATTACACACGTTAAGCTTTAACTTGATTGAAAGCTAATGGGATCGTTCATGAATCATAATGAGTCTTAGATCTAAAAATTGATAACAAAAAAGGCAAAAACCCAAATTCAAGTAAAAAAAGTGCAAGTACAAACTGTTGAAGTCGTTAAAACCATAAGCTGGTTGCTGATGACAATCATTCTGTTGAGCTAAGTATCTATTCAACACCAATGGGAACCTTCAATTTTCTGATAGCAAGACTTCATAAAATCCAAATTTGCAAACAAAAATTCAAAAATCAAAAAAAAAAATTAGTAGCTTCTAAGTCGTAACATTCATTATTGTAATGTAAAACCACTAACCAGACTGAAATTTGTTTTAATATTAAGCATATAGGGCCTGTCATTAGTTAGACCAATAATCGGGAAGTTCATCGAAAACAGTTTAAAAAGCTGGTAGCGTTCAAATGTTTTCGAAAAAAAACGCTTAACAGGTATTAGGTATGTAATAAAAGCATTAACTAGGATCACATAACCCTCCTTAGGAAGCCAATTCTACTTGCTTTTAATTAAACAGAATGCGCCATATGACGAAAGCATATGACGAACAAATGCAGGCAGCGCCATATGACGGACTGCGCCATATGACGAACAAATGCAGGCAGAACAAAAATTCAATAAAAATTTCCAAAACAGTGTCGAAGCCAGACAAATTGTGAGCAATGAAAACAAAATGAATTTTCAGTGGGCCTCATTTGATCTTAAATGGGGTTTGTCAGCAGTGAAATCCTGAAATGAAAAGTGGCTTTAATTCCGATCTAAATGAGTAAAACCAAAAAAAAATTCGCGAAGAAATACAAAAACACCTTTCCAATTGAATTTGTTTGCTTTAGGCTGGAAAGTTCTTGATTCGAACAAGGTTAGCCCTTTTTATCACTGCTAGTTTTTTTCACAGAAAAAATATCCATTTTCTAATAATAAATTTTGAATGACCATTTTGATACAAAAAATATTAAATTGAGCCAAAATGACTCTAAAAGTGAACAAAATTAGACCCAAATATAAATTATTAACAGAATTTTTAATCTTCGCTTACTCCTTAAATAAACCTGAATTTAAAAAAGTCCCTTTAATTTCAAAATCTTTGCTGGAAGAGGTTTCTTATGCTACAACTGAACAATTCTCTACGATAAATATTTCGATCGGACAAAAAAATTGACAGAAGAAAACAGCCGGTTATCGACCAAGACAATGGTGTTCAGACCACCAGGAGACAGCCAAAAACTGGATCTACAGAGTGAGGAATCAGCTACTGCGTGGATTGTCTTTTGTGTCGAAATGTTTCCCAGAGTAGAAAGGACAAGATGAAGACCGACGGTACTATAGTGGACCTACAGGTAACCAATCTTTCTTAGTATGTGCGGTTAAGTTGTAATTCTTAAACTTAGGAGTCTAATAAGTTCTAGGAATTTGATAGACACTCCGAATAAAGACGTCAGATTGGCGATTGATATTTCTTCTTAAGGGAGAGTACTAGTGGCAGAAAAGGCTAAATTCCCTCCGTATTACAAGGTGTAGGGGAGTCAGGCCGCGATTTCCTGGCACGTCTCAGAGAAAAAGCACGCTTTTGTGACATCAAAAAACTGAAAGCAGAAAATCGATCAAATGCTGTTTTTGAGAGATGCCAAATTTGAAGGATTTTAATGAATTGGTTTGCTGGCACATTTGGTTTCTAAGACCTTAGTGGTCTCACGTGATTCACTTTGAACATGAAATTTGAGTATTAAGGCAGCATTTTTCTTAAAGATCTCATTACATTAAAATTTGTTTCAATTATTTGCATACTTTGATCCTAGGACTTAAAGATGAGTAATAGATTTCAACAGGGTGAGGGAACGTTAGTTTTCTATCGGTTTGTTACGACTCAAGCGTTTTGGCGTTGAATTGTTTTCGAATGAAGTGTGAAGCAAAATTTTGTCTTCATTCTGTTTTTTCGTGTGACCGTATTTAATTGTTTAAAAAATTCTTTCTCTCGCTTGATAAAAAAACTTTTCATTCCGAAAAACAGGAAAACCGTTGATTCCGAAGGTTTTAAGTCTTTAGAGCCCTCTTTGAACCTTTACCGGATACAAGCTGGTGACAATCAGAACTTCAAGTTTGAATTTGAAACAGCCCAAATTATCTGGGACTTTGCACAAAGAGAACGGCCTTCCTAACCTTAGATACAACCAAGGTACCCTCAGGCGTATTTCGACAGCATTTGTTCGTGGGCACCCGATTTTCGATATTTTAAGAGGTCAGGTGTCATTAGTACACGATTTAAAAGCCATTTGCGCACGTGTAAACTAGTGTTTAATTTTTAATGCACACACATCGGTAAATCTTTCATCTTCCGCCTTCAAATACGTTTGAATTGCTCTTTTCAGCATTGCTGGTGCTCAGTTTTGGGTAAAAATTCCAATTTGACTCACCAGATGATCACTGTAACTTTAAAAGCAGGAAGAGAGTTTTAGTTTTTAATCTGTCAATATAAAAAGCAGGCTGATTGATCGCTTTGTTCCTTAGAGATCAGTCACTAGAAATCTATAGTTGCAGGTAGGTGTGTAACAAAGAGTGTAGTTTCAGTGGTTTTAATTGACCCGAAATTTTTAATTAAAATTGAGTTAAATTTTTCGCGACTGTTTTTGTTACAATTTACATTTTTTCCACCCACAATTTCCAAATCTTTTAAGTTCGCATTTTGTACCAGCTTCTTCATTTTTCTGGATGGTTTCGAAGAAGCATCCAGAAACTTGAGGTTTTCTCTATTAAAGTTTCAAAGAACGAAAGAAGAACTTAACTAACGAACTATTGTTGTGTCGATAAATAATGGCCACAAAACCCAACTTGAATCCTATTCTACTTTTGTGTTGGCGCTATAATTACTTTTTTGACCCATCAATCACGTGTCAGAAGTGAAATTTTTTGAGTTATGGAAATATGATTTCCGACTCCAACCGATGAACTCGATTATACCAAGACCATGAATGATTCTCATCAGAAACACCGGAAATAGAAAATCAGATCCGAGACTCGGAACTAAAATTTTTTCGCATGTCAATCATGTAAAATGTTTTAAGCTAATCTAAATTTTATCTGTAAATTTTCGCATCGACGAGCTAACTATCGTACATTTTAAGGACCAATGATAATTTTAAATTCAATTTTTTAGTTATTTCGACCCTTGTTATCGAACACGACAATGGTGTCCAGACCACCAGCAGAAAGACAAATTCTGGACATGCAGAATCAGATACTGCGTGGATTATTTCGTTTGTGGCGAGATTTCGTGCAAAGAAGAAAGAGGACAAGATGGTACTATAGTGGATATACAGGTAACCAATCTATTTCTGAGCAAGTCCGTGCAAGATGCAATAATTCAACCTAGCAGCCTAATGAGTTCTAGGAATGTGATAGACACTCCGTATAAAGACATCAGATTGGCGATTCAAGACTATATTTTTCCTAAAAAAAGAGTAGTAACGGCAGAAAGGGCTAAATTTCTGTCTGCAATACAAGGTGCAGGGAAGTCAGACGACGGACTTCGTCAACTCAAAACAGCGACCAACCCCAAAGAGGAGTTGGTAAAAATAATCCCTTAAGGAACCCTGAAGCAAAGCTTAGGTTTTTAGACGGTATTAAGGCAAATCCAGATATGTCGGTTACTGAAGTAACATTGTGCTTTCGGTTCAGAAGAGAAGCAATGTCTTTTGCAAGCTGTTCCTTAGGTAATATGTTAATGTGAAAGAAGAAGTTGGGTACCAACTCAAATAGGCCTTTCGAAAACCAGGTGAAAAATTTTGCGGCTACAAAAAAGCAACAAGATGTGAACAAGATGTAGAGGTAAGCCACCTTCTAGTAGAACCTGTCCAGCGCTAAGTAAAAAATGCAGCACCTGTTAAAAGGAGGGATATTCTTAAAAATGTGTAGAAGCAAAATCCAGCCAAAATCAGATGAGCAAAAAAACAAGATAACTATTGTGGAGAAGAAAAATTTCCTCAGAGCACGCATGTTCAGGAATGGAGATTAGACTGTTTTATACTAAAGAAAAAACACTTAACTTGTCTGTGACATGTAAATATATTACAATAAACAAAAAAGCTGGTAGACACAGGTGCGGATAGCAGTGGTGTCAATTAGTGTACTGACTGGACTTGGTAAACCTCAGGTACATGGTAAAACAACAGATCTCAAAGCTGATGATCGTCATCAATTAACAAACACCTTTGAGATCACTTACTTGTGTAGCAGTTGTGAAGTCTGACAAAAAATTTGGACTGCTTCGAAGAGACCTTTTACCCAATCACTGTGTAAACAGCATCACAATGGAACACTTGCCCGCTGTGAAGGGTTACTAAGCTGATATGTGAAGCTGATACAAGAATCACAGCCAATTTTCTGCAAAGCTAGACAAATATCTCTACCTCAAAACACGGTCACAGAGAAGGTGGAACATATGGTCAGACAGGGCATCCTTCAACCGGTACAGCCAGGAGGGGTCACTAATGCATCTCCAGTGGTGTGCCAGAGAAACGAGAGTGGAGAACTGAGACTTTGTGTGAACTTGAAAGTGTATATCAGTGGTAAGGTCATGGATGGGGACTACCAAATACCGGACAGAGACAATCTACAAAAACCTCTACAGGAAAAAGTTATTGAAGATTGTCTCTATGTCTGGCATTGATTTTTCAGATGCCTGCTACAAACTGAACTTCACAAAGAAGCAAAAGTCATGCACAATCAACAGCTTTCGGGGCTGTTCAAGACGAACTGTCCACCTCAGTGATTGAAAAACTCTTTTTTAATCTTCCAGAATTGCATGGAATCCGCACTCAAAAGAATCAAAGGTAATGCGATCTTTCAAGTCAATGTGTTGGTCTATGCAACTAATTAGGAGCAGTTCGACAACATGATAAAAAAGTATCAATGAGAAAAAATCCGAGTGAAAACCAGTCAAAAGCGTTTTGGGCAATATTCCTTTTCAAAGCAGAGAGTAGCACCATATCTCAAGCATGCAAAAATTTTAAAAAAATGCAAAAGCATCAACTGTCAACAAACCACTCTAATCGTTTGCTGGGCAATTAAACTTTTACGGAAGAAAGATTCCTGCTTTTGCAGCAACAATGTTACCCTCAAATGACATGACAAAAAGCGATTTCTCATGGGGGCCAATTGCAACAAAAAAACTTTCGAAGACTTACAATATAAATGACGTGCTAACCCATATGTACAGCCATAGTGTTTGCGAAAAAAAAGCAACAGTTACTACTGACGATGGGGTTCTTTCACAAGAAGGACGTACATTTATATATGTATCAAAAAAGTTGACTCTAGCGGAGCCAAATTTTTCGAACATTGAGCGAAAGGCGCTGAATTTTGTCTTTGTGGTCACAAGATTCAAGCAATTCCTTCTTGGAAGACAATTTACGACAGACGGACCACAAACCACTCAAATATCCCTTTGCATCAAATGTGGAGATCCCAAAAACAGCAATAGCCAGAATCACAAGACGGGCAACAACTCTAACGGGTTTAGACTTTGAATTGAAGTACACACTAGGAGAGCATATAGCCCAAGCAGATGCTGTGAGCAGAATGAATTCTGATGATCATGACGACGAACCCGACAACGATCGTGTGTGCTTTGCAATCAAAAATATCTACTTCGCTCAGAGTGCTTTGCTGACCAAAGCAGAAATCTAAGCTGAATTTTGAAAAAACAGGCTCTTCCAGGACATAATAAAGCGATCGAAAGCGGCAATTTGAAACAATGTTTATAAGCGGAAACAGATTCAAACAACAGAAAGATGAACTGACCATACAAAACGGAAGAATTTTCAGAAGTGTTCTTACACATCCTTGGAAATATGGAACTGAGGCATCAGTCAGAATGATAGCAAGGTGGCATAGAACTACACAAGACGTTCAATATGATGTTAGCAAATGTAAGAATTGTCAATTGAACATGCCTAGCCTGGGAAAAACTGTCTCACCGTGGCCAGCATTGGAAATTTTGGAACGGCTCCCACATAGACAGAGGTTTTGCTAAGGACCAAGACAATATCCTAGTAATTGTTGACGCGGATTCTGGCTTGATAGAAGCTTTTACCGCGGGAAACAGAAGATCAGAAGCAATCAAAATATATCTTAGTCAACTCTTTGCAAGTATCGGAATACCTTAGTATCTGATAATGGCCAGGAATTTGTAAGTAGCGATCATAAACAGTGGTGCGAATCAATGCGAATTAAGAAAATGGAATCACCTTTCTATCATGCAAGAGCTAATAGACTAGCTGAAAGAGCAGTTCAGACAGTGAAGCAGGCACTTCAAGCGCAGAGTCACAATCTTAATCTCTCATTTGGTGCATTCCTGCAAAGTGCACTGATGAAGCAACGCAACAGTTCAAAGCCAAGGGGCATAACAAAATTTGAACTTCTTTTGGGACGCAGAGTGAGTCTATCAGCAACAGCAGATTTCGACTTGTGCGGACCCACTCTATTCACGGCCAATGAAAACACGAAGACAGTTCCTCCTGCTTTTAAAATTAGAAAGGGCTTGGACATCTATTTAAAACAACCTGAAAACTCAACTCTGACTATTTTAATGAGCGACAACCAAATTACGAGAATAGACGAGGACAATGTGAAAATTGAACAACCAGTGGTGGAGACCATATCGCAATAGGAACCACAAGTTCAGAACACAAATGTGGGACCAGCACATTGAGACGAAGCTTCTGCAGAGCAACAACAACCTGAACCGTCAGAGCTTTCATGAACATCAGCAAGAGATAGAAAGCAACCCAAGAGTTTTGGGCAACCTATACCCCAAAATTGCTCAAAAAAGAAGGATGTGATGGTTTCGGAGAAATTTTCTCTATAAATTTTCAGAGAGTGGAAGAAGCACTTACCTGACGAAATCTACTGTTGTGTCGATAAGTAATTGCCAGAAAACTAATCTCTACTCCTATCCTAATTTGTCTTGGCGCTATAATTATTTTTTTTGACCCATCAATCACGTGTCAGAAGTGAAATTTTTTGAGCTATGGACATATGATTTCCGAATCCAACTGATGAACTCGATTATACCAAGATCATAAAATATTCTCATTAGAAGTACCGAAAATAAAGCTCGGAACGAAATTCTTTTCGCATGTCAATCATGTAAATTGTTTTTAACTAAACTAAATTTTCTCCGTAAATTTTTGCAAAAATAAGTATTATAAATACGGGCTGATTGTATATTTTCAGATCCAGTTTTCTTTAAAAATTCTACTTATTGAATTCTTTTGACCTGTATTGACCACGACACTTTAGGCTGCTTTTAAGTCATTTGAGCTATTTAGTAAACACATTTGCGCCTAGTTTTATGATGAAAATTTTATGATGATCTACTTAGTAAACTTATTGCTCCTAGTTTTATGACGAAAATTTATTCTTAACATAAACTCCATGTCCCAATCTGGTAATCAACTTTCACAAAATAATTGCAATTTAATGTGTTAATTTTGCATATGCAACTATATCAAAACAATTTCATGTCTACTGCTACATTTTATTCGAAGTTTGTAGTTCTAGTTGGCGGAAATTCCTCCAATCTACAAGCTGTCTTGCTTCTTTTTTCCAAAATTTAGGATGTACGTCTTTTTAAATTTGTTGATCTAATACTAAGAAGGTACCTGAAAAAGAAAGGTAACTAAAAGCCAAAGCCTGCTTCGCAGTTACCAGTAAGCACCGCTAACACTTCAATTTTCATCTTTTTCTGAGTTTATGTGATGAATGTGTTGAACGTGTTGAATTTGGCAATTTTGGAAATGCTGATTTGTGTTGTACAGATAATGTGTTAACAATATGCAGAAGTTGAAATGAGTTGACAGGGGCTAAAAACATTTTTATTCAGCGCATTCAACACCTGAAACTAAATCACGAGGACATTTTTTACCCAACTTTATCTTATTTATTGCATCTGTTTCAAAATTTTTTGGCCGCTCCTGCTGACTCAGCGACCCTTTATACAAGAAAGCGAGACTTTAAGAAGAATAAAAGCATCTCAGTATAATATTAGAATCCTCTGTTGCACCTCAATCATACAGAGTTGTTGAAATCCAAGCTATAGAAAGTAAAACCAGAATTCGTCAAAAAGGGACTTGGTGAATAAAACAGGACCAATCTTCCTTCTATCCTTTAAGTCCGAGGTTCGAAATTGGTCCGATCCGGAAAGCCATTTTTTAATGACTCCGCTTGACAACTGATCGGATACTGATAACGATCAGGATCCTTCAATATAGAGATAAGACCAATTCGTTATTTGTATTAAGTTTTTGTTCAAAAAAATTTCCTTTAAAAATCATTAACTAGTTGTTTTGATTAAAATTGTTTTGACAACATCTCGCCTTCGATCGGGGGAAGTACTGACGGATTGGTCCAGGATCAATCTTGAAAGCAAGCACCAAGAATTGGTAAAGTTTTCCTGCAATTTAAGGGTGGTGGCGTTTGACGTCGTGGTTTTTATCTTAGGCATAGTATTTTCAGACTTTTTAAAATGCGCAAGCTTTGTTGCTGCAAAAGAGTTTCTTGTTAAAGAGGGTAACCAAGAAAGAACTGCATGCTTCTGAGCCATTGGAAACTTCAACTAACGGAATGATAATCTTGAGTTTGAAAAATCATTCCGTTAGTTGAAGTTTCCAATGGCTCAGAAGCATGCAGTTCTTTCTTGGTTACCCTCTTTAACAAGAAACTCTCAAAAGCTCAATTTGCTCAAAAGAACGGCTATAAAAATGAAAGTTAGTAACTGGTTCACTGGAATTAATCCCAAACGAATTAGAATACGAATTAGGAATTGCTCAATTTTTCTCAAATTAGCAGATGAGAATTAAACACATCATCATACGTTCCTAATTATATAAAAAGGAAATGCCAACAAGGCTGTTTTTACAATTCAAAGAATTTGAATTGTATTGGGGCGCTGTCTTTTTTTTACGACTCGAAGAGGAGTATGGGAGAAGTCCTTTTTTTTTAAATCAATTTTATTGGAGTGATTTTTGAAGCGGGAAATGAAGCGCGTGAAAAAATTTGAGTGAATTTAGCGCTGAACAAAAGCGAAGAGCGGAGCGAAAAGAGAGTGGTTTTTGTTCATACCGCTGTTTTTGAGAGAGCGAGAAATTAATGTGTGGAAAATTTGTCTCTAAGCGAGCGAAATTTTTTTGTTCACGTGCGGCATTTTAAAACAGTTTTTTTTTCATTTATTTTGGTTAAGAGGTTTGGTTATGATTTTGTTTTAATTTTAGGCTGGTTTCGGTAGTGCTTTGAAGGTTTCTGGAAATTAATATGAATTTTATGATAAGTCGGAGGTTTTTAATGTATTTTGCTGATTTTCGGGCTAAATTTTGCGTTTTTTTTTTGACGATTATTTTGTTTTACTGGCTCAAATGGGTATTGAAGAAACCCCTTCTACTTGAGCAATTTTATGATAACAATTGGTTACAGTTTTGTGGGTAACAATCATTTTTTTTGTTGAGAAATATGACAAAAAAATGGGGAAAATTGGAACTATTTTTCTTAATTTTTTGCAGTTTTTCGTTTTTTTTTTCTGTTTTTAGCTAAGTTTCTTTGCCTATTATGACTTGCCTATTGTTTTGCGAGCATCTGGATACCCGATACCCTATTGGTTGAAGGGAATTTTTCTTTGGATTTATATGTTTTTGAAATATTAAAAAATTTAGTAACTTTTTCAGTTTAAGTTGCTTTTAAGAGCTATTTTTTTCATAATTTTAGCCTAAAGTATGTTTTCAAAATTCACATAAGTGGTTTTTGTAAGTACTAGTTGTTTTGATGAAGTTATTTTGGCAGAGATAGTTTTTTCGGGATCTCAATTTATAACAAAACTTGATCAGATTTGTTATCATATTTTAACAGATTTGATTTTATTGTTTTTACGTTTTTGTTTCATGACTTTGTTTCAAGATAATCATAAATAAGTGAAGGCACGTTTTGTTCGATGAGTAGTTGGATGCCGTTTAAATGGATTTTCACTTCGAGTCGTTTCCGGAATTCTTCCAGCTATGTTTTTTTAAGATCTGTTCACACATTTTCATGATTTTTGAAGTCAAATTGCAGTAGTGATTTTGGTCACGCCGAAACAGGAAATGGAGCGAAAAAGCGAGTGGTTTTGCGGCGTAAATTGTTTTCGCTCTAATTTAAAAGTAGAGTGAGCAAACGGTGTTTGAATAAAAATTCGCTTTCTCGCTAGTGTTTTTTTGTTCACATGCGGCAATTTCACTTTAGTTTTTACTATTTTTTTCGATTTTTTGGATCGGATTTTTTTCTAAATGGTTTTCCCAATCCATTCATAGTTCATTTCAGGTCTAGTTTTTTGTTTAGTCTATGAAAATTCTTTGAATTGTACGTCAGGACTTGTCCTGCTATGTTTTCTAGTTTCTGCCACTGCGGTACTAAAGTTCTTGTTATTGGTATCATACATTAGTTCTTAACTAGAATTTTCTAAGGTAAAAACTATATAACTCTATTTTTTGTTGATACTATCTCGAGCGAAAATATGCTGCTTACCGAAGACCTCACCCGACTAGGCGTAAAAGACTTTTGCTTTCTTTTCAAGTGTGTGTTTTTGCGTGTGTGTGTGTGTGTGTGTGTGTGTGTGTGTGTGTGTGTGTGTGGGTGTGGGTGTGTGTGTGCGTGTGTTTGTGTGTGTGCGCACGTGTGTGTGTGTGTTTGTTTAAATTAGTTCTATCAACTAATCGGTTTATATACATACCTGAGAACAATTTATTATTATTTTGGCCGGATTTCTATTCAACCATTTCAAGTCATCCTTGACATGAAATTCCTCAGCAGCGAAATTTGTTCAAAATACTCGGTTAATTTTCAGCATATTCCATAACTTGATAAGTGTTACCAGGTCTTATTTCAATGATCCCGACTAGTAAGACTGCAAGTTCTGTAAACATCCTTGTCCTCGGGGAGGTGAGTAGTTGGAGGTGGATGTGAAAAATAAATGCTAAATATGGGAAATCTTTCCATGATTAAGATACTGGAGATAGCATTAGGCCTGGTGGATGTCATTGCGATCAGTATCCTGCAATCAGAGGAGTTATGATAGCTACAACTTGACGAAAGAAGATGCAAAATGTATGCAATGATTAATGGTATTTTTGCTATGAACTGTATTTATGCGGAAATCGGAAAAATTGCTTTCAAAAGGTTTGGCAACAAAAACTTTTTTTTGCTCACTTGACTTCATTGCTCAGGTTAAAGATGGAATATTATTGCCTTGGTTCTTGGATATTTTGCTAGCATTGATATTATCAATGATAAATTTTTAATTGCAATGGGATTCCATTTCTGTTCAGCAAATCAGGAGTTTTCGACCGGTTGCATGATTGCAATAACGCAGCCGATATACACCGCGTACTAATATTGGGATAATTACTGTTGAAAATGTAGTTCCATTAGTCAACGCTGGTATACTACAAGATTTCACCAACACTATGAAATAAAGATGGGTCTTTTCCAGTTGAGCTCAGTTGCTCTACATAGTAATGTGTTACACATAACTTTTAACAATATTCTATCTGAGTTTCAAGAGATAATGGTTCAAAGTGATTAACAACTGTAATAATCATTTTACAAGGACTTATAATAGTTGTTTCATAATGCAATTTTAGCGGATATCATTAGCTAGTAATAGCCTTTATTTGAGCTGCTCGAATGCGTGATATATCGTACCAGTTTCGTACCACAAATTGTAATTGTCCTTCATAAATTTTTACTGATCTTTAAGTTGAGCAATTTGAGGCCTTTGTACGTTTCCCATATACATTTCCGTGTTAGCACCTACTTTATCAGCATAATTACTTCACCAAGTACACAATTTCTCTTAACGGTATTTACAATTATTCATAACTATCCTCATCGAATTTAAAAAGGTAAATAAGGTTTTTGGGTACGTAATATTTTCATTAGTAATCTCTCATTCTGCGGCTGTTTTCAATAAACAAAAACAAATTGGGAGTCACAGTCCTACATGGAAATACGGACCAAATATGGTCCTGAGAACTATTTAATTACGAACCAAAATAAAGCAATTTAAGGATATTTAGGACTTTATTTAAGGAAAACATGACGTAACTATGAGGCACGAAGTAGGGGCGTGACATAATGCAATCTGACCACACGTAAACTTTTGTCAAAACTACTGCAAAGGCTCGGTAGATCTTCATTTTCAATCAGCAACTCATGTAATCTGCAGACCTTAGCATCTACCAAAGTCCTGAAATTGTTAGTAGTGATCGGGGTCAAATTAAGAATTATTGGGAATTTTAAAAAAACACGTCTGTCACGCATCGCGCAACGTGTTAGCTCAAAGGGCAGCTCAGACAATGACGAAAAGTTCAGGCGCGGAGTTTCAACCTCGACGTTTCATTTGGAGCACAGATAGTATCCTCAAGACTAGAGAAAAAGCATGTCGAGATGAAGAATGCGAGTATTTACTGTCGCAGATTTTAATTTATGCGAATCAAATGTATTGAAATATACAAAGCTTACAAAAGAGACAGCAAATCAAGTGTTTTTGTATGTCAGAAATTTGAGCGAAAACATTCTAAAGACTCGTTTACTTTTAGAAATACAAAACGTTTTTTAAACTTTATTAAATTTACAGGGAAAAATGCATTTTATTTACCAACGTTAACATTCAACGACTGCAGGTCAGATAGTTTTTCTATAGCGTTCCAGCTCACAAAAAAATTCTAAGCAAAACCAGAACCTCAGAAAACTTTACACAAGTTCATCTACACACTATCCATTCATCATGTTTGCCAATTTTCATTATTTAAACTAAGCTGCTAAGTTTTATTGTTGTCAAAAGAAAAAACGTGAGAATCATATTTGCACAAATGAAGGTTTAAATTCGGAAGATAAATTTTCAGCGTTTCGAATCATACATAAAAAATGGGCTCTTTTCTGTTATTGCCCCCCCCCCCCCCCGGCCTTATACACCCAGTCTATTTGCACCCTCCAAATATGTACTTTTTTGTCCTTAGAGATCCCTTATGTTAGTCATAATAAAATGCCGGTACCGGTAGACGAATATATAAATTTTTGTTTCCATTTGTCAAAAAAATTTGTGTCATTAAGCTATTTCCGTGAAAGAAAAGCGCAAAAACATTAAAAACACGCATTAATTTTTGTGCGCTTACATAATAAGCAAAGTTCAATTACCGTATACGTTTTAATTTCAAAACATCGCCGCATAATTAAATTTTAAATGCCGTTTGTGTATAATTGTATATGTAAGTGTATGAAATGCAACCAAAAAGCTATAACATGTATAAGTTGGGGGTGCAAATGGACGTGGGGGGGCAATAACAGAAAAGAGCCAAAAAATGAGATAGGAGCTGTTTTTTTTGCTTGTTACATGAAATCGATCGTCCCAATTCTCAACAGTTCACATAAGCCATATGAGCAAAACCCGCAAATTAAAACATTCTCGGCAGATTGCCGGAAAATAGCCGCCGTTTACTCCCATAACTCTATTGGGATTGAAAGAAAAGAAAATATCAACAAACATTGACTTTTGTATAAAAACAATTTTAAGTGCACTTTATTTTGATGTCATTTCGTAATTGAACATACTCCTGTCTCTCAGTGAGAGGCTACAGGGTCTAGTATCAACACTAATAAGCATTATAGATATTAACTAAAACTTATGAGAACAAAGTTAAAGTACCGGGCATCTAAAAATGGGCTTTATGGGTTTATCCCGTTTCTCTTTCTGATTTTGATATTTTTATACTGACTCTCTTCATTTTGAATTGCTTAGCGGAGCAGCTGCTGTTTAAAAGGACTTTGAGCAGGATGACAGAAGAGTGAAACTAGCCTAGAGAAGTCAAAAAGATTTCACGCAAAATGTCGAAAAAACGGCAAAATGGGTAAAAAAGTTCGACAAAAAAAAGTTCGACGAAGTAAAATACATAGCAGGACAAGTCCTGAAATACAATCCAAAGAACTGAAAGAAATACTGAGAACTAATAAGAACCTGACAAGCAGATCAATTTAACAATCCCAGCAAAAAGACAATCTCAAAGTTGAGAAACTAAAATAATCAAACAAATTAAATAAGAAAATAATCATGGATAAAACTCTTGAAGCTTTCATCATGAAGGCCAAATATGATACAATTCAATATACTCATTTACTCACGCACAAGACATGAAAGAGACTCCACTAAAGGTAGATAAACTCGAGAAATTTGACGAATGCTTCAAAAAAACTGACAAGTGCAAAAATTAAAGAAAGTTTCTAAATTTTGCGGCAATAAGATGTTAAAAACCATTTTTTGCTCTGTAGTGTCCTGCCAAATAACCCACCTGCAAGACCTAAAAAGTTTTGTTGGCCAGTAAAGATAGTTAAAATCAGAAATGGCAAAAAAAAATTTAGAATTAAAAAACAATTAAAAATTTTAACAAATTTTTTAATGCTAAAATTCGTAATATTAACATCTTCAGAACTGTTTCTTTTTCTCCAGAAACTATAAAGTATTTTTATTTCAAACCTTAAATAGTTTCACTGGCTCAAAAAGGTCAATAAATTTGGAACATAACATTTTTCAGAAATATTATAAAAAAAAAACAATTAATTTTTATCAAAATATTACAAAAACTCATGTTATTAAAAAATTGATAACCAATCCATTACCTCTAGAAAAATGTGCAGTTACCTGTTCATTACCACTAAAAACTATGCAGTAACCATTTATTAAACCGTAGAGGAAATTCCGTGGCCTTTGATGATTGAGAAACCTAAAAAATGACAAAAAATTTCAAAAAAACTTGCAAGTCTTATCAAAAAATTGCAAAAACTCGTGATGTGAAAATGTTCAAAAACCATTCCATTAACACTAGAAACCATGCAGTAACTTATTATCAAACCCTGAAGCAGGTTTCCTGAAACCTAGGGCTGAAAAGGCTCAAAAAATGACAAAAAAATTTAAAAAACTTATGAAACTTTTTAAATTGTAAAAATTAGTATAAAATTGCGTGTTTATATTTGGAGTACCAAAACATATAGCTCTTAAAACGTTCATACAAAATAATTATGTCTTGGAAAAGACCTTTATCAACTTTTACAAACCTCAATTTTAAACTGCTCCAACAAAAAATTCGAAAAATGGCGAAAAAACGCAAAAAATTGGAACATTTTGGGCTCTAAAACTCCTAAAAATTACTTTTTAACCTTGAATTACGGCCTCCCCAGTAGCTTCGCCACTCTAAAAAATTGAAGACTAATAAACGCGTCTAAGGGCTTCTAATGGAAGTTGATGCTCGCTGAGCTGTACCTGTTTATCCCGTTCTGAAAGCTCAAAGTCATGAAAAGTGTGAAAACATCTTACAAAAATAAAAAAAATAGCAGGACAAGTCCTGAAATACAATTCAAAGAATTGAATGAGAAACTCAGAGGTACTCTACCTGATCCGCAGATCAATTGAACGATACCAGCCAGAACACAAACAAAATCATCTCAAAAATTGAGAAACTAAAAGAATCAAAACTAAACAAAAATACACTCATTGCTAAAATTCACGAAGCTTTTAACCAAAAGGCAGAATATTTTCCCTTTAAAATTACCTATTTCAAAAATATGTTCAAAACTATTTTTTATTTCTGAAATCGGTCCATTATTATATTCGCAAGACCTGAAAAATACTCACTGGCCCTTAAAGATCGATTAACTCGAATATGAACAAAAAATTTAAAAAAAAAAGAAATCAATTGCAAACTATCAGAAAATGTTGCTAAAAATTGCAATCAAAATATCTCCAGAATCAATTCTGAGTCTCTAGAGGCTATACAGTAACCCAATTCCAAGCTTTAAAAAACTCATGGGCTCATAGATCGATAGGCAATAATTTTTAGAAAAAATTTCAAACTCCAAAAAAAAAAAGAAATTCATTCTATTATTATGTTGAAAGCCATTCAATTGCCCCCTAGCAACTATCTAATAACAAACTGTCAAACCCTGGATGAGATTACCTGGCTACTGAGGCAAGAAAAAAATGAATAAAATACAAATGTTTTGAAAAACACTTAAAAAATTGCAAATTTTATAGAAAAACTTCTAAGAATCGAAAGAATAAACTGTTGAAAACAAATTCACTGAACCTAAAAGTCCTGCCGTAACTTTTTATCAGAAAGTGGAATATGTTTTCTCGCACTTGAGAATGTACGAATATCATAAACTGACAAAAACTTTAGAAAGCCTCAAAAAAATTGCAGATTTTATCAGAAAAATGCTTAAATTCGAGACATTCAAATTTTCCATTGTTACTAGAAACTACGCAGTGCCCTATTAAAAAAAACGTCAAAGGAGATTGCCTGGTCCCTGAAGCTGAAAAAACTGAAAAAATGACAAAAATTTTCAAAAACCTGAAAAAAATGAGAATTTTGTCAAAAAATTGCTAAAATTTGTGATATTCAAAAGTTGAAACCTATTCCACGGCAACTAACAAATTTTCAGTAACTTAATATTCCAACCCTAATGAGATTTTCTGGCTCCTGGGACTCAAATAACTAGAAAAACGACAAAAAATAAAAAATACGAAAAAAATTGTAAAAAATGGTAAAATTCATGATGGCAAAAAGTTGAAAGCTATTCTGTTACCACTAGAAACTATGCAGAAATTTATCATCAAGCCCTTTATCAAACCCTAGAGGAGGTTTCTTGACAACTAGGACTAAAAAATTTCAAAAAATGACAAAAAATTCAAAAAACTTGAAAAAAAATGCAAAAGTTAGTCTCATTTTGCGTGTTTGTGTTTGTAGTACCAAAACATATAGCTCATAAAATGGTCATAACAAGCAATTTTGTCTTGCAGAAAGGCCTTTTTCAACTTTTAAAAACTTCAACCTAAGACTAATCAAAACAAAAAATCACAAAAAGCATGCAAAACTTACCTTTTTGAGACCAAAAACTCCTAAAATCGACCTTTTAACCTTAAATTAAGGCCATCCCAGCAGCTGCACCACTAGAAACACTTGAAGGACTACTGAAGCCCGCTTTGGGTCTCTAATGAAACTTGATGCCCACTGGGCTTTACCTGTTTATCCCGTTTTGAAAGACCAACGTCATTGAAAAATGTGTGGACTCATCTTAAAAAAAACACAGCAGGACAAGTCCTGACGTACAATTCAAAGAATTTTCAATGACTAAACAGAAAAACTAGACTTAGAATGGACTGAGAGTGAAATCAGAAAACCATTTTTTAAAAAAAAATCACGATGAAAAAATAAGAAAAAAAAACAGAAAATCAATGTCAAAATGCCGCATGTGAACAAAAAGCCACTACCGAGAAACCGAATTTTTGTTCAAACACAGTTTTCTCACTCTACTTTAAAATTAGAGCGAGGAGAAATCACCCCGCAAAACCACTCGCTTTTTCGCTTCATTTCCTGTTTCGGCGAGACCAAAAACACTAATCCAATTTGACTTCAAAAATCATGAAAATGTTTGAACAGATCTTAAAAAAAACGTAGCCGGAAGAATTCCGAAAACAACTCGAAGTGAAAATACATTTAACGCCATCCAAATACTCATCAAACAATACCTGCATTCACTAATTTATGATTATCTTGAAACAAAACCATGAAACAAAAAACCAAATCTGTTAAAATATGATAAAAAATTTGATCAAATTTTGTTATAAATTGAGATCCCGAAAAACTATCTCTGCCAAAATAACTTCATCAAAACAACTAGTACTTACAAAAACCACTTATGTGAATTTTGAAAAACTACTTTAGACTAGATTATGAAAAAAAGCTCTTAAAAACAACTTTCACTGAAAAACTGGAAAAAGTGACTAAATTTCTTAATATTTCAAAAGCATATAAATCCAAAGAAAAACCCCCTTCAGTCAATAGGGTATGCAAAACAATAGGCAAGTCATAATAGGCTAAGAAACTTTGCTAAAAACAGAAAAAAAGCGAAAAACTGCAAAAAATTAAGAAAAATATTTCCAATTTTCGCCATTTTTTGTCATATTTCTTAACAAAAAACTGATTCTTACCCACAAAACTGTAACCAATTGTTATCTTAAATTTGTTCAAGTAGAAGGGGTTTATTCAATACCCATTTGAGCCAGTAAAACAAAATAATCGTAAAAAAACGCAAAAATTAGCCTGAAAATCAGCAAAATACATTAAAAACCTCCGAACTATCATAAAATTCATATGAATTTCCAAATACCTTCAAACCACTACCGAAACCAGTCTAAAATTTTAAAAAAATCATAACGAAACCTCTTATTCAAAATGAATGAAAAAACTGCTTCAAAATGCCGCACGTGTACAAAAAAATTTCGCTCGCTTAGAGAAAATTTTTTCACGCATTAATTTCTCGCGCTCTCAAAAACAGCGGTATGAACACAAACCACTCTTTTTTCGCTCCGCTCTTCACTTTTATTCAGCACCAAAATCACACCAAATTTTTTCACGCGTTTCATTTCCCGCTTCAAAAATCACTCCAATAAAATTGATCAAAAAAAGGACTTCTCCAATACTCCTCTTCGAGTCGTTAAAAGACAGCGCCCCAATACAATTCAAATTCTTTCAATTGTAAAAAACACAGCGCACCAATGCAATTCAAATTCTTTGAATTGAAAAAAGACAGAGCACCAATACAATCCAATTCTTGGATTGTAAAAAAAATAGGTCCGCTATAATAGCCGGCTGAGATGAGGGCGGCTATTAATTAACACAATTTTTTTTCTTTAAATCAAAATCAGAACTAATTTATTTATGAATCCAACATTTAAATTCTTTAAATTTTTTGTTCAGTGGTTAAACTGCCTGTTAGGTTAGTGAAAAGTGAGAACAAGCTGTGCAGTGGTGTTGCTGCTGACATAGTACAACCCGTCGTAATGGACAGCGAATGGACAGTACTGTTGTTGGGTACTACTCTGAGCTGAATAGTGTTCGTTTATCATGTCCAGTACTGTTTGATCTCTGTCCAGTGCTGGTTCTATTTTCTCATACTCGATCAGCCCCGAACCAGCCAAACGCCAAGTCTAAAATGGAGTACAACTTGGTTTAAATACGATGCCGAATTAATTGCATTGTTGATTCATCAATTCATTAATCAAAAGTTATTGACGAGTTTTGTTGCATTGTTGCATCGGATTGATAAAATTTATTCAAACTTTATTTGTGCTTCAAGTTATTATCACAAATAAATTTTATGAAACAATGCAACAAAACTCAACAGCTTTCGATTAATTAATAAACAGACCTATTTTTGGAACTTTCTGTACTTTTGAGGTACAAAACGCGTAACAGAAAAATGCGACACGGAGACAAAAACATCACAATATTTTTAAGCAAGCCCTTTTTGATGACTAGATATGGAAAAGAGATGACCCATATTGTCAACTTCAGAACTTTTGGACCGATTTTCAGCAGAATGTTGGACCGGGAATGAAAGTTTGGTCAAAAATCTCCTGGCCAGGAAGCCTGCAAAACTTCTTGCTTAAACCTGCCTATGCGAGGTGCCAGACCGAAGTGACCTCTGATCAGATATCTTTGATCGCAAACCAGCCTGGACTGGTCTGGTCTGAAACTGGTCTTGCCAATGGTCACACGAAAGTCTGGAAAACGGTCTGGAACTTGTCTGACAAGAGGTCACATTGTTTTGGGACCTCAACCTGGGTTATATTGTGCGACCGTTTGCAGGAACATACGTTATTTTTTTAAAATATCACTTGTATTATCAATGCAAAATCCCCGCGGTTTTTCACAAATCAAAGCTACATTGCATTAATTTAGTTACACTGACCTTGGGTGAAATAGCACTCCAAAAGGCACCCTGGTCCTGGCTGGTGACGTAAGCAGTGCCTGATCTGGACACTCCATATAGGGTATTAGATGCATGTTGGTATGCAATCACATTGCGAACATTTGACAACTGTTTCCACGAAATGCCTTTTGAAGGGAAGTTTGAGTAGTCGCCTTTGTAACACGAATAAAACTCCTGGCAGAAAAAAATCTGGGTCAAATAGTTCTTGAACATGCAGCTCCGGATGGGGGTGGGGAGTGATTTCTTCATGATTTTTTTCGTTTTTTTTCAAGAGTCGCGGACATTTTTGGCTTAAATGTTAACCAAATCAGACAGACATAGGAAAAGGTCAAAACAGTAAAGAGTAGACCAGACTTTGTAATAAAAAACTTGATGTATTCTGAAAATAGGGCAGACATATATACCAGTATTGTTATTTTTTCTTTAACTAGAGAAGAACCAAATTTACACTGAGAATCAAATTTTACAATTAGATGAAAAAAGAAAGCAACATCAATGCAATTTCTCGAGCAGAAGAAAAACAATTTGGTCAAGTAAATACCTAATTTTGTCGCAAAATAAAACTGATATTCTGAATTCAACTTCAATCCCATTTTCAAAAGAAACTTCAATACTTAAGGTCTTCAAGAAACAGAACTTGATGACTATCCAGCTTGATTAAAACCTATTTTGTTAATTTAGTTTATGCACTCTCGAATAAAATTTATTAAGTATGCTTAAAAATAAATCAATCGATCAGGTAGAAAGACATACAACATGCGGCAACAAATGACATCAGAAAAGTAGCAGCAGAGTGTTAGAGTTCAGCGAAAAAAATCGATCTTTCAAATCTTGAGGAGCGATCTGATGGTAGTAAATAAAAATGTGGAAGAAAATTGATTAAAAATACATGCGAAAAATATCCATTTGAAAAATCCAAAAAGGAGAAGCTAATAGCCCGACTTCGAATAGAAAATAGAAACAGAAAAAAGCTCTCAGCAAAGGAAAATTCCATTATATTTCAAATACAATGATGTAAAAACTGTTAAATAAATCATATTATGTTGAGGCAATAATTAGGCGAAAAATATTAATTTTGCTCACAACCGGCGAAAAAAAATAAAAGGAACAAAAACGGACAGTTCTCAGACGATTTCGAAAATCTCTGAAGTCGTCGAAAAATATTGACCTAAAAGTTAAAACAGGCAATCACAATTCAAAATCAGTAACCACTTCACAGTATTCAGAATTTGAAAACGGCGAGAATTTAAAAACGGAAAAATTAAAGCAGTTAGCGACAAAGTGCCAAAAAATAACAAGGAAAAGAAACACAACAAAGGAAGGCAAGATTCAAAAAAATCACTAACATATATCACAAGTCTTAATCACTAAATTAAGCTAAAGAATAAAACCACTAAGTCGCTAAATTGCATTAAAAATCAGAGGAGACCTGTTATTATTTTAAACGAATGATTGTAGTTTTTGAAAAAATAGTTAGATCTCACCATTTTTGTGAAATTGCACGGCATAGCACTATTACTTTTCAATGCCCAGCAGTAATCACCTTTAATAAAAGCACTGGCCTTCATGACGCAATAATTTTTTCTTACTTTTAATTCTAATTCAGCTCAAAAATTGTCAATTAGCGACTTGCAGATTTGGTGTACTGTTTCTTGAGGTAGCCACTCAAAGCAGGCAGCGGTATAATTTTACTGCTCTATAAACAATTATTAGCAACTTCAACTAACATAAATTGTTGAACAAAAATCGAGCTACATCAAAGTACTTTTTGCAATGTGAAATAGTGTGTCAACGTAACTACAAAGACACTTAACTACCCACTTTAAGAAACAAAAAAAAATACAGACAGAACTAAAAAATTCAATCAGAAAAACTATATAAGTCAGAAAAATGAGATGAAAAATCATTTCACTAAGGCGAACCAGTTGATGTCAAGGTCCCCAGTTGATGTCAAGGTCCCTCCATTAATGAATTTAGTAAGAATACGACAAAACAACAAAAACATGCTGAACAACAAACAGGCAAAACAAAAATACTTTGTGTCGACAAACAATCTAATAATTATGGACTGAAAACATTTAAACAAATTTACTTCAATTTCATTAAAGAGCGCAACGGTAGCTATTATTACTGAGATCGGATGATGAAAAACAAAAAAGCGACTATTAGAAGCAAAAACCATAAATTACCAAATTTTAAAAAAATACACAGTTTCGTAGCCAAAACTAGAAACTGTTTACTAAAAACGCTAGAAATTTTCAATTATGCATATTTAGAGAGACCAATTGTCCCCTAAAATATTAGCCTTTAGATCTGACCCTAAGAAGAAAACTATAGTCAGAACTGAAAAAATTCAATGATTTTTCAGGGGATTTCAATGCCCAAATGTTAATAACAAATAAACTGTTCAAGGAAAACATTATATAAGTTCGCTCATGCTTTTCAAAACTGTCGTTGAAAAAACTGTCTTTAAAACCGTTTTGACAAATGACAACAAATAAGAGTAGGAAACGATATAGGGTCGCAGCCGTAAACATCATTCGCTGTTCATTGATCTATAATAACAGAAACAAACATGGGATATTAGAACACATGTATCAGCTTTTCAAGAATTTGCAAAATATCGAAGAGAAAAAAAACGGCCAACTCAGCGATCAAATTGCTCTACGTGGAACAAAAATTGCTGAAATACAGAGTTGATCAAACAGTTTGAAAAAATTGTACGCTTTGAAACTACCCATTTTTGGTTTTTTTACTATTCTAGCGTTACCGAAAACTCAGCTCAAATTTTGCAAAAACCTTTCCATTCGAAATAAATCCAGGAAAAGAAGAAACAGAAACCAGCGAGTATAACAACTAAAGTTCTCTTCTATAACACAAATATTGCTCAGACGTTTCGAATTTGCACTGCAAAAAAGAAACTAGAAAATAATTTATTCATAATGTGTTTGAAGATGCATAATAACATCGATCTCTAATAAATTTTAATAACGCATAATTAAAAAAATATTTACAGTTTAAGTGACATTATACAAAAAATAAGTCAAAAGAAAAAAATGAAATAGTTTCAGTTACTGCTAAGATAAAAAACAAAGCCAATGGTTATCTGCGACTTTAGTATGAGTGCATTTTGAATCCCTTTTTTTTGTTTCCACTATGAAATGCAGAAAAGGAAGGAAAAAATAGGAAACTTCTCTTCAAACTTTAAAGATGATCATCGGTTTGTCGTATGCGGCAAAACGTACATTTTGTTCAAGTGTAGCGAGTTCCATAAAGTTCAAATAAGGAAAAGTTCCAAAAACCACCTAACAGAGTTCAAATATCAAAGTTCAATTTCTATATATGCAGATAAGATCACATCAAATGGACTGTTGCCATTCAAATTACCACGATAATGCTTGTTTTGGAGTTTCTTAAACGTTCAATTATTTCCACTTTATGGGAACATATTTTTCACGACGGCCGAACTACAAATTATTTAACTCCAATCTCTTTACCCCCAACTCCACAACCCTACGTTATTCAACCCTGTCACTTATTGATACGAAAAAATTTCAACTCGTAATCAATTATCTACTTCGGCATCTTAATGAAAAGTTGACCGGACTGAAAAACATGAGCAATGCTGATCTCCTGTTTGTGGCTGCCGTACGTGAAGGATGTTAAAACACTCACGGTCACGTGCAAATCTTTAAAATGTCGAAAATCTGCAGTTCCAGCAGGTAAAATGCCAAAAGTTCCTATATACCTGGCCAGAAGTTTCACTTCCATGAACTTTCGTCATTTTAAATTGTGCACGTTTTCTGTTTTAAGTAATCGTTATGTGACTCTTCTTGAAGTTCCCGGGAACTTCTGGCTGGCATTTAAACTTCTGGCACTGCAGACTTTAGCTAATTTAAAAAAAATGCGTTTCATGAAAGCCGTTTGCTTAGGCTAATACTGTTGAATCTGTATTCGTTGCTACAGTTATTTTCCCCTTTTTCTCTTATCACGTGACTGTTATTGTGCCAGTTACTGTAACTAAAACTGGGACCGCTACGATGAATAATGAACAACTAATACAAAAGTTTTCCCTATCTAAGTTTTATGCTGATTTATTTTCCTACGCATGCTCTGAACGCTCAGCTTCAACATTGCCGGCACTGTTTTACTTGGTGAAAACATCTTTGTCGATTGATAGTACTAGAGCGGGCTTCATAACAAGCCTCCAGTAAACTCCGTCTTTCTCTAGAATCGTTAATGATCAAACTGCTCCGTCAGGCCCTAAGATGGTTTCTGTAACTCGACCAAGTTTGTTTTACCCTCGTATGGCACTAACTCCGGTCAACCAACCAAACAAGATTACCTTGGTCGAGTTTTCTGTCTGATTCGCATTTCCATTTTTTTCGAGTGTTCAAAGTTGGCATATACTTCTTTTGGAATCTGTCCCCAATGAGATTCGAATAAGTTTGAGTTTATCGAAAAAGTTTGATGATCGACGAATCCCTCTGACTACTTTTCGGAATGTCCTTTTCAACTTTGAAAGATTTCATCTCCTCAGCAAATTGTTCTTGCTGTAGTAAGATGATGATGGTTGCCTTGGCGTTTCTCTTTTCTTCAATGCCAATTATCTTAGCTGATGATTTTGTTTTGATCAATGCTCGCTGCACGTATGCCAATGTTTTTACTAGCCGGTTGCTAATTATTCCCCACTAAATCATGGTTTTCTTCTCTTTAGCGTGCGTTATGAAGGCTGAAGTGGGCATGTTCTCATTTTATGAGGCAAAAACAAGTTTGACTAGCAATGGCCATTTATTTTCTGGTCGCTTCAACCAGGCCAGCCCAGTAAGCCACTCGCTTCCCTTGAGTTCAACATTAATTTCTCTAGTGCCAAAATCTGCTGGGCTGTGAATACCACTCACAAGTTTCCACCGTGAATCAATTGTATCCAGTATCTCAACCATTCGATTGGCCACAAACATTTGTTAATTGCGATCCCTTGTACTACCGTACTTGAATCCCACCAGAAGCTGCAACTGTTTTTCTATCTCATGTTTCTTGACGATCTGATCCTTCAATCTTACTGCCATGACAGCTGATTGCAATTCCAACCTAGAGATTGAAAGATGCCACATCGGTGCCACTCTGCATTTTCCAATGACAAATGCTGAGTCGGCCGAGTATTCCTTTGGCTGAGAACGTACATAAGCCAATACACATAGTGTCTTCAGATGCGTCAGCAAGCAAGCAAAGTTCAACTTTTTCCTTCACTGTAAGGAAGTATCTTCTATCGATGCTGGTTTCAGCTACAATAGGTAACTGTTCCTTAGACTTTAAGAAATGTGCTACTTCACCGGGTTCTACTGCGTTGTCCAAATGTTTTGTCCATATTTTTGCCCAGATATTTTTTAGTAGTAGTCTCAAGTGAACGCTGAATGGAGCATATAATGCAATGGGATCAAACACTGAAAATACCAGAAACAAGATCTGCCTTTGAGTTATGGGAGCTTCAACTTCTTTGTTAGTACCTCTGCAAACCTGAAGACTATCGTCAGTAACATTCCATTGGAGCCCAAGTACAAATGATACCTCTGTATTTGGCTGGAAGTCAGCTTGCTTGGTTTTGCAGGTTGATTGTAAGTCTTGCAGAATCTTGGGTTCAATTTCTCGTTGTTGTTTAACCGTTTCTTCAACTCAAATTCGTGTTTCGAGAGAAGAGTTGGTAGCTGTTGAACAATTCGGTAGCTTCTTCAAGTGTTTCTACTGGTTTGATACAGTCATCCATGTAGAAGTTAATGTGGATTGCTTTTGCCGCTATAGGGAACTCACTAATTATTGGTGCCGACTCGTTTGAGGACGCATTCGCATGTTGGTGAACTTTTCGCACCAAAAAAGTGGCGTTGGTATATCTGCACCGGTTCATTAGTTTTTGTTCTCCACAGAAACGAGTTTCGAGAGAAGAGTTGGTAGCTGTTGAACACTTCGGTAGCTTCTTCAAGTGTTTCTACTGGTTTGATACAGTCATCCATGTAGAAGTTAATGTTGATTGCTTTTGCCGCTATAGGGAACTCACTAATTATTGGTGCCGACTCGTTTGAGGACGCATTCGCATGTTGGTGAACTTTTCGCACCAAAAAAGTGGCGTTGGTATATCTGCACCGGTTCATTAGTTTTTGTTCTCCACAGAACCTCAAGCAGCTCCTGTCTTGTTTAGAAACTTGCATTAGCAGGAACAATAATTGGATATTTGCTGTCAGGGTTATTGGTCCTTACAGAATCTGAAAATTGTTCTTGTCACTTCATGCAGTAAATCAGGTCCGGCTAGTAGTTTGTCATTCAGACATACTTCTTTATATTTTGATGCAGCATTGCAAACACGGCCGATTTTGCCAGTTGTTTTGGGCTCAACATTGAATTGTGAGGCAAATATTATTCTTTCTCAAAGATGCCTTTGACTTCTGGTTTATTCAATATTTTCAAGAATCCTTTGTTAACATCTGTATCTACTGACTGTGGTTACAAACTTTTAAGGTTTGGGTTTCTTGGATTCTTCGCTTCAATGACTAAAGCTGACCAAAGGCTGAGCTGTAAATGTTTGGTAGGTTAGGTTCACTCCACAGCACTCCCACTTCATACCACTCGCCTGTAAACTTGTCGTACTCTCCAACAAATTTCGTGCTTGTAGCTCTTTCTTTGACGTTGATTTTGAAAGACGTTGATTTTGAAGGCATCCGTTTCTATGTCCCCACCAGGATTGAACAATTTCTTTCTACCATTTTCACCTTTTCTATGCCGGCGAAATGACAAACTTTTTTCTTCCTTCGCCCTACATGGATCCACTGACTTCCCATCCTGATTCAATTAGGGCAGTAACAGGTTCACTTGAAGTTCCTATCTTGTAGTCTAATGCCTTTTGTAGTCCATAGGCAAATTGAACCAGAATGATGCCAACTTCCATCAAATTGAAATTGCGGTTTGGGACAACACTCAAGTGTTGGCAACTTTGCCTCAGTTTTTGTAGACACAGTTTTTGTTTCCCAAAGAAATTGAAGGGTCTGCAACTTCTTTATTATGCTTGGATCAATGAATGACACCGTTGAACCACTATCGAGAAAAGCAAATATAATTAGCCTTTTGCCAATGCTCTGTATTGAGACTGGAACTATCTGAAGAAAGCTCGTAACTTCGTCAATTTGATTTATCGTTGTTGCGCTTTCGTTGAGTGCATAATTTTCGTCGTCTATTTGGTTTTCTGAGTGTAGCAATCTGTTGTGTCTTTCGGTACACCCATTTATACCACATTGGTGGACTTTAAAGTCGTTGATTGCATGTTCTTTTCTCAGGCATCCATAACATAAGAGTTGCTTCCTCACTGCATTGCAATATATCGATCATTGATGTTCATGAAAAACGGGAAGTTCCAAATGCGACGGATGACATCAGCTAGCGGACATTGATCGATTTGCATTGGCTTCGTTTCTCATACGTTGGAAATGGCGCTGAATGATGTCTTCGAGAATCGTTTGTGTCCTCTTGTACTGCGCCTGTGTTCCTCTTTGCGTTCACCTTTAAACACTGAGAATCCTTCATGCACGAATGCCAATCTTGACAGCATTTTTCAAACATGATCAGATCAGGCCTGTCCTCGTCCTTGTCATCAACGGAGAGCCACCATTTCTCTTTGAGTATCTGTCGTAGCTTATCAACTACCATATGCAAAGTTGAACCTCATCAATTTTACTGTACTCCTTGAGCACGTTCACAAAGTTATTTACAATAACAGAAAACTGTATCAACCTTGTTGAGTAATGAGGCTTCACTTGATTTGCTTTTCGTAGACTTCCAAACTTTCTTTCTAGAATGCTCCAGGCAGCACTGTAAAACTGTCCAGAACATCAAATTGCCAAGATTGCGGATTTCGTTTTGCCTGTTAGTAGCGTCTAACAGTGGCTCATTCTCACATGCGTTTATCCACTGTTGCGACAAACACATTAAGCCATTCGGGCCACTCTAGCGGGTTTCTGTCAAAACTGTTAAATTTCAATTTTGTCAAACTGCTACTGCTTAAATGTCCAATTTTTGTCCGCATACCCACTTTGCAAAAAACATCTCTGCCTTCAACACTTGATGAACAACAATCCCGAAAGTTTAGATAGCGTGAATAATTCCTATCGTCGTTCTGTTCAAGGCTGACGTCAAAGCGAGTTTTTGGGAGTTTGTGTTTCGCTCATCGTATCGGCCGACTTCGAGACTTCTCTCTCTTTTGGGATCCAATTGAAAAGAGATTTGACACGAGCTTGATTAAGAAATTACATCATCCTTCTCGAATGCTGCAATCTGATATTTGCTCTCTAGCTATCAATCTCTATCCATCGAAGCTGATGCGGCATCGCCCATTCTTTCATCCGCATTTCCAGCTCCAGCTTTTTTAAATCAAATTGTGTGCATTCGAGTTGCAATTTTGTTTCGATTTCAATTTCTGAATCTTTCATTTTTTCCACAGTCTTTCGCTTGGCTGAGGTGATGTTACCGAAACGTTCTCTATATCTCAATTGTTTGTTTGTCCGGTTCATGTAACCATGTTTGCTGTTGCGTGGCTTGTGTTGACATTTCCTTCTGAGAGACAGCGCTTTTGATCTGTCGACAGTGAATCTATTACTAGCAGTTCTGCTTCAGACGCGAGAAGAGTTGAATGACTGTGTTGATTTGACATACTTTTCTGTCCGTTAAAATACAGTCCCCAAACGGCCTTTAAGTTGTTGAAGAATCTTCGCTGTTCTGCTTCATGATTGCAAAACAAATGCAAATCACTTTGGTTTTTACGGAGTTGTTGAAGTTGGTTGTCAATTGCTTGTATCTGTTGATAGGTTGTTTTGAGTTTGCGTTTTTGCAGCTTTAAATTTGCTGCTTTTTACAAAATGCTGCCACTCCGTGATCAAGTGACATGGTTCCGTAACTTAGTCAGCAGCTTGGTTCTTTACTGATAGTCACGGGACAAAGAGTTTAACTTTGTAATCTCTTCGATAAATTGGACAGCAGCTCGTATTCTACTGTCGGCCTCGGCGGACCAAATGTAACGCCTACTCTCCCAACGTGTTGCAATGAAGAAAGCTTTACACCGCGCAGTTCGTTTCAGCGGTTCAAGATCTTACCGTATATTTTGTTTTTGCAGTTCGCTTGGCAACTGTATATCTGACATATTCTTACCGTCGCGTTACATTTTCGACTGATAACTATTTGCTAATCTTAGTTTCTTCAGCACCAAATCGGACTGGATTGTTACAGTTCACAAAGACGTCATTTCTATGTATTCCAGTTCCGTCCGATAGGGAAACAATTCGAAGACAAACATATGTATAATACCTGTTTAAACAAAAATACTTAATTTTAGGTTAAGTTGTGTTTGTCTCTTGTACTCACGTGTTAAAATACCACAAGCTGGGGTTCTTAACAGTTGAAATGCAGCTCAGATATTTCGTGGATGTCGGACACCGTAACAAAAAATTTACTGCTCAAGAACAACTTTTAAAACAACATACAGTAACAATTTACTACTCTAGAATATTTACAACGCAAGACACAGTAACACGTTATTTAATGCTCAGGACAGTTTTTTTTGCAATATTTTGCTGAGTTATATGAGGAATGCCGTTTGCTAAGGCGAATACTCTTGAGTCTGTATATGTTGCTAGCTTTAATTCCCCCCTTTGTCTCATATCACGTGACTAATTGTACTAGTAACTCTAACTAAAACTGGGACTATTACGATGACTATAGAACAACTAGTTCAAAAGAGTTTTCGCCATCTCAGTTTTTATACTGATGTATTTTTTTCCTACGCTTGCTGTGAAATCTCAGCTTCAACAGACTGTTCAGTTTTTGTTTGTTTTCAATAATTTGGAGAAGTTGCCGGTCTTGGGTAGCAAAAAATCTCAGTTTTTTTTAGGTAACCATAAACTAAAAGTAATCAGATATCATGTTAACTAGAGAGGGGGAGAATTCTGTTTTCATTGAGAGAGGAAACATGTTATTGACCAGGTATCGACTAGTTTTTGTGAAATATCATAACAGACATTATTAACCCAATTAATTAACTGAGGAAAATTGTATGTCCTAAATTCAGTAGTTTAGAATTGGGGTTAAATGGCTGAGATTTTTGAAATTAATTATTTTTGGCTTCTTAATTATGCCTAATTTTGGTTGTTAATTGACCAGATTATGCTGATTATATTATCGGATGATGTCAGACAGGTTTAAAACAAAACAGTCCCAGAGAAAATAGTCCTAAATTGCAAATTAGTCCCATACAAAGTAGTACCCAAAAAAACAGACAAAACAGTTACAGAAAAAAGTCCCAAATTTTAAAGATTGTGACTCAATGCATTAAGTAACGAGTTTAAGAACAACGCTAAAAGCGATTGGAATATGTCGATCATGAGCTATCTTTCCATTTTCCCTTCTTTCACGACAACTCATGGCCGGGTTCTCCAGATTCTAGCACTTTTCCAATTTTTCAATCTGTTTTTTTTTCAATTTTCCTCAAGTTCCGATCTGATTTACTTTCAATTTTTGATGTTTGCATTTTTTTGCCCAGTGACCCCCGAACGTGCGTCCAGTGCATTAACCACAGCGACACGGTGATTTCGTAATTGCGGCTTCAAAGCTTGGGACTGTGTTGTCTGGGACTATTTTGCAATTTAGGGTGTTGTCTGGGACTATTTTGAAATTTAGAACTGTTTTGTCTGGGACTGTTTAACAACAAATATCGATAAGATGGCTCATTAAATCGAAATTGAAAAAGTTGAAAATCAATTTGAGTCCAATCGAAGCGATCATTATTGTTGTCCACAAAAATCACGTTTTGCGAAAAAAAAGTACGTTTTGTAGTGTAATGTCTTGTCCTACTATGATGTAGATATACAACAACAAATATATTTTTTATTAACTTCAAATAATCAATAAAACTTCCGAACCTCTGTAAACTGCTCCCGATATAACTCTCTTATCATGTACTTCAAAAAGGTGTGAAATAATTTGTTCACCTTGAGCGGGTCGACCCTGCAGACATAGAGGTGTTTGTTGTGGTAGTCACACAAAGTGGAGCCTAGAGTTGATTCCTTCATTATCCGCTTAGTGCCACAGATGTCTGAACAAATTCACAAAAGTTCTATAATTTTTAAGTTAAATTACAATTTAACAACATCAAATAGGCCAACTTAGGTTGATATAAGCAGAGTGGGCCGTTGATAACTTCTGCTGAATAAAATTCAAAAGGGTATTGTTTACACTGCTGTGAAATTCAAAACAATCGGACGCTTGCAAGCTTCTTTACTCTAACGTATTATCGAGATAAAATCAATTTTAGAGGTAAAGATATTGAGCAAAACTTTTTTCTGCAAGCAGCTGTTATAAAAATTAAGACTTTTGAATAGTCTCAATTGACACGCAATTCTTGAGGTACAATGTCCTGATAACAATAATAGGACTATTTAATTTCCATGAAATCAAACGGAGATCAAAGATACTTTCTTAGGTTTCATACAAGGATCTTACAAGATTTGCATGAGATCATAGAAGGTCCTTGTATGACTACAAAAATTTACAGTAAATACACAAAGGTTCTCTTCGCAGGACTTGAAAAATGGTTGAGAGTTTATGTGGGGAAAATATATTTCTAATTATCAACACAAACCTTCTAAATTGAAAGATTTCGATTCACCACAGGCCAAAAAATCAAGCCTCATTGTAACCGCATTCGCATCGCCAGTGTATTCAACCACATATACTCCGATATATCGTGTTTGCAGCTCCACGAACTGGAAATAATAAGCCGAGAACTCGCCGACTTGGACGATTTTTGATTGGTTGATACAGAAAACGGATTCGCCTTTTCGGTCTTGGTACAAAGTCCAAACTGACCCCTCGACACTATGTTTCACATAGAAGCAATTGACATTATCGTCAGTTCGGATCCGAAGTCCTGTTATTTTATACTCGGCATTCAGACCCACCCGAATGTACTGAACTCCTCCCCAGGAATTACTGAGCCATCCGGGTTGCTTGTTGGTGAAAAATGCGGTTTTGCCCGAACGTCCCGCAAGCATATCCGAGGACGTCGTGATCTGGCATTCCTCGTAAGTTGAGAGATCTATGACGTCACCGCATTCTTCGGGTGAACGACTGATTAGAAACGAGATCGATTCGCATTCGGAGTAAAAGCGATGATCGCTTGGGTAGTTTGACCGGACACTGGAATCGCTTCGGGTTAGTTGGTTAAACTCAAGGCAGTAAAGAGTTTCGGATAAGTACTCGCGTGACTGGACCGGCATGTTATCAGCTATCACTTCTAGCCGGAAGATCATTTTCATCTCATCTAGCAGATTGAAATCTCCGGTGCAGTTAACCGAAGCAGTGACGTTGTTCAATTGGCAGAAAGTTGCGTTAGGATCTGGTCTTGAATAGTCAAAATCAGGGAGGAGTTTTAGGTAGAACGGGATGATTAGTTGCATGCCGAAATCTTTGGCACCTGAACGGGAATCGGAACAGTGTTTGAGGTCTACTAGGAGGGTGACGTTTGCATCTTCAGCTACTGGATCCGTTTCAGATATCAATTTGGGTTCGGAACATATTTTTGGCGATGCTGAAATAATGAACGAATATCAAGTTGAATAAACAAAATCATAAAGTAACCTGTTCATTACCTTTATTGCAGCGCATTAATAAAAATGCGGTTATGTTCAAATCTTACATGAAAATGTTCAACTTATCGGCATTTAAAAAAAGCGTGGTTTAAAACGTTTGAGGACAACAAGGTTTAAATTTTGGATTGAAATATTATTCCCGGTTCATTTAAAAGTATAAAATATTTCTAAAATAGTCTTCAAAATATTTCTAATACAGGATAGTTAGGTAAATTCAGCTAGCGTCCCGTACTTAACGCCAAGTCAATATCAGTACTGGGCAAGTCTAATTGCAAGTCTAGGTATCAGTACTGATTCAGAGCTATGATCATAACACATTTAAGACTTGTCAGACTTGGCCAAGACTTGGCAAGTCTTAATCCAAGTCTTGGCCAAGACTTGGCAAGTCTTAATCCAAGTCTTGGCCAAGACTTGGCAAGTCTTAATCCAAGTCTTGGCCAAGACTTGGCAAGTCTTAATCCAAGTCTTGCCAAGTCTTAATCCAAGTCTTGGCCAAGTCTTGCCAAGTCTTAATCCAAGTCTTGGCCAAGACTTGGCAAGTCTTAATCCAAGTCTTGGCCAAGACTTGGCAAGTCTTAATCCAAGTCTTGGCCAAGACTTGGCAAGTCTTAATCCAAGTCTTTGCCAAGACTTGCCAAGTCTTAATCCAGTCTCAAATGGCCGAAAAAAAGGTCAAAAATAGCCGAAAAAAAGGTCAAAACTGATAGAAAAAACGTCAAAAATGGCCGAAAAAAAGGTCAAAAATAGCCGAAAAAAAGGTCAAAACTGATCGAAAAAACGTCAAAAATGGCCGAAAAAAAGGTCAAAAATAGCCGAAAAAAAGGTCAAAACTGATCGAAAAAACGTCAAAAATGGCCGAAAAAAAGGTCTGATATAGACTTGGAGTTCGGTACGGGGTATATTCAGTCAAAATTCGACCATTTTAAATCAAAGAATTCAATGCAATGATATTAGTCACTGCATCTCACAATAAATTCAAAAATGTAACAAGAACTTCCGAAGTTCAAAATACCCGTGCACTCAATGCTTGATTTTCCACTTACCCCACGGGTTAAATTCAAACCGAACACTCCCTTTTTCCTCTTTGAAAACCGAATCACCGACAAATTCGAGAGTGAAATTGTACTTTTGCCCGTTTTGCAGACCAGAATTGTCCATGAACTTAGCTGAAATTGTCAACTCAATTTCGTTTTCAACATCTGAACACATAAATGGTTTCCCACTGCAGTAAGCATTGGTGTTAAAAATGCCCCCGAAATCAATTTGCCCAACGTCTGGGGTTCGATCGTCGCCATGCGAAGCTGTGAATGTCACCGAGTCGTTTTTGGTCCGAACAAGATTCCTTCCAAATTTGGAAATGACGATTCTACTGATCATTAGAATGTTGGACGATTCGTGCAACGTTAACTGCGCAGTGAAATTTTTCACAAAGCAATTGGGTATTAGAATTGTTGTTTTTATATCAGAATTTTCGTTAATATAGCCCACTTTTTCAAGTTCGAGGGTGTTGATAGTAACATGGTCCGAATATTGCGGGCAAAGGTCAGACGCTTCATCATACGAGTTCAGGACATCAATCGACATTGATTTTGTAATTCCGGCAGCTGAAATTTCAAGTTGATGCGATCCGATTTGAGCAGAGTCCAGAATATACCAGACAGAATTTATGTCCAGTCTATTTGCGTCCAGCTGAAGGTCCAAATTTCCACTCGCAAAATTTGACACAATTTCCAGGTTTAATGTCAGGGTTTGAGTGGGTTCCTCGAAAAACTGATCGTTCACATCTTTTTCTATTGCGACGTGTCGACCTGGAAAAAAATTGATAAGATACTACTATTGCTATTGTGGCCGTTTTCTTCCCAATAAGTTGTGTAAAACCATCTATAACAACTATACAATGGAATAGTATACATTACACCTTTATTACACAAGGAAATACTGACTAGAAACTGTTGACTCTAACCCTGTTGAACAAAAGCTTCAGTGACGGGATAACTTTGAAGAACTGGAACAAATTTTCTGCAAAAGCGACGCAAAAAGTACAAGCGACTGCTTATCTCTTGTGCTACAATTTGATCAAATTCGCGCAAATTGCTTGACAGCTGCCCAAACAAGCTTAAAAAAAATCTTTTCCAAACAGTGTTTGTTTAAGCAAACAAAAGTTTCACTGGGAAACTTAATAAATTGTTGGAAATTTGAACAAAATTGACTCCAACGTTCTGTAATTGAATCAAGTTATCTGTATCAACATATCTTATAATACCAGCCGTCCAATAGACGTTTAAAACTCTCATAATGATACGTTACTGGTCAATTGATTTGACCTCATCGCAAACTTTTACTTAAATAGAGGTTCTTAGCAGCGCGCAAGCCGAAAAAAATAGCAGCTATAATCTAAAAAAGAATAGCAAGTTGAAAAACTTTTAAAAGCAGAAAATTTTTGTCTGTACACATTTATGAAAAACACGATAGCGCAGAGTGTGCAATTGAAAAGCGTTTTCAAAATTTTATCTTTCAAGAGGAGTTCTTGGGTTTTAAAATTTTGTGAACATTTTACTTTTCACACTGATTTCGTTCACATTTTTGGCATCTTTTTCAATATTTATTATTTTTTGTCCAATTATGTTACGATTCTCAGTATTTATGAGTTTAAGGAACCCTGAAGCGATATCGAGGCTAATTTTTGTCTCTTTGTGGTTCTTTAGAATTAAACAGATTTGGATTTGAATCTAGATTTTTCGTTTTGCAGCCCATTTTTTTTTATTTCATTTTTTGGGCCGATTCGACTAGTTTTGGATTTTTGTCGTGATTTTTTGGTGAAGTATATTAAATTCCGTACATTTGATTAATGGTGAATATATGTTGTTGTTGTCTGAAACGGTATGCGGGGAGCTAATGATTTTGTTGACTTTGATACTGAAAGTTTCCAATAAAATTCTGTAAATTTTGTCCAATTTTTGTTTGCCATGTTGTTTTGTTACTGAGTTTTACAGAGAGGTCTGACTGAAATTCAAACGATATCTGAAGGAATCGAAAGGATTTTCTCAGATTATAAATAATTTACGGCGTTGATTACTTTTAAACTAATTATTTTTTTTAACTTGTAGTAAACATTTAAGTTTTGACTATAGATGATTTTTCTGTAGTTTTCTCAGTGTAAGAGTAATGAACTGTCTCATTGACTTCAGTAGTCGAATTAAGGAAGCTTATCATTAGATTGAGTTCATAGCTACTGATTTTTAAGACTAGACACTAAGTGAGTTCAACATTATCATTGAAGTCATTTAGTGTCTAGTCACTTAGTTCTGACCATTCTCATTTTTGTTCTTGCTCTTTAATCTAATGTTTTAAAGCCGTCATAAGTCAAAAATGAGCCTTGTTTGAATGAACTTTTCGTTTTTAGTTGAAAGCTAGTCTTAGATAAAAAAATATTGTCCATTTTAATTTTGGGAAGAGTTTTGTCCTTTTGGTTTTCTCCCACCTGATTTTTTGGTAAAACTTTGTCCTTTTTTAGGAAAATATCAAAATTTAAATGGCAAAATATCAACTACTTCTTTAAAGGCAGTCGATCTCTTCGTCAATTGGCAGAGAATTCAAACAAGATTGTAGATCAGAGGGATGGGAACATTATGTGTCATAACAAATCAGCGAGCCTGCTTGTTCGACTCTATCGCTCCTTTTCAAAACCCTCGCTAAAGTTGGCAAAATTTCAGCTCAAAACCCCCAATAAAGTTCAGCTTTTCATTGTCAAAGGCTAGTTTCCATTTAAAAAAGTTTAAAAATCAAGCCCTTATTGTAGCCGATAACACCAAAAATGATCTAATACAGAAATTTTTATTGATGCTTACGTTATATGCAACAGATTTTGGTTGAATACGTAATACTTCCAAACCATAGCGGTGCTAGCTTTTAGTAAATGCATATTGCTAATTTATGATCACTGAGATTACTTAGCTTTAACAATATGTTTAAAAATTTATAAATGGGGGTGCCTAACTAAGCGGCGGCGGAAAGATTCCAGAAACAATTTAAAGATACAAATTCAATATTTTTGAGACTAAAAGAACTGCTGCTGCTGAAACCATAACACAATACAAAGCAACATTATACACCTAAAACAAAAACAACGTCGAACAACAAACACCCAAGCATACACACACATACACACACACACACACAAACACACACACACACACACACACACACACACACACACAAACACACACACACAAACACACACAAGAACGCCCAAGAAAACCATTTAAGCACACACAGAATGAGCAAAACGTCAATCTAAATTTGAAAGTTGAGGATTTGATTGGATGCGACCCAAAGTCCGATCTCGTCATATTTCGGTGGAGCACGGTCTTTGCACTTGTCAAATTTTGAACCTTCGTATTGTTTGTATTGAAGACACTTATACCGTTTTCTAATCTTGCCGTCAGACATTTGGTTAAAAAATGCTCGAAAAAACTGCTTCACGAAGAAGCCAAGCCCCTTTTTTTGAACTCATAAAATACATGCAAAAGAAAAAATAAACTTCTGTTCACCCATAGTGAAGTAAACAGCAACCGGATACACATCCTCAGTGCCCGTCAGCTCCAGGTCAATTTGCCCACTTTTCTGCGGAGGTACAAACAGCCTGGAGTTGATCGCGTGATATGACCCAGGTATATGGGGCAGGCTGGGGTTGATTTCCTCTGCAGCGGCCACAAGCTCAGGCGAGTGAGTGGGTGTGACGTCAGTGAGAACGAAGAGACGTCCCGAAGTCTCGTAGATAGTACTACCTGAACAAAACCAGAACCAAAGTAATAACTAGATGAAAAACATTTCTATGGGACAGTTTTAAACAAAATAAAACAAACTGGGAATAATGATTAACACTGCTCTGTCTTCATTGAAAATTTTGATATTGTGGAAAATTTTGGTTGCAAAACTGATAAATTAATTTGTCAGCTACATTTTTATCACCAGAAAACTTTCATTTTTTATTTTGGCACAAATTAAATTTTAACTGCAACGCCTAAGATCAACATCTATCCAAGATTTCTTTTAAAAACATACTTTTAGTCCATTAATAATCTAAGTGTTTTTTTTTGAAAAATCTTGAAGATGTGGATAGAATTTACGGATGTTTACAAGAACATCAATCGACAATTTGATTTAACCGAGGTTTTAACCTGACCTGCATTAAAGACGGAAAACAAAAGGTTGACAACTTCTCCGAGAACTCGAAACTCGTCCACACAAACAAACAGCCGAATAGATATCACATTATCAGAAATACTGGGAAACACATAAAATATTTCCCCAGTAAATACCACTGAAAAGTCGTACGTATTTGATTGGCTATGAAATGCCATACTATCAAACCAATCAGCGACCGAGTTATGATCCAATAGGTTTCGCCCAATGTGAGAAATTTCGGCCAATTTGAAATGGCAAATGTCGCAAGTTAAATTTGCCGAGAGCTGAAGAATTTCCGAAGGAGGTAAAAACACTCGGAGTTCGGTAGTCGCACAAGTTCCGGGCAAAAGCGATTCTTGGAACAGAATAAGTTGATTCATAGATTCAAAGTAATCATGATCGATTAAATTTTGAACATTTTCATTAGTTTCGAAAAGTATTGAAAGTTCTACAACATCGACCAATGTGTAATGACACGTTACGTATATATTCTCATTATTATTTGAGACAAATTGATCTCCGTAAGAATTATCCCAGATTAGTTCGATAGCAATGGACAATAACCAATTTGATTTTTGACCTAGTAATTCATAATCAAAAGGGTATAACCCGAACACAGACGAAATCGAAAATTGAGCAAATTTTCCGTCATCACTTACATAAAAGTCCATCAAATCGTCGGAAGCGGATATGAAATTTCCGATTTCGATTACGCTGATATTAGAGATTAGCATTGCCTCGTGGTTAAGATCTACATTGCAAGTTACTGGACCAAAACTTGCTTGACCAGAAAGATCCGAGTTCAAATACAAAACTTCCAAAATGACTGAAGTTATACTTTCGTCCGTCTTTAAAATGGTCACGTGATCATTTTCGTCATCGTTCTGAAGAGAAAGTGTCGGCCATGAAACGAGATCTTCGGACGTCGTGATATTAACATCTGAAATGACCTTCACGAAAGTTTGATCTTCAAAGTCCACAGTGACCGAAAGTCCTTCAAGTTCTGTCAGAATCATTTTCGCGCCCAGTACAATTCTTAAAGGTTCGAACGTTTTGGCATCTAGGTTCCAAACTTTCAAGCCCGAAGCACGAATCTCAAAAGAGTTTTCGGCTAAATTATCAATTTTCTCGATGACCGTTTCTGAAATACATTGAATTTGTTCAGAATAGGAAACAATTTTTGTGTAACTATATACAACTTCAGCGTCTAGTGTAACTTTAAGCAGAAGATCTTGCAACCGAATTCCTGATGTATAATCAGGACAAAGAATTTCGACAAAGGCCACCAAAACTTTTCCAGAACTTCCGAAATCGGCAGGATTGACTTTGAGTTCATAAGTGCAGCCTAAATCTGAAAGCGAGTAAAGACTCGCATCATTTCTCGGAATTTCGCCAATTTGCGCTGAAATTGATGCTATCGGCGCATCGTCTTCGTTCAAGGTTGCACGAAAATCGCTGAAATCGGACGAATACGCGTTTCTATCGGCGCTCACCAAAATTTTAAAACTTTCAGTTAAAGTTTTCTGACATAAAATTGAGAAATTACCCTCATTAGAGCAACTAGTATGCTCAACTTGATCAGATTCGGGGGAGTAATAAAAACATTGATCTTTCCCGATGGGCCCGCTTTCAAAGTATGACGTCACAAATCTCGTTGCGTCACAGCTAGGCATGAAATTTTGACCGTTCATACTTGTTTTGCCGCATATAATAACATTTTCAGTAATATTGTTCAAGAGATGCGATTTGAAGAATGTTAAATGATCTTCAAGATCAAGATCAACAGATTGGAAATGATCATTGCATGTTACGTTTCCGATTGGGACTGAGTTGAAATGGATCAATTGGTAGCATGTGGGTTTTTGGGTAACTGGATCGGCGTGAACAAACGAACCAGGTGTGTCACAATCCAAAACCATTTGATTGATTGTTTTGTGACCACTTTGGCAAACATAGTTGTCGAAAATTGGATCATTCAAAGATTTCAGGTCAAAACACAGATTGCTCATTTCATTTTCAAATACTAAAATAGTCGCGCCGTTTTTATAGTGTTCAAACATCTTTTCATTTATTTCCTCGGAACAGTTGAAAAATTCGTTCAAAGATGTCAGATCGACTGTTAAAATTGCTGGAGTTTTACCAGAGGCTAAAATTCCCAAAGCAGTTCGGTTTCCGTAAGAGTATTTCAAAATTGTTTCAATTTGGAGCTGATTTTCAGGCATCGCCAGCATAGCTCCTTTTTCTCTGCAAAACTCGTTTGCTTCCAGCCAAGAAATATTTACTGTCAGATTCGAAAAATAAAAGCAGGATTGTGATTGGTCCAGATCAGGAGCGCTGGTTGGTCCCGAAGCTGAACTCTCCGAATTTGATTGGTTTAAAGGTTCGAACAAATCGGCGCTCAAACAAGATTGCGAAACATTAACGTAAAAATTTTGAATGTCTTCAGATAACGAAACGTAGCTTTCATTGTCATTCGTGGCGTCATTTTGATGGAAAATTGTTTCGTTAACCGTCAGAACTTGCCGACAAAATCCGAGGAAAAAGCTTTCTTTCAAGTCCATTTCAAAAGTACCGGGGTCTTGCAAACAAAAAGTTTCCGAGGAATTGACGAAGTAAGAAAAGTCCGCAGTACGGAAATCTGCCAGTTCTATAAATTCCGACCAATTTGAGTCGTTTAAACAGCCAGAAGTTTCATTCAAATCCGAAGAAGTTTCATTGAAATCAGAGCAGTTGACCAAATTGCTAATATTAAACAATTCGCAATATAGAAAGTCTTGGAAAACAACTGAATAGTTGACGTAAGCTTCGATTTCGTCTTCTTGTTCTGTCGTGAAATTATACCACCCGAACCCCAATTCGGTCGGACACGTTTTCGAGGCAATTTGTTCGTTCACGTCTCGAAAAAATAAAGTAGACTCAATTTCAATCGAACGGGGCTGAAATTCACTAGGAATTTTGTCGCTCGAGGACCTGACAACGTCGAAAAAATTTCCCGTTTGATTCCAACTCGTTGGAAAAACATCTGTGATTGTTCTTATCGAGGTTAGGGAACAAGTTTTGGCTCCGTAAGCCGTGGGTTCTATGGTTAAGGCCGTTTTCTGACCGTATAAGGAAGTTTCGTCGAGTTCTATTACGTAATTGATCGATTGAATGTTCTGGTCGTAAGTGGGAGCGTGAATTGCCGATGATGTTGCATACTTAGGGTCACGTTCCTGGCAAAAAGTATCGAAAGAAACCTGATCAGAGAGAGTTTCAGTTTTGTTCACAAAAAAGTTTTTGATTGTAGCTTCTGCTCGAATTGTTGAAGTCAGATTCTGAGACGAAGTCGCCAAAACTCCACCAACAATCTAAACCAAAGACATCAAAAAGCAAATGGCTGAGTTCAAGTATGGCCGTTTTTATTTATTACCATATTCAAAATGAACTGGAAAATGACAACACATGCACTTTTATCTATATAATAGACAGGGAGGATCCGTAATGTGTGTCCACACAAAAATTTCTGACCCAGTACACGTAATAATTGAAAATCGAACGTAAAAGCTGCACACTCAAACGTTGAAATCATAGCCATTGACATTTGTCCTCGTTTAAATTTTAGTCATTAAAATAGCGGCCTGACTGTCATCGATAAAACGAGATATGAGCAATTAGTTTTTTCTTAAAAAAATTAAATTTGTCTTAATTTGGTCAAATCGATCTAGGAAAAACCTTTTTTTGTTCATTGATGTAGCCAACCAATGAAAACTTTTCTTGAAAGTGAATCAAGACGGCACGCGCGTATGTTCCAACTTGCGAGGTATGTTCAGGCATACCTCTCAAGTTCGCAATAACAACTTTTAAATTCTGCCAGGGAAACCATTGGGAGTATCCGAAAGCAACTTATATGCATTGGAGAAAAGTTACATGTACAAGACCAAAGAAGCCGTCTTTTTCCAAAGAAAACAAAATTTAGATAACTTAGAAAATGAAGAACAATCTGGGAGACCGAAAACTTATACAGACACACATCACACAAAAACAAACACCAATACACAAATACAAAAACCAACAACGAAAAAGAAACTTTTTAAATTTTCTTTTTGTCAATTTGTCACTACGCAAGGTTCGCCACAGTTCGTTAAGGTATTCTTTGTTTTTTTTCTAAAAAAACAAGGTGTGGACTTTTAGAGGCAGTTGTATCAGTAACTGTAATTGCGACACTAAACGTTGAAATGTAACATTTAAAATTTTTTTTAGATATTTTTTTTACAAATTTGATAATTTACGAGCACAACGGGACAATTAAATTTTCAACATCTGACAGAAGTGTTATCAGCAAGATTTAAAAACAGAGTTAGGGTATTGTACACTTTCGATGCGGCAATTTGCAGCAAATATCAAGTAGTTTCTCTAATTTTGATTTCTTTCTGACAATATTTGCAGTCTGCCTCTATTTGTGTCTAACATTTAAATGCACTATCTCTCTCACACTAACTTTCCCATTTTCTCTCTCACACACGCAAAACAACCACATAAAAACGTATACCCATAAGTAGGCCAACACAAGGGCGCGAACACACTAACACATACAAAGCCACCAACAATTTTCTTAAGAAATTTCCTTTTGGCATTTAATCATTACTAACAACTCGCCAGCGTTTTTATATAGCTTCATTGTTCTGTCTGGAAAACTAGGATTGGACCTCTTTAGACAGTAATATCGGTAGTAGTAAAATTGACAGTTAAACCTTAATGAACTTTTTGAAGGCTTTCGATTTTTGTTGGCATTTTTATCTTCCATGAGCTTAAGAGGTCATTTTTTTCAAAACTTTGCAGACGGGTTATCAGAGAGAACTAAAAACACACAGGTTAAACACTGAGCATATTTAAATCCACATTTTATAACAAATTTATTTTTCAATTTTTCATGATTTCAGCCAGTTTTTGCTCTCTATCTCTTTTTGTGTCTAACATGTGAAGGAAATATTTCGCTCAAAGTAACTCTCTCTTACACACCTACTACACATATTGAAAATACGCACACCCATACATACATCCAGAGAGGCGCTCACGCGCGCAAACACAAAAAAAACACACAAACCTCGTCATCAAAAAGAAACGAGAAAATTAAAATTTCAATTTTTAGCGCCTTATATTTACACTATGTTCGTCGCTATTCCTTTCTGTCTCGGTTGTTGTGTTATTCTGAAAAACTGGGTGAAACGGACAATAAAATGGGAAACAAGCTTTTCGATTTATTTCGAAATATTGTCATTTTTGATGTTTCATTAGCATAATCTGCATAATCGTTTTTTAAAATTATCGCAGACGTGTTAAAAGCCAGATATAATGTACAGTTTTCGTTTTGAATATTTTAAAAACTGCATTGTTTATCAAAACTTTCCAACTTAAGCAATTTTTCAATTTTCTAATGCTTTTGACAGGTTTTTCTCTCTGCATCTAATTGTTTTCAACATGCAAAGAAGCGTTGAAAGCTGTTCATAAAACCTCTTATACAGTAACTTTTAGGAACATTGTCTATCATTAAGTTTAATGCTTTGTCCTTTTCTCTTTTTTAAAAGAGTAATTTAGGAGAAGTAAAAAAAATGGATTATTTTTATAAGAACTCAAAACAAAGATATCTTCTTCTTTCAAAAGAAGTTTTTGTGTTTCATATGGAAAGTTTGGCAATCAATGAAAGACTAAGTTTTTCATTTTACAGGAACGCGCAGGGACTGGAAAAAATAAAAACCATTTGTTATTTTTTTCAACCTGACATTCCGTAAACTCTGTAAATTTCAAATTCATCTGCATTTCATTATACTAGAGAAGATTAGATCGAAGTATCTGCTCTGACATTATCAAGGATACAAAAAAGAAAGCAGCTTTCATTCCGTTTTTCAATAAGGAATTTGGTTGATTTGACGTTCGATTGATTTATAAAACTGTTTTTTGTTACGTTTACAAGGTTTTGAAAATACTCAAATGGTTAGTTCTGAATAAATGGGAATTTTTTTGCAAAACAACTCCAGAATTAGAAAAGAATATATTCTTCTGCTTTTAGTTTTACATTTTCGAAAATATTTTTATTTTATTTTGAGAGCTCTAAATTGCCTGAAGTCTCCAATTTCCCAAACAATTTGATAAAGAGAAAAAAATGCTGCGCGAAATAGTTTTTAACCAGCAGAAAAAAAACACAATTTTGAGAAAAAACGAAATTATTCATCTTTTGGAAATTTTCGGTCGCAAATTTTAATTTGTCATTTTTTAGGTTTGAAAGTGTAAAGCATCAATGAAAAACTTGCATTTAACCTAACTAAATTTACTACACAATTTTTTCTTTGTTTCTACCTTACATTTCAATGCCATTTGTCAACCCCCAGCCGCCCCACCCACGATCGATCGTTCTTTTTCCTTCGAAAATTCCAGAGTTCACCTTTTTGCCAAATTTCTGAATTTTTTTTTTAAAATGGAAAGGAGTTCCTAACGGCTACAAAATGGTGTCTTTCTTTTTTCGCTACGATGCGTAAACAAAAAGTAAAAATTTGACTAAAAAACAGAGCCAGCCTCGCATACATTTTCGCTCAATTTTGAAAAAAATGCTGGAACAATTATAGTAAATCTTCAATTTCTTCCAAATCTAAAAATTCCTCTAAATTTGAAAGAAAGGTTCTTTATAACCTTTAGCTACAGGCATTGAGTATGAACAATATGTTGTTAAGCAAAGAGTCAGACAATTACGTGCAAAGCATAGCTTTTAAGGAGAAAATGTCAGTTCAAAGCAGTCACTTGTGAAAAAGATACTAAAAATGGTGATACCACAAAAGGTTGATACTACTTACTTTCAAAAAATTGTTACAATCAGACAATTTACAACTATAAACGGTCTTTCTTAGAGATGCTCGATAGCTTATTTGATGTAAAAGTTAATCAAGTAGGAAAAAAATCAAATTCTTACTGCAATTTTTGAAAACCTCGTTCTTTATGCTATGTAAACAAGGTAATACTTTGGCAACCATCAGTTGCAGATGTTGATTGTGACAACTAAAATTCGAAAAATCAGCATATCAGCAGGAAAAACAGCCTTTATGGAAGCAAAACCCTTTTATTTAAAATGATTAATTGAGCTTTGGTCTCTTTCATTGAAAATCAAACAAATTAGAAATGATGTACTTTGTTGAAACATTAGAAAACCTTTTTTTTTTGAAAAACTTGATGCGCATTTTCTTAGCAGAGAGCTAAAATCGAAGCCAGTAATTTTCTGCAGAAGCTGTCGTAGTGCTCATAAACAGTACTGTCTTCATTTTCTGTTTATCTTTAAATCAAGTTCCAACGGCATAGGAAAACCATAGAAGTTGACAATAATCATAAGTTCTGCAGCTTTGTATTTTCACAAAAATTTTAGCGCCATTCTCTTAAAATGTTATTCTCGTTAGATCAGTTTTTGCTTTTGAGTAAAAACAAAATTTGACAGTTATTTCGAAAACTTTGAGCCTCCTTTTTTTCAATAAAATTTCAGTAAAATAAAATTGAAAATGTCTCTTTAACAATTCATTCAGCTTCCGATGGGATTTCTAACGGTGCTATATTTATCGCAAAAGATATCTATCGGCTAAAAATGGCTATTAAAAAAATTGGACTTGTATTAAGCTGCTAGCCCCCATTTTGACTCGAAAACGTAATAGTACAACCCTTCAATTGCAGTGTGTAATAATCACCGATTTCTTGACCGAATCACCTCGCAGAAGTTTATCAACAAGAACATTTTAAAAATATTATCGAAGTGTAAAATCAAACACAAATTAAAACAACAGAAAATGTCGGCATTACCGTATTTATAAAATTTTTAGCCAAAATGCTGCTTTCATATAACTATTTGGCTTTTGAGCTTGGCAAGCATCTATTGATACTTCTATCATTATCTACTTTTCGTAGATAATTGATTGTAATTTAAAAAACAAAAAACAGATTCATGTATGCTGTGCAAAACAAATGATCCCAGAACTATATACATCAACAGATAATGACATTTTAGTGACACCATAATACTGGTACTATATTATCAATACCAATCATGCTGAAATTTAAAATAGCCGAGTTAATTTTCACTTAAACAAAATATCAACATTGAGGTGAAACACGAATTTCACCAAAATAGTAACAAATAACATACGTATAAAGCCTCAAGAAAATAAAACCAAAAAATCTTATAAAACCAATCTCTTAAGGTTTTATTTCCTACTTTTTAACTATTGCTCTGTTACTATTGTTGCAAAGATAAGAACATGATACCTTTTTTGTAGGGAAAAAAGCCACATTTCTTACAGGGAGCTACCTTCTATAGAGCTACATGCCAACTGTTTCAGCAAAACAGAATTTCACATCATTTTTCTTAGATTCTACTTTTTTGTACCCTTCGAATAATTGTGTCAAAAAATTGTAGCTATTAAAAGAATACGAAAAACCAATGATTTAAACTTAATTTGAACTTAATTAATTCCTTGGTTAGTAAGGAAATCTTAATTAAACATAACCAGCACATTATCAGAAAAGAACAGAGCCAGCGTTGATTCCCTTGAACCCGATGAGGTCGTAACAAGGACAAAATTGATTGTTTTTACAAAAAGTGTTGGTAGTGCGTGGTATTTTGATTGGACTTTTTATTTATGCACACTACTTTGCCTTAATAAGATATACGGGTAGGCATCATGAGCAATTGGCATGAGACCTGATAATTAAGTCTAAACGATTTCGGGTAAAATGTCAAAAAGAGGTAAGACTAAATAGATCGAAACAAAATTTTGCTTCACAACGGCCACTGCGCACCCAATCTGCTCCCGTCAATTCCGATACTAATTAACCCTGCAATAACCCAAAATAGAGGCAATTTTTGGATGAAAGTCTTACGCCATGCTCAGAACGATTAAAAAAAATACAAAATAGAATCTTCACGCATACCTCCACTGGTCTTCTATCTTATTGAGTGAGAGAAAAATTAAACATGGCCGATAAATTTTGCCGAATTTTTAATTTGAAAGCAAATCAATTACAAAATTCCTAAATTACAAAACTCTTCAACTAAAAAAGTGGCTAGCTAGGAGCGTCGTTGAGTCTCAGATTTGCGACGACCGATATTGGTTGCACTAGTTAGTTGAACGCCAAAAAAATTTTGCTAATGTTTCCAACGCGATACGATTCCTACGCAATACTAAAAAGAATTTAACTTGCGCCATTTTGTCGAAAACGATGAATTTAATGACCGTAAATGCCTGGCTTGGTTAGGCAATAAAAATTTTAAAAAAATTTCTTTGACTTCGGTCAACTTTGACTTCTCAATACTGTTTATTTCTTGGAGTTGACAACTATGTGAAAACTTAGCTGATGCCTAAAAATATATTGAAAATTCATTTAAAAAATCACATGGTTCTTCGTGTGCCACAGAATGTTTGGTGCCCCACAGGAGACCAAGATAACCATGTTTCACCCCGTCTTTAAAGCAGGAAGGCTTCAGCCAAACAGCAAACACTTTAGTTTGACTATTAGCAATTTTGTAAGTACTTTTTTATATTCTCTAGACGTACATTACTCAATTGAAAGAAGGAATCATCACCGTCATCATAAAATACTTAACTATTCATAATGCCCAACTTGGTTGGATGAATTTTTCGTGCACATGAAAGATAAATTAAGACAGAGTTGCATCTAGTCTGTTTTTTTAATGAACTTCAGTTATCTCAAACCTCAGATACTAAATCAAATCACACTAAATAGTGTGAAATTAATTTTGTTCATGTTCACTACAATTTTGTGAAACTGTTCAGAACTACGGATTGTGAAGACTTGCGCATGCATATTGCTAGGGCCTGAAAAAGAAATTTTCCAAGTGTCAAAATTGGTCGCTACCATATTGCACTCAATATCAAGTACTGGCGACATATTGCTTAGTTTTGTTCATATCAACATTATCGAAGTTCTATAAATTGAAAATAAAATATTACTGCTTTGGAAGCTTACGATTTGAATGCAGTATGGCATCTCGAAATGTTATTACGATGGAAACTAGAATAGGATACCACAGCTGTTTCCATAGTTCAAGGCCATCTTTTCATTTAACCCTACTACAAACCTTTTTTTGATATCTATTTTCAGAGCTGGATAAATGCAACCACTACCAACTAACGTAGTATTGTCATTCTTGAAAGGAAGTTCTTTTTTTGCTTGTTAATGCATTCAATACATTCGAAAAAGTATTTTAAAATCAAACAATGAGGCTCGTTAATGTGCGTTCACACATTATGTTCCGACCCGAGCTCAGCTATATTTTTGACTTAATTGCCAACCAAATGAAGAGATAACAAAAATAGATGTTTGACTTTAAAACAATCGATACGCAACATATCTACTAATTGAATTACTTAATGCCATGCCTCATTAGAGCACCAATGACATCTGACATTAAAGAGACTACGAGACGGAAAAAAAAACAAACAACAAAATTAGCAAAAACAAAAATTTCTCGGCAAAAACTGAGCATCTAAACTTAAAAGCACATAGTTACAACGTCAAAATGCAGTCATAAAAAACCTTAACCACTCAAATTTAATTTCTAACTATACAGCGGATGGAAAGCTTTCTTAATGGGACTACGTAACAAGTCGACAAAGAGAACGAACAATGAGGCGAAAATCAAAATTTAATCAACATTTTTTAAACCAAGAAATTTCAAGTCTTAAAAATCATTAGCTTTTAACTAAATAATCCATGATAAACTATTATAAAGTTATTACAAAAGCAGAAGGACCTGTCTTTGGGTAGACAAAGCCATAGAAACGAACTAAAGAAAAACTTGAAAAATTACAAACGATTTCCGAAAACACAAACTATTGCTACCATTAGAATCATTAGCCATTATCTGAATATTATGTATTTTTAATTCAATTCTTATTTCTACTAATTCAGCTGATGGAATTGTACTGAGAGATTAAATACGTTTATTCGGGCCACATTTGAAAACCATTGGGATCTGTTACCACGCGATTGTTCTGAAAGAAGAGAAAAAGAAACGCAAAAATTGTCCACAAAAAAACGGTTATAAAAACGCATATTGTCCAAAAAACAAAGCATCGGTGACAAATAATATTAGTAGATACGTAATTTTTTTGAAGTGCAAGAAATTGGATGTGATCTCTCATTGAAGAAAAGAATTTACGAAAAGAACAACAAAAACTGAAAAGTTTGAAAAAAATTTGAAAATATATATCATAAACATTAAGATTAGTCGCTATAAACTGACTGCTTCGGGTAACATCATTAAATTAATTTTCAATTACAAGCTTAAGAGACCTGTCAGCAATTTACGGCTACCTAAAGAACAGAACAGGCAAAAACAGCAAATTCAAGAAAAATTGAGAGAAAAGTGTCGAAAGCACTAAAAAAAGAACTTTTCATTAAAAACTTTTCTATGTTCAATGAATTTTTAACAGCAATGGGATTCTTCTCTTTGATCAATATAACTTCAACAAACACATAAGAACCACGAAATTTTTGAGAAAAATCATTGTATCAACCCCTTGAAATTCATCAGCTTTCAAAGCAACCCACTCAAAACGCTAAATTACGCCTCGAAGAGACAACTGTTTGCCATTCATATTTCATCAATAAGACCTGACAACAAGTTATTGACGATGAAAACAACAACAAAGACAGGCAAGAACCAAAAATTCAGTATAAAAGTGCCAGAAGAAAAGGTCGAAGCAATTTAAATCATAAGCTCTTCTCTGAAAACTTTACCTATGATGTAAAGATGAACTATCAGTAATAGGATAAAGCGTTAAGATTTCAAAAGGATCCAAAAATAAAAAAAAAGTACCCGAAAATTTAAGAAAATGTATGAAAACTCGTGGCATTGAAGTTTTAATACTAATAGGTAGAAGATAAAACCGCTAACCAGATTAGATTTGCCTGCACCAGAAATGAAAAAGGATCCTGTAAGTAGAAAAATTGACTAACAGTTCACAAAAAAAGTTTAGTATTGGTTAATGTTCAAAAAAACTTCGAAAAACTATTTTTAAAGTCTTAACAGCCATTAAACTCAAAAACTTTCAACGGAGGTCAATAACTACGGTCAGAAAAAAAAACGATGGCAGGAAAAAGATGTTTTTCATGCATAGATAATTAATAAGACATCACAATAAGTCTTAAGATTATGAAAACGAAATCAAAAACAGGCGAAAACTAAAATTCAGTAGAAAAGTGCGAGAAGAATATGTCGAAGCCATTTAAACCATTAGCTTTTCTCGGAAAATTTTATCTGTGATCCGTTGAATGTCTTGTCTAAGCCAATGGGATTAGAATAATTTTTGGATATTGTGTACAATATTTGGATAATTGGATAAGAGTTCAAAAGTAACCAATAATACGAAAATATTCAAAATTAAAAAAATTTTCTATTCTTGTGTTATTGAAGTCATATAATCAAAAGTTAGAAGATAAAACTGCTAACCAGATTAATCTCAGTTGCAGTAGAAATCAAGTAGGTTTTTGTCAATACTAAGACTGACTAACAGTTTACGAAAATTTCAAGATTGGATAATGTTGGAAAAATTTTCAAAAAATTATCTTTGAATTCTTAACAGTCATTAAGTTCAATAAATTTCCATGGAGGTAAAAAAACGCTCAAATATGCCTCGGTGGGAGAATAGGGATGTTTGTAAAGCACAGGTGATCAATAAGACATCGCAACAAGTAAAGATAAACAACAACAAAATTAGGCGAAAACCAAAAAATTCAGTACAAAAGCGCGAGAAGAAAAGGTCGAAGCCATTTAAACCATAAGCTTTTCTCTGAAAACTTTATCTGTGAGCCACTGAACGTCTTCTTTAAGCCAATAGGAGCTGTCAGTTTCAGGATAATGTGATAAGATTTCAAAAGTAACCAATAATACGGAAATATCCAAAAAAAATTTTTTTTGAAATCTTGTGTCAATGAAGTCATATAACCACAAGTTAGAAGATAAAACCTCTCGCCCGATTAACTTTGTTCACAGTAGGACACGATAGGGTGCTGTCATCACAGAGAGTGACTTACAGTTCACGATAATAAGTTTATGATTCTTTAATCTTCAAAAAAAAATTTCGAAAAATTATTTTCAAAGTCCTAACAGCCATTAGCTGTGCACTCAAAGCACTAGATATGTTCACTTAAATCTCATTACGGAAAATATTGCACTGTTAGTCAATGAGTCCATGCCATAAGATTCCAAAAAATTAGTAAAATCTCATTTAAAATTACGAAAACTGAGAGTTGAAGCCAAAAAACCATGAGCAATTCCTTGAAAACGATTTTTTTGTTCAATTGACTGTAAAAGAGGTTTGTCGTTAACGGAAAGTTCTTCGATATGAAAAGTGACTTGTCTCAAGGTGACTTAAAAAGCAAAAAAAAGTAGATAAGTTTTTATAAAAAAGCTCTCAAATAGAAATTGAATTTTTTTATAGTGAACCTCCCTATCGGACCAGAAGTAGTCTTTTTTATCGCCTTTAGTTTATTAGGAACACAAAATTAGTTCATTTTTGGCGTGAAATTTAAATTTGAAATACTATTTTTACCGAAAATATCTTAAATTGATGAAAAATCACACTAAAAGAGAACAAATATCCCGTGCTCACACAAAACTTCAATCCTCGATAACTCCTCGAAAAAACGAAAATCAAAAAATCTTTTAAATTTTGAATTCTACTCTGGACCAGCTTTTTAATGATACCACTCACATTTCTCTGCGATGAATATATCGACCGGCCAAAATTGTCTGAACAAAAAAACCCATTTGAGTATATAGTTCCTCCCCCCAAGTGGGGTCGGAACAACAAGGAGAATCGACAATGTGCGTTTGCACAAAATTAAAAACCGTCAAATGTCAAAACATACCCAGCAGATTGCCGGAAAAAAGCCGCCGTTGATTCTCATAACTCTATTGGGATTGAAAGAAAAGAAAATATCAACAAAAATTGATTTTTGTTTAAAAACATTTTTAAGTGCGATTTATTTTGATGTCATTTCGTAATTGAACATACTCCTGTCTCTCAAGGAGAGGCTACAGGGTCTATTATCAATACTAATAAGCATTATAGATTGTAACTTAAACTTATGAGAACAAAGTTCAAGTACCGGGCATCTAAAAATGGCCTCTATGGGTTCATCCCCGTCTCTATTTCTGACTTTGATTTCTTATGCTGACTCTCTTCATTTTGAATTGCTTTGCTGAGCAGCTGCTGTTTAAAAGGACTTTGAGCAGAATGACAGACGAGTGAAACTAGCCTAGAGAAGTCAAAAAGAATTCACGCAAAATGTCGAAGCGGCAAAATGGGTAAAGCGAAAAAAAGTTCGACGAAGTAAAAAAACATAGCAGGACAAGTCCTGACGTACAATTCAAAAAATTTTCATTGACTAAACAGAAAACTAGACCTAGAAAGGACTATGAATGGATTGGGAAAACCATTTAGAAAAAAATCCTATCCAAAAAATTTAAAAAAAACAGTAAAAATCAAAGTGAAATTGCCGCATGTGAACAAAAAACCACTAGCGAGAAAGCGAATTTTTGTTCAAACACCGTTTTCTCACTCTACTTTAGATTTAGAGCGAAAAAATTTCACGCCGCAAAACCACTCGCTTTTTCGCTCCACTTCCTGTTTCGGCGTGACCAAAATCACTATTCCCATTTGACTTCAAAAATCATGAAAATGTGTGAACAGATCTTAAATAAACATAGCCGGAAGAATTCCGGAAACGACTCGAAGTGAAAATCCATTTGAACGCCATCCAACTACTCATCAAACAAAACCTGCCTTCACTAATTTATGATTATCTTGAAACAAAACCATGAAACAAAAACCCAAATCTGTTAAAATATGATAAAAAATTTGATCAAATTTTGTTACAAATTGAGATCCCGAAAAACTATCTCTGCCAAAATAACTTCATCAAAACAACTAGTACTTACAAAAACCACTTATGTGAATTTTGAAAAAATACTTTAAGCTAAAATTATGAAAAAAAAGCTCTTAAAAATAACTTTCACTGAAAAACTGGAAAAAGTTACTACATTTTTTAATATTTCAAAAACATATAAATCCAAAGAAAAATTTCCTTCAGCCAATCAGATAATCGCAAAACAATAGGCAAGTCATAATAGGCAAAGAGACTTAGCTAAAAACAGAAAAAAAACGAAAAACTGCAAAAAATTAAGAAAAATAGTTCCAATTTTCGCCATTTTTTGTCATATTTCTCAACAAAAAAATGATTCTTACCCACAAAACTGTAACCAATTGTTATCATAAAATTGCTCAAGTAGGAGGGGTTTCTTCAATACCCATTTGAGCCAGTAAAACCAAATAATCGTCAAAAAACGCAAAATTTAGCCCGAAAATCAGCAAAATACATTAAAAACCTCCGACTTATCATAAAAATCATATTAATTTCCAGAAACCTTCAAACCACTACTGAAAGCAGCCTAAAAACAAAACAAAATCATAACCAAACCTCTTAACCAAAATAAATGAAAAAAAACTGCTTTAAAATGCCGCATGTGAACAAAAAAATTTCGCTCGCTTTGAGAAATTTTTTTCACGCATTAACTTCTCGCTCTCTCATAAACAGCGGTATGAACACAAACCACTCTCTTTTCGCTCCGCTCTTCGCTTTTGTTCAGCACCAAAATCACTCCAAATTTTTTCACGCGTTTCATTTCCCGCTTCAAAAATCACTCCAATAAAATTGATTAAAAAAGGACTTCTCCAATACTCCTCTTCGAGTCGTAAAAAAAGACAGCGCCCCAATACAATTCAAATTCTTTGAATTGTAAAATTCTTTGAATTGTAAAAAAAACAAAATAGGAGCGCTATAATAGCCGGCTGAGAAGATGAGGGTGGCTATTAAAAATTAACAAAGTTTGAAATATATAGGTTTGACCGGGAATAAACTTTCCCTAAGATTACCTTTTTGGCACTACAAGAGCGTGTTGTCTAGTAGATATATTTCAATTTTTTCGTCATATCAATCGTTTATGATTAAAAAGTAGTATACTGATTTAAAAAAACTACTTCAGGGCACATAGATGACTTTTTAAATCAAACGTCTTTTCAATTCGCTTTCTAGTTTCAATTTGTTTTATCGAAATTTTCCTATCGAATTTCTATTATCTAGTTTGAATTTTATTCTCGAATTTTTATCGAAGCTTTCTAGTTTTGAATTTTTATTCAAAACTCACGTATAAACTCAATGAAATTTTCAGCATTGAATAACTGAAAATCTTACAACAGAATAGTCGAATGCATGGAATTTTGCGCGCCGCGGAATTTTCCCAAATTTCAATCTGACACCACACAAAGAAACACATCATTAAGAAAGCTATTCCAGAAGCTATTGCATCAAGTCAAAAACTTGAACAACCACCTGTTTTGAATTTTTATTAATTTGCATCAATGTTTACAGCCATTGTTCAACACAACGGGCAGCAAAATTGTTGTTAATTTACTGGCAACAACATTCGATAAAGTTGCAAACAATTTTCTGCAAAAAATCTTTTTTCCTGCGTTCAATTTTGACCGATTCACAGAACTTGAATAGCATCAAAGATTATTGTGAGGGTCTCTAAAAACTTATATAGTAGTTGAAATATCAAAGTTGACGTGCCTCCATGCAAAATGAAAACAAAAATGAGTTCTCTGGTTCTATAAAAGCTTTAAGCAAAAAATTTTTTGCCGGAATATGTAAGGTTGTCAGACAATTGCTGTCGGAATATGTAACAGAAAGCTGGCAGGTTGTCAGACAGTTACCGAATGCATGTTGATGTGCTCCATTGCAAAACTAACTAAAAAAGGACAATTCTCTGGTTCTATAAAAAAACGTTGTTAAGAAAAATGCGAACAATTTTTGATGTAATATACAAAAAGTCTATCAAATTCAGCCCTTTAAACGACGAACAGTAAGTTTAATAGCATCATCAGCTACCCTTTACTCTAATAAACTGTGCTCGATTTCCCTATTTCTGATTAAACAAAGTCTCAATGTTTTATCATTTTTCTCGATTTTTATTTCGTTATTTTGAACTCAAAACATATTCACCAAACTGCAAAAACAGCTCGAATTACTTGATGCAGTTGAAACAATGAGTGAAACGTAAGGTAGGTGGGGGTTTCTGAAAATAACCTTACGACGATTAACATTACCAGCAGTACCTAATCACTATGCATTAATAACTAAGCTACCGTTAAAGTCCTTTGTTCAAAAACAGAAGTCAACATTCTAATGCAGAAGCCAAAAGTACAAGTCTTGAACAACTTGCTTCGGCTAAAAAAATGGAGAAACCCAATACTCCTCTTTGAGTCGTAAACAGACCACCACGTTTACAATAATTGCATCAAACTTCGTTCGAGCGCAATTAAAAAGAGAAAAGCTCATGCACAGTTGATCAGTTTTATTTTGAAAATCCTAAATTACGGCACGCTGGACACGATTTTGGTATTTTTTAAAATGACCATGCAATTAAACGTTTCACCAAAAACGAACGTAGTAACAAAGCAAAAGTTACTCCTGACTCACACAGAAGTTGTCATTATCCAACTTTTATCCGTAGATAAAATAAAAATGCCACATTTCTCAAAATTTTTCAAGAACACAAAATTAACTTCAACATACTTTAAGATTATCAATTACACAGCTCCAAAGAGCGGTTGGTCATAAAATCTTCTATATAAAAAAAGCCAAGAAGTGAAAAAGCTTACCAGAAAAGTATTATCGAGGCGCTTCGATTCGCTACATTTCCAATATTTAACAAAAACTTTAAAATACGATTAAACAAATTCAAATACTAAACTGTTGAGAAAAAATTCTTAGCACCAAAATGATCAGTAAGTTATATTCCGCCATATATCGTTGTTGAAATGAATGGATCAAAAAAGACATTTGTCATTTTCTCAAAAACTGCCATCTGCTGACATTTAATTTAGTCTAAATTGTCCATTGCAGTTCCATTTGAACATTTCATCATCCTAAAGTCGGCTCGTTTAATCGCCATTCCCCAAGACACAGTGCTTTATGCCAGACAGTTTGCCCTACTTCTGATTACAGCCTAGCAGCCAGTTATAGAGGACTTATAGTTGCCTTAAAGTTTACTCAAGAAGCAGTCATATTTTGTCTAAACCTTGCGTAACATAGACCCACAGTGGCTGGATAATCACAGCAAACGTCGTTTGTTAACAATGATTAACAATTTGATTCTTACTGGTTCTGCTCCCTCGTAATATTTCTTACCTTTATTGAAATCACAGCATTGCTTCCGACAATAAAAGCCCCGAACGAATACACAACCGAGTTAAATCTGTTCACGGCTATACAAGGCGAATTCTCTGTGTTCACATACTCGGCTTTTGTAGTTGCGTAATTGAGCTGAGCTTTAGAATCATCCGTGGAAATTTCCAGCACCGCTCCATCTAACAAACAGGAATCCGAAAGCGAAGTTTTTATAATTAGCAAATTCTGAAATCCGTTAGGGACAAAAACTTGCGTTTCAGAAATGGTCGAGCAGCGCGTGAAAGAATGACTAAGTTCTGTGACTTTGATTTCGGGCAAAAAGTTTTCGAAGTCATTTGTAATTCCTAGATTTGGTCGTAGAAAGAAGTAGCAAGCAATCAAAATTTCACGCAACTTGGAGAAAAAATTGATCTTCATATCGTTACATTTGAGGCAGCAGATTCAACTGCAACTGATATACAATTATCTGGTTGAAATTTATCTGTATTTTGCCATATTCTTATTAATTATTAATTTTGTTCACCAATTCATTCACCTGGTTCGACATCCTGTTTTTACTTTTCACCTGCGTTGAATTGGGAATCAAATCTGATCAGAAATTCGTTACCGTCCACTAAATGAACAGTAACAGTGTCACGAAAGATATCAATTTCATTTGATGTTATTAATAAACCGGACAAATTTTCGTCAATAGTGACCATGCTTGTATTGAAAAATTCTAAAGTAAAAGCAACAGTTAAAATTGCAACAACCCACAATTAGAATTTTCGTAGATATATAATTTCAAATAACACCATCCCTGAGTGCTTCTTCACTAAAACTGACATGATGCGAGGAGAGGTTTACTCGTTCGAAAATTTACCCGTTTGACAAGATGATGACGCCCCAAAAATCACAACATAGTTACATCTGTTAACGGATTCAAGGAATTAAATTCCTTAATTTAGCATTTCAACATATTCTATTATTAAAGGACAGAAATTGCGTCTTTCCTAACACCATTGTTCGTTACGTTATAATGCACATTAAGCTTAAATGTCTGAAATCGAAAAAATCGAGATCTTAAAGGTTGTCACAGAATACAGAACATTTAGCTACAGTTAGATACTCTTAACTATTAACGAGGCTCGCGCATCTGTGCTTTCACCAGCTACCTTTGACCTTCCATTAATTAGAACCTATACATTGCCTTTCTTAAATCTGAAGCAAATTACACAGCAAACATAACCGACTAAGGTCGGGCGAATCGCTCTCAAAAGACTGGCGAGTGGTTTGCTCTGCTAATGGCTAGCTACGGTTGAGGGAGGTTAGCTTTAGCTTAATTGAAGGGACCTGGGGTGAGCGCGCTGGGTTACGGGCGGAAAAATGTGCAGAGGAGGGAATTGGGCCTGATAAGGAGTGAGAAGTGGTTGAGGGGTGGGGGGGGGGGGGGTTGGGTGGAAAAGGTGAAAGTGTAAGAACCGCACTTCACACCATGAAATTATTTCTCCAAAACAGTTTCCATTAATTTCATACTTAGAGTCTAGTAAGACGAAAAGCTCTAACAGAATTTAATGACCTCTGAGTGCTAAAACCGTTATAATTGATACAAGATTCGTTTGGAGGCAATTAAAAACAAACAAGCAAAATGTCAAGCAAAAACAAAGTAATATGTTTCTATAAAATGAACTTCTATAAAACAGCAACAAACGCATACAAACCAAAATGAAATTATTAAAAATCATTAGCTTTGGCACTGCCAGGAAACTGCGACTGCACTTCATCACAAAGATTATATAATTTCAAATAGCCTATGAAATAAAACAAACATAGCTGGCAGATTGCCAGAAAATAGCCGCAATAGATTCGTAGATCGGCAGTCTAAAAAAAATCGTCTTTTCATTGAAGGCTGATCTGTTATATTTTGATTAAAAATCTGTATAAGTTATTGCTGCCTCTATTAGCTGATCTCAAATAACCTTCATTTAGAGTGATACACACCCATTTGACCTTATCTCTTTGAATTAAAGTAAATAAAAGTCAATTTCAAAGTGAGGAAGTCATTTTTGAGAGTGAGGTAAGTCAAGTGTGACCAAAAATTTAATCACGCGCAGGAACAAAAAAACTCGCTCCACTAAGAGCAAAAAATGACGTCAGACATGCAATTCAGTTGAAATTGCATGAACGAATGAACAAAAAATGGCTGTGACGTCATATGGTCGTAACAAAAATCATGACGACGAAATAAAAAAAAACCAAGAGAAGGCCAATAATAGTCTCAGCTATCGCTGTGCGGCTATTAATCAAACAAAACTGGCGACACAACTAAAAAATCAAAATCATTCGGTTAGATAAGCGTCCTATAAATCATCAGAACTATAAGCTGCCCACTGCACTTTTCTTGCAACTCACGCTAACCTTAATTAGATAACGTATACAATCTGCCATCAAAATTAATCGAAAGGGTAAAACAAAAAAAATATACGGGCGAAAATCAAAACATTACAGTTCATTTCAGAAAATTGAAAATGGGCGGGGGGAGGGTTGTGAACAAAACTTAAAATTTTTATAATTTTGTGAACTAGACCTGCAATATTTCGTCAGCCCTTTTCACACGAGCCCTTTCTTACCTTTATTGAAATCACAGCATTGCTTCCGACAATAAAAGCCCCGAACGAATACAAAACCAAGTTAAATCTGTTCACGACATGTGTGCAAAAACATCAACCGAAAGTAGGGTTCGAACCCCGACCTCCTGAGTCCGATTCCGTAACCTCGACTGAGGTATTAACAACATGAAAATCAGGTCCTGATCATCGTCTCTATTACAATCAGTTTCGATTGCATTACAACTTTATTTCGAGGTGAGAGCAATGAAATCACTCGCAAATCAAGAAGTGCGTGAAAAAGTCACTTGAGAAGTTAAAGATTGTTCTAGAAAAAAAGCGCAAAAACAGTCTAGCTAAAAATCTGCATAAAAAAGACCCGTTTACAATAATTGGTTCTCATTCGAGAGCAATTAACCACAAGCTTATCTCTCACAGCTGGTAATTTAAAACATCTGCATTAAAATATATCCAATTTTTTTTAAAAAAAAATCAAAACTTTGCAGTTAAACTATCATTTAAATTTACAAAATTACTCAAAACTACCATAATTCGCGTTGATTTGTCTATCTCATCTGTATTTGGACTCGAAATGAATTTTCTCCTTATAATGAGCAATGTCTTCATTTCGGTCTTTTAGCCACTGTCGAATGAAATGCATTGAATCGACGCTAGGTTTGCCCAAAAGCTGCGACATCTCGTTTAAATACCCGCTTTGAAATTCGAGAGCTTCCAAAATACTTTTGTGCTTCGATCGCTTGTCCTCACCGGTTGCGATATCTTCCTTCATGACTTCCAACGAAGGCAGTTTCACATCACCTGAAGGGAAAATTTACAACTGATGATCAAAATTCAAGGGTAAGTTTAAAAATGAAAAGAAGATACGAAATAAACCGTGGAGACAAGCACAACCCGTTTATCCGTGAACAGACACACCTGAAATATTGAACGATATTTATAGATTAGCAGGCACATTTTTCTTTAAGAAAAGTCAGTCTTAACAACCATGATTTCACGAGAAGCAATCATAACAAGCAATAATTATCTCTTACCCATTACATCTCTGATATTTCAGTAACCCTCACATCTATTTCAACTTTTTACCAGGGTTCTAACTGTTATTTTGGGTTACCATAATACCCAAATAGTATAATGGGTGAGAACCCAACAAACATTTTTACCCAGCACAAACAGCATCATGCGATATAACTTAAAACAGTGCGATTAGTATCTATTTTTGTTAAACTGACGTTTTTTTGAAACTGTAATCATGAGCATAATAAACATTACAAGACTTGTGAACATCCAATTCCAAAATACGAAGCATAATGAAAAGATTTAATACCACAAGAGGGTTTAATAAACTTGCATATCATTTATCCCAAGAGCATGTAAATTTGTTTAACTTTGGGTTCATAATTTTTTGAAAAAAGCACTCTCAAGTCACAAAAAAAGTCGAAAGGTCTCACCATTAATAATCTGAGCACACAGATGTCCTTGTAACCAGAAGAGAGGGAATGTGTATGCTAGGTTCTGTACTCCAACATACATTAGTTTCGTGTTATTCGGATGGACCACTTGTCTGTACAGGGGCATCTGTTTTTTGTCAGTTATGCTAAGTCTAATACTTTTCTCCATGTAGGGATAGTCGTACAGGTATCCCGTGCAGTAGATTATTACATCATATTCACTCGAAGAGCCATCTCGGAACCTTAACAAATGTTTTTATATTAATATCACGAAATGGACTTTTCAGCATTCAGCTTCTCATGTATACAACGTTTACACCCCCTAACAATTGCTGGCCATAAACGACACTGGTTGTAAATGTGCCAGATATTGTACCCAAAATTTGTAGGAAAAGAAATTAAAATTCAACTTGTTCACACACCTGATTGAATTTAGTAATCATATCTTAAACTTTGAGGGCTAATGACAAAACGGTAACTAGCTCCAATCAACATCGTCTCCACCTGTGCCTTGAATAAGAAAATTAATAAATCATCTAAATCTAGTCGTTTCTGTCCCTTAGTGATCATCTCCGCCCCTTAACGATTCTAGAATCCTTTTTCAGCTAAATAGGCGACATTAAAAAGCATTCAATGTTACTTGGCGATATTAGAAAGCAATCGATTTTATTTAAACTTTCAGTTTATTTTTTCGAAGAAATTAAGCATAAAAATTTAAGCTCGCTTTTACTAATTTGAGGTCGAGTTAACTAATCTAATTAACTCAAGTACATAACTAAATAAATATTTTCAAAATTTTACATGAAATACTCTTATCGGTACATTGGGGTCTCAAAAACAAAAACCCCACGGAAAACCCCCGTTTATTTAAAATCAGAACAAACCTTGGAAATAAGCCATCACGAAAAAAGGCCTCAAATTGACCTTGAAGGAAAAATCTTGTGATTTGGATGAAAAACGTAAAAGCAGAAAAATAAAAGCGCATGCCTAAAAAACTTCAAGTGATTCAATATCAAATGTTCACGTTCTGTATTACACATTCTCGCCTTGATATCATAAATCATACATTTAAGTGACACCAATTCGACTTGATTCAATCAGTGTTCTTCAAAGATTTCAATTTGAGGGCTCTATAGAAGATTACCTTCATAGTAAAAAAAACTCGGGGATAAATGAAGTGGAACACATAGAAAAATATCCCAAACTAAATAAAAATCACTCAGAATAGTGACGTCCAAACCACATTTTTGCTCTTTTATATTTGCGCTTCCTAAGAGTGTTGAAACCCCATCCTCCGTGGTACCTAAACACAGTCATTTTTCTGTCTCTTGCCCCTACTGTGAGGGAGGGGAAAACCACCGTTCAGTTAAAAGGAAAAATTTTTCTGTTGCATATATAAGATACCAAAAATTTAAGACCATTTGTCTGGTTTTCAATCAAACTTTTGGCACGTATTGTATTAAATGCGTCTACATATAATCAAAAAGAAAAATATGGTTATCCTTATCCAAAAACATTTGATAGACTTGATAGCTCAAAAATTTGATACAAAGCCCATTTCTTAATTTAGCAAAACTTAAACCAACAAGTTCCAGCTATATAGATAACTCGCACTTTCACCAAAATTTGTTACAAAAAAACCAAGAAAGGAGTAACAAAGCCTATATATCACGGGTTTGCTTACAATAGAGAGAGAACTCGAAAATCCCACTAATTGTGAAAGAAAAATTAGAAAAAAAGCACACTGTAAAAACCCAATTTGGACACTTAATGACCAATTATTCGAAATAACAAACACGCACCCGATTCTATGCTAAATGAGTTTTACAAAATTAATAAACAAAGTAAAGATGACTCAATTATCCAAGAATTAGCAGCAACAACCCATTTTTGTCGAAAAATGTTTCAATAATCAGCGTAGAATCTGCCATTAAAAATGACTTCAATTTAGCACATCAATGACGTATCATCCACCATATTATACAACAAAAGGAATCTTGGCCGATTCCCCAAATCAATGCTAATTGAGGTTTACAAAATTAATAAACAAAGTAAAGACTCAATTGTCCAAGAATGTAAATCAACTCAACGCATTTTGTTGAAGAAAACTGTTCCAATAATCAGCGTAGAATGTGCAATTAAAATGACTTCAAGATAGCTTGAATTATGATAAAAAGTGTTTGAATTTGTGTGAAAAAGTTAGCTTGAAATTGTGTGAAGTTTTTTTTGGGTAAATCCCGTATCTTTTAATTTTTTCTCTCTCCCTCATATGTGAAGAGCCGCAAAAACCAAATGTAATTTAGGCTATTGTTATGTGTGCGGGGGATCGATTTGGCCTGTGTATCAGCATTTTATGAGAAAAAACTGATGTTCAACAGAGACACAAACGACGCTTGCGTTACAAATTCATTGATTTTGCTGCAAAACATGAGATCACTGCCGCGAAACTTTGACGAGTTTAATGTTTACTTGAATACCATGGAATTGAAACCTGACTTGATTTGCATTAGAAACTTGGCTTTCTGAACAGAATTCGTGTGAAATTTTTAAATTGGATGGTTACCATCCCCTTTTAGTAGCTTCAAGAAAAAAACGAGGGGGAGGCGTAGGTCTTTATGCGAAAGAAACCTTTTGTTACCGAGTGGAAAAGAAATTAACAACAAACAATCTGCAGATCATTAGTGTTTCGGTGCAACTGAAAAAATCGAAACTTTTAATTTCATCTGTATACATTCCACCTAACGCCACAACTTTTGAGACTTTCGAGATACTAGATCAATATCTCGATGAACTCGTTAATCAACCAGAAACTCATCAGATTATTTGTGGTGATTTTAATGTTAATATGATTCAAAATGGAATTAAGCAAAAGCGTTTGAGAAAACTAATGAACGGAAACAACTTAGATATTCCAAAACTTTTAACACCAACTAGGGAAACTGTTTCTTCAAACTCATGCCTGGACATCTTTTTTTCCAACATTCCATTGAAAATAAAAGTGGACCAATCGGATGTTTCAGATCATCACCCTGTACTAGCAACTTTTAACACAAATTTTAATGATAACTGCAAAGAATCAAATACTTTTACGAGAAATTGGAAAGCATTAGAGAATGAAAATGTGCTCAAAGAGGCCCAATATTTTTTAGGAGAAAAACTAAAAAGTCTCTGCAGCCCCATGAAAACAATTGATAAACAGATCTCTGAGCTTCACAGTAGTCTCATGATAACTCTAGACAAATTTTGTCCCTTGAAAAAAGTGAAACCTAGCAAAAGAAAAAACTGGATTGACAATGAAATAAAAAAAGAGACTACTAAAAAGAAACAACTAAGAAAAATGAAATAAATTCCGAAGAAAACAAACTTGCATACAAAAAACAAAGTAATCTTGTAAAAAACTTGGTAAGGAAAAAAAGATGGACTTTCTATCAAGAAAAATTACACGTGGAAAGTAGGCAAAATACGAGAGAATTTTTCAACATCTACAACGAATTGATGGGAAAATCACAAAAACCAGAACAAGATATTTTCACCCAAAACCAAGTTGAAAACTTCAATAACTTTTTCGCGAGTATTGGGAAAAAACTTTCGTCTGAAATTGAACCCAACAATAAAACTAAATTACCACCCAAAAACATCAACTTTCTTTTTTAGCAAAATTACCAAAAAAGAAATAGAAGAGGCACTGCATAAAATTCGACCTAAGTACTGCTTAGACTGCTATGGCCTAAATTACATATTTCTAAAGAAAATGTCTGATCCTCTAGCAAGTTGTTTGGAACGATTGTTTCATAGATGCATTATCAGAAGTTATTTTCCTGATGCTTTAAAGATTGCCAAAGTTGTACCCTTACACAAGGAGGGTGACAAACATAAGCCAACAAACTACAGGCCAATCTCCTTGCTACCGACAATCGGGAAGATTTTTGAGAAACTGATCTATAATAGGTTGGTACAGTTCCTCGATCGCTATCACATTCTGAGTGAAAAACAGTTCGGTTTTCGGAACAAACGGAGCACAGTTGATGCCATTGCTACATTGGTGGAAACAATTCGTCAATTATGGACAAACAGAACTAATGTTTCTTGCTGCACATTTCTCGATCTAAGGAAGGCGTTCGACACAGTTGATCACAAACTTTTGTTACAAAAATGTTTTTGTTATGGTTTTCGTAAGGAAACATATAAGCTTATTGAATCGTTCCTGAAGAACCGAGAGCAATACATTCAAATTGGAACAAAGAAATCTTCGTTGAAACTTGTAGAAACAGGTGTCCCCCAAGGGTCTATACTGGGACCAATTCTGTTCCTTATTTATATTAATGACATCAAATCAATGCAGAAAGAAACAGATCTAATACTGTATGCTGATGACACAGCAATTATAACAGGAAGTAGGAACATTGAACTACTGAACAATCATCAGTTAGCACTAAATGACACAAATGATTGGATAAAAGAAAACAAGCTGGTCCTCAACGCAAATAAAACAAAAAACGTGCTCCTTAATGGTCGACGGAAAATTCAGTTTGAAAAAGAATTTTCTTTCGGTAATGAAACGATTGAGTCAGTAAAGCAGTACAAATATTTAGGTGTGATTATTGATTGTCAATTAAGTTTCCAACATCATGTATCCTACATCGAAAAACGCCTTAAGTTTTGTGGCATTTTCTACAGGCTCAGAAAAGTCTTAACATCTCGTCAAATGATCCAAGTTTTTAGAACATACATCAAGCCAATATTGCAATATGGAGTTCTCATCTATGGCTCAACTTCCAAAAATGTGTTAAAAAATCTGGAAAAACTTACAAAACGGTTAATTAAAATTATCTTCTACAAAAGGAGTTTCGAATCGCTGGGCTCATTGAGAGAAGAACATAAACTCTTCACTGTTAGGGAACTTCACATATATGAACTTTTCAAAACTCTGATTAATATCCTTCGGGGCGAATGCAAAATTGCATCCTTGTCAAATTTGCTGAGTGGACAGGATCTAGAAAACCTTTCAGGCAGTCGGTCTAAAAGGATCTCAACTAGTAAGAACTCATGCGTGAAAAATTGTTTGTATACAAGGTTAAGAAGGTTATTAAACCTAGTTTTAATAATCGAACCAATGTTTGTAGACAAAGTAAAAAACCTGAAAAAAAAAACGAAATACGTAAACTTTCACACAATTTTTTAGACAATTTCATACTGGAAAATGAACAACTAACGGAAGCAATTTTTAGTTAACAAAAAAACAAAACTACGGATTATGGTATTTATTTTTTTGTCTCTTTTGTTTTCAATTTACTAAAAAGAAACAATTTGATTTACCCTTAGTGAATAGGTATTGACAGTGAATTATTTTCCGCTAGAGGCACTTGAAAACAGGTCAGTGAGACCTAATAGTGTGCTCTTGGTTGGTGCGATTTCTATTGATTTTACAAATAGTGTTCTGTTTTTGCAATCATTGTAAAATTAATGATAATTATCCTGTACCAACCATAAACAATTTATTATTATTATTAATAAATCTTGGTTCAAAATTCTCCAGATATCGTTGCAAGATTTTGAATCTCCGGATTTAGTTGATTATTTTGAGGAAGTATATCTCGGTCGCCTCAACAGGAATGGGATTAGGCGAAAACTCTTAATGTGAATGTGTATCATGGCACGATTGAACACCAACCGAGAACCAAGCATGCGATAAAGGTTTCCATAGAGGTTTTGAATCGATGCTTCAAATTAAAAACCCAGATCCCGATGCTTTGAAATTCTTGGAGGCCATACACAGACAGCAAGCGCCCTCTTTAACAATTGCATTTTATTTTTATTTGTATTGGAGGAAATTAACCATGTTTTTTATATACGACGTCCAACTTGTTCCAGCCTCTTTGTAATAAAGAGAAAAGTACATGCTCACCTGACTGTACTGCCTTCAATTTTAGTAAGGAGAGGTTTTTCGTCAACTCCAGGAGGGAATGTGAGGTTAGTTGGTGAGGATCTGTAACAAATAGTCACCTTCTGTGCTCCACCTGCGATTGACTTCACCGCTAAATCCTCAGCGGAGAAAGAAGACCCGACCAACAGGATTCTCTTTCCTAAAATGAAGAAGAGCTGTTCTCTTATCATTTCCGCATTATAAGCCTCAAATCAGACAAAATTGAAGAAATTTCATCTGAGAAACTAATTATTCTCACAAGCCCCGATTTTTTTGTTGACAAAAGAAATGAATCACCAAAACTAGCAAGAGACGATACTAGTTATTACAATTAATACATGCGATCATAACCTACTGTTTGACGCCGGTACGCTATGGGCATCAATAATTGTGTCATCAACTAATTTTCCGAACCTAATTGTTGAATCTAACTTAGTTTATAACTACTTATGAGGTCTTCAGGGGTTAAAACTCGATGAGATTTACTTGTGTTTGGGATTCTCACCAGACTGCACTTATCAATTTAATATTAAAAAATGCTGTCCATGGTTAATTCAAAAATCAAATTAATTGCGTAATTAAGTTTTTCATTTGTAAAATTTTGTTTGGCGGGATGGTAAAGATAAGGTTCCCAGATGGTTTCACTCTCAATTCATTCAATTGTTATTGTGGTAAAATAACAATTCAGTAATAATTTTTGCTCGGTAGGCGTTAAGATGGGAAGGTTCTCATTAAGGGAGGGAAAGGGGCGAACATCGCATACCTTTATAGCGTGATGCATCTAAGAAGAATTTCGCGTGCATTACAGTTCCAGGGAAGGTTTCTTCTCCCGGATAAGACACGTAATTTGGCTGGGTGAAATGCCCACTTGCATCAATGACATAATCGAAGTCTTCAACATATTTTCGCCTCACATCACTCCGAAGATCTCGAATTGTGACTTGGAACTTGTTGGTGCTTTCGTCAAACGTCACCCATTCGATCCAAGACTTGAATTTGATGCTGTCGGTCAAACTGAAATGGTTTGCAAAGTTAGTCAAATAATTCAGAACATGTCTGGAACTAGGATAACAAGAAGTTCCGGAATCATCACATTCGGTATCATCCTGGGGGAAGAGAAACTCCGGACACTCCATCCAATACTTGGGGTTGTTTGTGATGAGATTGTAGTACATTGAGGAATGAACCAGCATCCCGTCTTCGTCAACTCCCTCCAAACCTCTGCAACAAAAAATTAGAGCATATTTTGAGTTAGCTCTTCATTGCGACAAAAAAGGAAAACGCAACTCGGATCTGCTCTCTGTATCCCATTATCGTAATATTTTTTAACAATGCTACCCTCTGTATAACACCATTAACACCACTTTAAATTATAATCGGATCAAAGAAGGCGATGGAGCGGCGGCGCGCGGGGGGGGGCTGGATAGATCTCGTAGCTTCCTGAGATCTTCTAATCTTTTTGAACAAGATTGTAATTATGAAGGTCGGTAATAATTCCACAGCAAGATTTCATAAAGCCTTTCAACTTTTGTTTTATCAGCGGTTCACGTAACAACAAGACGGCTCCGACAGAAGTCTCAAGTTTATCAAAATCTGTTCATTGTTTTGAAACGAAAAGCTATTTTGATGATCAGTTTTAGAAGCACAAATTGAAGCATTTTCCAAACACACCGCCATTTGTAAAACAATCCGCTGCGATCAGTTTACAAACTAATGGCTTAAAACCGACGGAGAAATTCAAAAAATGAAATCACATTTATGAATAGAATTTCCCTTTTTCTACTTCTTTTGTTTAAAGTTCAAGATAAAATCCATAGCAATCACATTGAGTCAATCTCATTTTTAGTTTTTTGAGAGAGGAATTTATTATTTTGAATATCAAGTCTATGATAAACTATATTTACATAATTTTTGCAATTTAAAGAAAACCAAACGAAGAAAAATTTTCCGTCTTCTCAATTCTTACGTTAAAATCGATCACAAAAAGTATGAAGTTAAGGTTCTATATATTTTTTCCAACCAAACAACTGACGTTTTGTTCACCAATTAACCGAAGCCGGTGAATTCTGGTGCATGCAATTTCATCGCTCAATCGATTGTGGATGAATTGGAGAAAGTATGCTTAAAACTCAACAAAGCATCAGTTGAAAGAACAAAGAAATTTTTAAAAGATTTTTTTTCGTATTTCTTTAACAAGTTCTACTTTTCTGATGTCACAAAGCTTCCACATGTGAGCAGTTCAGGTAAGAGCCAAACATAGCCTTTTATTATATTGTGCAGAGTTCTGGCTAATTAATACTTTGCAAAAAAACTTTCTACTGGACTTAACTTCAATAAATTTTCAATTCAAGTGAAAGCATTGAAAGTATTTATATATAAAGCTTAAATGAGGCTGCTAATCAATATGTGATCAATTGTAATGTCCAAGAATTAACATCAAAGAAATTAAGTCTCTCAATTCAGAAAGTTAAACAAAAAACGTTTCGTTCTCTTCTCTGGTTATTTTTCTCTTGCCATGTTTTTGAAAGACCCCTACAAAGAACAAACTCAGCAATTTTATTGTGCAAAAAGACCAACTTTTTAAAAATTCTCTCTAAATAAAAATATAACGTTTTTATGATGAGTCTGTTGAAACTCTTCCACAATACAGAAACCTGAATTTCCACAAAATATAGTTTCTTCAGGAAGCCAGAGACATTCGATAAACGCTATTAGAAAGATAAAAGATGTTAAATTTTTTTGCCTTTTATCCTTGTCTTTAGAAAAATTGTTTCCAATAGTTTCATTGTACATCAGGAGTATCACAGGTTTCATTTGAATTCATTTGCGAGCTAAAAAATAATTAACTACAAGGTGCTAATTTTTTTTTTAAAAAAAGAGCAGTTTAAGAGTTACTACAAATTAAATTGTTTTCTTTTTTCTTTTGTTAACATTTAGCTTTTTGTTTAAATTTTATCAGTTCGCACGTTCCATGAATTTTTTGTCTTCGGTTGGATCGGAAACGCATTGGTTATCACTATAGTAATAAAAATTTGGGAAAATAATTAGAAGAAAAAGAAGTTATTTCGTAACAAATTGACAAAAATTTTCTTGTTCAAATAAGTTTAAAGCACCCTTAACCCCTTTAAATACTCCGTTTTTTCTGTTTTTTTCAGTTTTGTTTGAAAAACGTAGCTATTCAGTCCCCCCCCCCCGCGTGTTTTTTATGACCCCCAGTTACAAATTATATGTTGTTATATAGCACGTTACGATGTAAGAACAAAGTATGTGCGCCTGGGGTCATAAAAAATTAATGCTCACTAAGCTGGGGGGGGGGGGGGCAGAATAGATCCGAAAACTCCCCTTTTTCAACCTGCGATAAAAATTGGTATTATGTTTATGAAAATCAAAAACGGGAAAATTTGACTGAAGAAAAAGAAAATAGCCCGCCTCACACATATATTCCCCTATATTGAAAAAATGTTGGAACAATTATTATTATTATTAATGAATAGTTTTCAAATGACAATAGCGAAAGAATCCGTTGACTTCGAAGAAACCCAATGATTGGATTTTTTAGTTATTCAATCAATTTGCCCTCAACACAAAAACAACAACGATTTTTCTTGTGACGGCCTTCTATTACTTATTATTTTCCAGTCTTCATAGAGTTTTACACGAGCACTTTTTTGGTGTCTTAGATCCAGTTATTGAGCAATTTACAAGAATTGGATCTTTTGGTACTCAATGCTTTCATAAAAACAATCTCGAGCTCTATGACCACAATTTTGAATGTTAAGCTCCAAAAAACAGTAACCTGAAGTTCCACATTCCACCAATCGCATCATGGCGCTCATAGCAAACGATGTCGTATCTGCCACTGTCCAGACTCTGCAGGGCTCTTAAGGTCATCAGACCAGATGGGCCGCCCCCTATCACGCAGATGCGACATCTGTTTAAGGACTCGATACAGACAGATTCGATCTTCATCGCGTCTGAAATTTAGACAACCTTCAAGAACGTCAACTTTTGCAACTTGTAAACTAACTCTCACTTTCAAAAGACAGAAAATAGCGTTACTTATCAGCACTTATGGACAAACTAGACAAATTTGCTCGACTGAACAAATTGATAAAAACTTGAAACCTCTAGCCTGATAATGAGAGTTAAATTAGTTATGTAACAGGGGAGTAGATCCTGGGACTGTCAATACAGATTACTCACATAGCACTTGACTGTAAAGGAAATATAGATGAATTTCATATAGAGCAATGTTGTTTTAGCATGATGTTTGCTCATTAAACTCGCTGCACTCAAATATTGACATTGTTTGACACATTTGATTCAAAATAAATCGCATCAGCAACTAAGTTATCGATAATCCTAAAAGCCACTACGATTGTCTGATTAAACAGGATAATCGGCAAATCAGATCAGTTTGACGTTCACCTTGATCGATTTGTTTGATCTCACCGAGGTTTGAAAGGATTAAGATATTTTTGTCATCAAAGCAAATCCTCTACCACGAAATGATCGGATCATAAAGAGGATGAAGAAGTTCGCGTGAATATTTTAATATCAGGATATTTTAACTAACACGAGGTTGTGATGATAATATTAAGTATTCGTTCATGGTACCTCAAACACGGATAATGCCATCAGAATTCACCGTATCCCCTATTGCGGTATAAGGTTATTTGGCACTGGCTAAGGGACTTTACGTTCTGCCACCACTACCGAAGAAATTTTTTCATCTTTCCGTTTGCGCCCCCACAGCTTAGTGGGCGCATATTATTTGCAACCTCCAGACGCACGTGTAATATATTTACATAATGATTTACTGTGTAATGACACGTGCTCTGTAACTGGGGGTTGCATAACGTACCCTTTGCATTGCCTTAATTGTACTATAATCGGGGAGGAGGCTATACTTTTGTGAGTGTGTGTGTGTGTGTGTCTTGGGGGGGGGGGCTAAAATGTGAGACCTTAAAACTTGAAGCAAAAGAATAAACTAGGGTACTTAAAATATCAGCCTGCTGGAGCCCTCAAACGAGGAATTCAATAAAGGAAGTTTTTAAGAGGTAGTATGTAGGAGTACAGAGCATAATATTGAATAGGAGATTCTTGATACATGTCGCGGGGTTGAAAAACTAATGACAATAGAAGCGATCTACATCAAAAAGCTGAAACCGCAATTAAATACACGCGATAAGTACCGGGGGCGCGAATTGACATTGAAGTATTAGTTCAAATGCAACAAATTTGACATTTGAAATTCAAAAATTATTCTGGTACATGTTAATTCGAAATTCTGTCAAGTCCAACAAGTAAAAAATAAAAAAAAGATAGATAAGAATGAACGTAAAAATCCCTTTTCAGGTATAGAAAGCAATATAACCGGGATTTTCAAAAACTGCGGGAAAAAATTCAATTGATTTTAGTGTAATAAGTGTAAATAAAATGTTGTAAATGTGATTTTAACTGTAAATAGTTTCAAAAATTCGATATTATTTCAACTCATTTCTTAGAATTAGAGTCAAAGACAAGTTTATATACTTTGTAAATGATTTCATTTAATTCTTAAACCTGACGATGAACACAATGTTCGAAAACGTTCGTTTTCAAATCAATTTAGGTTTTAATTGACAATTACTTCTTCTCCTGTACAGACAATTTTCACCACTCGGAAATGTTGTAAATGTGATATTAACTAAAAATAGTTTCAAAAATTCGATATTATTTCAACTCATTTCTTAGAATTAGAGTCAAAGACAAGTTTATATACTTTGTAAATGATTTGATTTAATTCTTAAACCTGACGATGAACACAATGTTCGAAAACGTTCGTTTTTTAATCAATTTAGGTTTTAATTGACAATTACTTCTTCTCCTGTACAGACAATTTTCACCACTCGGAAATGTTGTAAATGTGATTTTAACTGTACATAGTTTCAAAAATTCGATATTATTTCAACTCATTTCTTAGAATTAGAGTCAAAGACAAGGTTATATACTTTGTAAATGATTTCATTTAATTCTTAAACCTGACGATGAACACAATGTTCGAAAACGTTCGTTTTTTAATCAATTTAGGTTTTAATTGACAATTACTTCTTCTCCAGTACAGACAATTTTCACCACTCGGAAACTTAAGAGCTGTTAACCTAGCCTTCTGTCTAGCTTTGATAAAGACCTCAAATCCCACCTGGTTTATGAACTCACCTGTAATGGATGCAAATCCATCCATGTAGGGCAGACATGCCGACATATTACCACGATGGTTGCAGAGCATGCCAAGGCGGACTCACCGATGGGAATACATGCAATTGAGTTCAACGCTGATAAAACAGCTTTCCAGTGGAAGATATTAGACCAGTGCGGAAATCAGTCTAAGTTAATTACACTAGAGGCGCTCTATATTAGAACACTGAAACCAGCCCTTAACACGCGCGACGATTATCGAACACGAGAATTGACACTGAAAGCTTAGTTTGGAGATGAAATTCCAACTTGAAAGAAAGACACGCTAAAAAACGAAAATTTCAACTGTACAATTGAACAAAACCAAAGTAAGTTTAGGGTAATTTATGTCTGTTTAAGCATCTGCTACATCAAATCGAATATATAGATTTGTTAAGATGTAAAAATTTTGTAGATACGACTGTAGATATGTAAAAATTCGTTTTATATTTCCTTGAGTGAATGACTTTAGTGATTTGAATTTTTTTCTGGCTTTTTTATAGTAATTTGTAATCTTTATAACCTGACGATGAACTCAGATTTCGAAAACGTTTATGAGAAAGTTTTAGATTGACAATCCTTTTTTAAACCTTCAACTATTTCAGTTAATCACCTATTACGGAAACACTTGGATTTTTTATAACAGACAACTAAGAGCTACAAAGAGAACTCGCAAGAACTAAGCAAAAGTTTTTGAACCTGGAAACGGATAATGAACATCAATCAGCTCCATAAGGGAAATTGTGGGAAATGGCAAAAAAATAGAAATGAAAAATTAATTTATACAGCTCTTAATTACGTTTATTATGAGTTTAGATACAGAATGATATAACTACTACCAGTTTGAACAACAATAAAACTAGTGGAGCATTAGGGTTTACCTTTAACCTGTTTATCAAAGGTAACAATTTTCCAACAGTTGTTAAGCATGAACATAAAACAATATTTCGCAAAAAAAGCCAGCAACTATTACGAAAAAGCACTATCTATTGCAGACTGATCCCACATGACAAATGTCCAGGCGTACGACCGATTGGGATAGGGAAGTTCTGCGCCAAATTGGGCGATGCATCTCAAGCTGTCTAGGTGGAGAGGCCCTGAAAATGGGAGGCAACAAGCCTTCCTTGGGCAGACCGCAGGAATCGACATGAAAATTTCAAACGCCTTAAATATCAAAAAAGAATTGTGGATATTGAACATGAATCCTTTTTACAGTGGTTTTTTGCCACCACAGGTGGAACAGTCCCATCACACAAGCTCATAAAACTCATTGTTTCCCTCATAGCCCAAAAATCAAACGAAAGATACCCAGCAGAAGTCATTTATTTTATCCGTACCCGTAATAGCTTAAGTCTTCTAAAGAGCACTATTTCAAGTATTCTTAGAGGTAAAGGTCAAAAGAACAAACGCCAGATGAACTCAGCATGGAAACTTTCAACACTGAGGGTCAGATCTTAATTATCTCAAATTTTTAATTAAATGAAACCATATGACCTCTGATGACAGACACAGTTTTTGCATTCAATGTCAAAATGACGAAGTCTAACTGACCTCTTGTTGACCTCCAGAGATACTGATCAATGTTTCTGGTTGTTTTTGTAGTTGTTTTTTTTTCAAAAAGACCAATCACAAAAAAGGCCAAATTAAAATCACATGAAAGCAAGCAAGAAAACGTTTTTAAATTTAAAGCTTTGATTGCTTTCATTGTCTTAATATTTTAATAACTCGGTGGTTTCGATAACTTATTTGTGAAATTTTGTGTTCTGTCCGTATTTGTTGTTTTCATTGCGTCTTGTAGTTTGGTCTCACTAAAAATAAGCAGAACGGGTTTCCAGTGCAGTTGAAAATTATTGTGTTTTTGTTTTAAGCTGACAGTTTATGGTTTGATTGATTATTTGAAATATTTTATAGAAATCAGTGGATTTTTGGACTTCGACATTTTTGCCACATATCTGTAAAATTTCTAGCTGTCTCTGAAACAACAGGTCGAATTCTTTTTCTAGTGCACTAAGATCCAGTTTTTACAATGGTTTTTCCAAAACTGTTGGTTTTTGGCTTTGGTACTTAAGCGTTTTCATAAAAATAATTAATTTTGGACAGTTGACCACTTCTGAGCTTTTTTGATAGTTTTTCTTTCATATTATCACAAAAATGGGTTAGCCTTGAGAAATATGAAATTCAAGAAATTTATGATTTTCCGAGAATAACCTATAGTTTTAACAGTCTCGGCTCAGCTTTTTTAAATTTTAAATACTTTTTATTGTTTCTCTTTTTAATTGTCCGCCATATTAAGGATAATACCAGGTCTCATTTGCCTCCGATGACGTATAATTTAACACTTTTGTTGAGCTGAGTTGATACGTATTCAATAAATTTGAAATTGGTTGTTTTCAAAAAATAGAAATGTATCTTGCTCTTTTTTGTCGGCCTGTTACAAAGTTTCATTATCGACAGGTCGCTGGTCTTATCCAATAAAGATAGGTTGAATTACAGATTAATTTGTTCAGTTCAAGGTTTATCTGCTTTTATTCTCTTTTTGTCATTAAGTGTTTTTTATATATGTACATGCAGTTTTGTTCGTAATTAATGTTTGCTATTATTTTATTTTTCTGTTTGTCTTGTCCATTCCAGTACTCTCATTAATGGCAACTTTCATCGGCCCTCTAATCCAGTATTATCGTTTCAACTTAGTAGTTTTTTAACGGATGGAACCATATATGATCTTAAATATGGTATCTAAGACGGGTCAGCCAGGGGAGTCGTTGTCAATACAAGTGGTCCTTTCATGGTTCAATTTATCAAACAAAATTATGTTTGTGGGACAAAACAGGTTGTTATCCATCGAGTTTTGACACGGGTTTTAGTTCATCACAAAGCGCTTATGTTTTGTGCAAACAGTGCTTCGACGAAACTTTGCATCAAGTTTTGCATATATACAAATAAGACAACAAACTAATTAAAGAGAAACCAACCTTTCAGATATTTGATATGTCCCTTGGCCTCGCTTTCCCCATAACTATTGTCTCTGTCAGTTTCATTCGCAGAGTTTAAAACGCCGTGTAACATTTATCTGATAGTTTTGCCTTCAAAAATTGTAACGGATTGTTTTTGACGTTTTTTTCTTTTTGTAACGTTTATTTTGTTGGACAACAACAGCTTGATAACCGCGCTCAAAATTGTACAATTGAGGCCATTGCTTTCGTTTTATGACCGCGTGGCTAGATTTGTTTGGCTTGTGTTTGGTTTAGTTGTGTTCAATTTTGCATCACCAGAGCAAAAACACTGAAATTTACCATTACGCCGCAAAACGTCAACTTTTTCTCGAGCAAATGATTCGAATTTGTAACTCTTTTTCAAAAATGCCATTTAAGCATAAATGAAAATAAGCCTAATTTGTAAAGGCTCTCACATTATTAACTGCAGATTACGAACACATATAGAGCAAATTAGTACACATATCGATATTCTCTTGTGAAAATTTTCGCTCTAAATTCAATTTTAAGTCGCTACCCAGGTTGGTAACAGACTCTGATCAGATCTTTCAGGTCATACACAAGGTATAGGGTGCGACCCAAATTACAGGGATGGGAATGGTAAAGGATTGCAGGATAGCTTGGTCTAGGGTCACACAAGGTCAAATCAGAGCCGAAAGTCTGACCACTGTCTGATCAGAAGCCGCACGAAAGTATAGGCAACTATTGCACAACAGTCTGGTCAACAGTGAAAGTCTGATCAGAGACCAAAATTTATGTAAAGTTTGATAATAAGTTTCTATATAAGCTGATCATAGGGCAATAAATGAATGTTTTCTGTTGACGTATCTTTTTTATTATACTATATTTGTTAGTAATTCATAGAGCCGCGATACGGTACCAATATGCACATTACTCTAGTTCCCTTTATATATCCACTACTCTATGTTCACTTCTTTTATATTTAAAATCTATCATTTCTCGTCTCACTTAGTGCAAACCACTAGTGCCGAGTTAAGCTGGTAATTAACCGTTATCAGACGGATAGTTTGGGTTCTATCCCCACTGACTTCAGTGGACGTCCCCAGATACTAGTATAAAACTTGTGAGACCGTGTAACAAGCACGTAAAACCAACTTGCGAAAACAACTTGAGTAAAAAACCAGCTTAACTCTGATATTTTATAAATTTTTAAATTTTTCTAATATTTGTATAAAAATTAGTTGTAAAATCTAAACTCACCGTTACAACTTTTAATACCTTTATCATCAAATGGATCAATAGCTATTTTATTTTATTCTTTTGTTTCTAAATGGTGTTTCTTACTATCAATAGTATAATTAGTTACATATTTAATTTTAGCGTTCTTATAGTGTTCAATCTTTGCGTTCTTATAGTGTTCAATCTTAGCGTTAATTTTAGTTCTTATAGTGCATCATATATAGCGTTTTTATAGTGTTCAATAGTAATTTGATTTTTAATAGTAGCTTTAGTTATTCCTTTTAACTTTTTCTCTTTTTCACCTTAACTGTATTATAAACAATATGCTTTAGCTTCAAGGAAGCAGGCTTCTATAATAGTATCATTAGGTAACTCATCCTTCATCTTTCCTAACTCATTATTATGTAATATATCTTTTATTTTATTCATTTCAGTTTCTATATCACTATCTAAAGGAACATTAATATTTATAAATATACTATCAGTATCTATGTAATGATAAATTCAATCTAACTCTTTCTCAAAGTAATCATATATAGCTTTATACATAAACAGTTTACCTTTTTCTAATATAACAAAACCAATATAATTTAAATTATCCAAATTGACATTACCTGTTGTTTCATGTACAGCTACTGATCATCATCAAACTCTACAGCATATTTAAAACTAATATTTTCCATTAACTTAATATATCTATCTACTTCATTAACTAACTCAACATCTTGTCTATTGTACACATTTTCTATTGCTTTTCCATAGAAGGCATTATTCAATAACTTAAAGAAAACATCACCCTTAATTTATCATCCTTAGCTTTAGCTTTTTTTTCTGAATATTAAACACAATATAAGGCTTTAGCCACTCACTTTTACTATACTCTAACTTTTGCTTAACTGTAATATCTTCCAAAATCAAACGACTTGCTAAATACCAATCTAGCATCTCCCCATCAATTACATAATCGTTTTTATCCGTTAACTTCAACATTAACTTCTCATTTGGTTTGTATCCTTTGTTTTTATTTTCATTTTGATAGTCTGTAAACTGATCAATGTTAGCCTTTCTTTTTTTCTGCAAACAATGGATATTTCTTTGTCTTTTGTTTCAACTCATCATTATACTTTACATCAATACATTAATAGCATAGATATAACCTTTCGTAGAGCTAGAGCTAGATAATCAAGAGTGTCACATACTTTGATCTCACCAGTAGGTAAAGCTTGAACAATAGCAGAAGCTTATAATGAGTTGAAGTCTAAGTATTTTAGATAATTCTCTTTCCCTGTATGCTCAGGATCTATTTCTTTATTTTTACAATTTACATGACAATCATCTAATACTGAAGCTAACCCACCTCTAATACCATGTTGTATTGTATCATAAATATTAACTGTATTTTCCTTATAATTTTTAAGTCTAACATTAGTATATTTCAATCCACATAACCAAGTTAATCCAGGAGTAGAATGAATGTGTGTAACAATCTCACCAGTAGGTAAAGCTTGAACCATAGCAGAAGCTTATAATGAGTTGAAGTCTAAGTATTTTAGATAATTCTCTTTCCCTGTATGCTCAGGATCTATTTCTTTATTTTTACAATTTACATGACAATCATCTAATACTGAAGCTAACCCACCTCTAATACCATGTTGTATTGTATCATAAATATTAACTGTATTTTCCTTATAATTTTTAAGTCTAACATTAGTATATTTCAATCCACATAACCAAGTTAATCCAGGAGTAGAATGAATGTGTGTAACAAGGATCTATTTTATAATATTCTAAACTCTTATATATTAACCTTTCAAATACATCTACCGATAATAATACATCTTTTTTAAGATATATCATATAGTCTTTTTTTGATATAAATCCAGTATTATTCCAACAATCTATTGCTTGCTTATATTCTTTATCTGTAATACCACTTTGTTTCAACATAGAGAAGAATGCTTCCTTAGGTGGTAATGTTGTTTCATGTAGTTTATCTATACTATCAAACCATTCATATGGGAATTTACCTTTGCGTCTCCATAACCCAAATTTGTTTAATGTTACACAATCTTTATCCCTCCATGTTTTACTTATAGCATCTAAGCTAAGTGGATGGAAGAACCTAAACATATCTAACGCTTTTGCATAACCCATATCAATACTAATATAATTCTTATCAGTTTTAGTTAATACTTTATGTCTAATCTTTTTTGCTAGTTTAATTATAAATAAGTGATTATCATAAATAGTAGAATTAAATGCATATATTTGTACGAATGAATTCTTAGCTTGGATGTTACATTTATTGTGAACATAACCTCTAAATTTACCATTTAGATGATCATGATCTCTAACAATGTCATTGCCCAAGTTCTCCCTACAAAAGAAACACTCAGTAGTAAGTGGAGTGATAGTATCTTCATTAAGTGGAATATTAATTTCAAATATATCTTTAAATAATTTATTATTATGTTCACTCTACTTATAAACCAATCAAATATATCTTCACCGGAATAACTTTCATACTTATCTTCTAATATATCAGGATAGTCACTTTTTTATATAAAACCACAAGCAATAGGAATGTGTTTTTTGTTTTTTATTATACATTCAAAATCATAATACATAGCAAATGGTACTCTGTTTTTATAATGGAACTTATCAAATTTTAGATATTCATCTTTACGGAATGTTCTCCTTCCCACATGTTTCTGTGTATTACAAAAACCCAAATGTTTATTTAATGCATGTTCAGTTAGAAATGATACACAACATTTTAGACATGGATAACATTTATGTTTAGATTATTTTCTTAATAAGAATGATACATCTTTGCATAGGAAGTAATGATTATCCCAGTATAATTTATTGCATCCTTTAGAATAATTATGATAGATTAAAACAGGATTAATAGTTTCAATTTTATTAGATTAAACACATTAAATAATATTTTAATCTTATAAGTTCTTGTATTTTCTTTAAGTGATAATAATCATATGGAGGTGGAAGCTTTGTTAATTTTATCTCATTAATATACTCTGTTTTATTATATTTACTAACTCTTTTTGGATCACGTTATACAGGATGTAGATAAGCAATTAAATATTGGTTATTGTTATATCTATTATTACATGTAATGCAATATCCTGAATTATCTTTAGATATCGTACTATCAGTGAAACTGCTTTGCAAATCTTCATTTATATCCTTATCTTTACCATCGGTGAAACTGCTTCGCGGATTAACATTATCCAGATGCATCTTTGTTTTCAAATGTTGATTCTCAATATATTGACTTAGAGTAGACTTGCATGTTACACATTCGAACTTACTCCCATTCTTTATTATTTCTCCATTAACTAATCTGACATTATTCCTATGTTTTAAAGTTTCTATATGTTTAGCATGTTCAGTATCATTATCCAGATACATATCACAACTATCACAATACTTTATTCCTCTAGTACAGGATACTGATTATCTATCTTTTGTTCTATGTCTTCATTAGTAACTTTTATTCCATCCTCATTAGCACTCTCAATAATTTTATTTCTATTATATAATCGCTCATTCTTTTTATGTTTAAGTGACTGATTATGCCTATAATAATTCTTTTGAGTTAACTCTTGATTGCAAGCTTCACATTTAAACTTATTTTTTTTAGGCTTTTGGACATAGACAAAATCATCAGATGAAGATGATTCTCTATCTGAATCTGAGTCTTTAGATTGATCTAAGTCTTTAGATGATTATCTATCATTAGTTTGATCTAAATCTGGATAATATTTTGATTCAACTTTTCGCAATGACTCACGCATATCTTCTTCTCGTTGTTTTAATTTTGCAACCTGTTTTTCATGCGAATCTTTTATTTCTTTATTTATTTGATTAAACCTTCTGATTGATTCTAATGATTTTTCTAATTCTACCTTTTGTCTTTCCTTATCTACTGGTTTGATTTCTTTCCTTGGTTTGTTTTTATTTTTTAACATTTAGACTGCCATGCTAGTAGAACTAGACTGAGCTTGTCCACCACCAAATTGGACTTTTCCACGAGATTGAGCTCGCTCATTTCCAGATTAGACTTGTTCATTCCCAGATTGAACATTTTCGTTAGGGCCTTGATAACTCATTTTTATAGTGCAAATTTTGAAATAATATACATATATATATATATATATATATATATATATATATATATATATATATATATTCACAATAAAAAAATGAGTACTAAGTGCAATAAATTTGAAGATAAAGCTTGGTGTTGAAGTTGTGATGAGTGTCAAAGTAAAACTTTATTTAGGTTTCATATGTAAAGAAACTATATCATATAGAGATAGTCACTCTCATATGAGTAAGCATTATAACGATCATAATCAATATTTAACATGTAGAATTTGCAAGATAAATAAACATATTTCATACTATAGATTTAAATGTTTTAGATGTAGATTATGTATCCATCTCCATAGATACAGATTTGGTCATACTAAAGAAAGACTTAGAGAACATGTAAAGAAATATAATGTCAAGGAAGCGGTTCAACGGAGTTGTTTTTCAAATTCACCTATAGTGAAACATGGGCGAAGCCCTATCTGCGAAGCAGTTCCCTCTGATTGAGGTCTAATCAGATCAGAATTTCATTCTGATGTTTACTAAAACAAAATGTTATTTTTATTTCTTGTATAATGATTTATCTATGGTAAACCAAGAAGTTTGGGAATGGGCTAAGCGTTTGTTTCACCAACCAAAGATTTCGTCTCCTCCCTGATTATTTAACTATCTAAAATGGCTAAGCTAGATAAACTTATAGAAATAAACAGTCTAGAAAAACAAAACAGAAGAAAGAGATTAGAAGATAAATTAAAACAACAAGAATAATATGGTGAAATAGAAGAGTTATTTGATTCTTTAACTAAAACACTAAATGCAAACAATGAACGCAACCTAGCATTATTTGTTAGTAATTCATAGAGCCGCGATACGGTACCAATATGCACATTACTCTAGTTCCCTTTATATATCCACTACTCTATGTTCACTTCTTTTATATTTAAAATCTATCATTTCTCGTCTCACTTAGTGCAAACCACTAGTGCCGAGTTAAGCTGGTAATTAACCGTTATCAGACGGATAGTTTGGGTTCTATCCCCACTGACTTCAGTGGACGTCCCCAGATACTAGTATAAAACTTGTGAGACCGTGTAACAAGCACGTAAAACCAACTTGCGAAAACAACTTGAGTAAAAAACCAGCTTAACTCTGATATTTTATAAATTTTTAAATTTTTCTAATATTTGTATAAAAATTAGTTGTAAAATCTAAACTCACCGTTACAACTTTTAATACCTTTATCATCAAATGGATCAATAGCTATTTTATATTATTCTTTTGTTTCTAAATGGTGTTTCTTACTATCAATAGTATAATTAGTTACATATTTAATTTTAGCGTTCTTATAGTGTTCAATTTTTGCGTTCTTATAGTGTTCAATCTTAGCGTTAATTTTCGCGTTTTTACAGTGCATCATATATAGCGTTTTTATAGTGTTCAATAGTAATTTGATTTTTAATAGTAGCTTTAGTTATTCCTTTTAACTTTTTCTCTTTTTCACCTTAACTGTATTATAACAAAATGCTTTAGCTTCAAGGAAGCAGGCTTCTATAATAGTATCATTAGGTAACTCATCCTTCATCTTTCCTAACTCATTATTATGTAATATATCTTTTATTTTATTCATTTCAGTTTCTATATCACTATCTAAAGGAACATTAATATTCATAAATATACTATCAGTATCTATGTAATGATAACTACAATCTAACTCTTTCTCAAAGTAATCATATATAGCTTTATACATAAACAGTTTAGCTTTTTCTAATATAACAAAACCAATATAATTTAACTTATCCAAATTGATATTACCTCTTGTTTCATGTACAGCTACTGATCATCATCAAACTCTACAGCATATTTAAAACTAATATTTTCCATTAATTTAATATATCTATCTACTTCATTAACTAACTCAACATCTTGTCTATTGTACACATTTTCTATTGTTTTTCCATAGAAGGCATTATTCATTAACTCAAAGAATACATCACCCTTAATTTATCATCCTTAGCTTGAGCTTTTTTTTCTGAATATTAAACTCAATATAAGGCTTTAGCCACTCACTTTTACTATACTCTAACTTTTGCTTAATTGTAATATCTTCCAACTTCAAACCACTTGCTAAATACCAATCTAGCATCGCACCATCAATTACATAATCGTTTTTATCCGTTAACTTCAACATTAACTTCTCATTTGGTTTGTATCCTTTCTTTTTATTTTCATTTTGATATTCTGTAAACTGATCAATGTTAGCCTTTGTCTTTTCTGGAAACAATGGATAATTCTTTGTCTTTTGTTTCAACTCATCATTATACTTTACATCAATACATCAATAGTATAGATATAACCTTTCGTAGAGCTAGAGCTAGTATAATCAAGAGTGTCACATACTTTGATCTCACCAGTAGGTAAAGCTTGGACCATAGCAGAAGCTTATAATGAGTTGAAGTCTAAGTATTTTAGATAATTCTCTTTCCCTGTATGCTCAGGATCTATTTCTTTATTTTTACAATTTACATGACAATCACCTAATACTGAAGCTAACCCACCTCAAATACCATGTTGTATTGTATCATAAATATTAACTGTATTTTCCTTATAATATTTAAGTCTAACATTAGTATATTTCAATCCACATAACCAAGTTAATCCAGGAGTAGAATGTGTGTAACAAAGATCTATTTTATAATATTCTAAACTCTTATATATTAACCTTTCAAATACATCTACCGATAATAATACATCTTTTTTAAGATATATCATATAGTCTTTTTTTTATTTAAATCCAGTATTATTCCAACAATCTGTTGCTTGCTTATATTCTTTATCTGTAATACCACTTTGTTTCAACTTAGAGAAGAATGCTTCCTTAGGTGGTAATGTTGTTTCATGTAGTTTATCTATACTATCGAACCATTCATATGGGAATTTACCTTTGCGTCTCCGTAACCCAAATTCGTTTAATGTTACAAACTCTTTATCACTCCATGTTTTACTTATAGCATCTAAGCTAAGTGGATGGAAGAACCTGAACATATCTAACGCTTTTGCATAATTCATATCAATACTAATATAATTCTCATCAGTTTTAGTTAATACTTTATGTCTAATCTTTTTTGCTAGTTTAATTATAAATAAGTGATTATCATAAATAGTAGAATTAAATGCATATATTGGTACGAATGTATTATTAGCTTGGATGTTACATTTATTGTGAGCATAACCTCTAAATTTACCATTTAGATGATCATGATCTCTAACAATGTCATTGCCCCAGTTCTCTCTACAAAAGAAACACTCAGTAGTAAGTGGAGTGGTAGTATCTTCATTAAGTGGAATATTAATTTCAAGTATATCTTTAAATAATTTATTATAATGATTCACTCTACTTATAAACCAATCAACTATATCTTCACCGGATTAACTTTCATACTTATCTTCTAATATATCAGGATAGTCACTTTTTTTATATAAAACCACAAGCAATAGGAATGTGTTTCTTGTTTTTTATTATACATTCAAAATCATAATACATAGCAAATGGTACTCTGTTTTTATAATGGAACTTATCAAACTTTAGATATTCATCTTTATGGAATGTTCTCCTTCCCACATGTTTCTGTGTATTACAAAAACCCAAATGTTTATTTAATGCATGTTCAGTTAGAAATGATACACAACATTTTAGACATGGATAACATTTATGTTTAGATGATTTTCTTAATAAGAATGATACATCTTTACATAGGAAGTAATGATTATCCCAGTATAATATATTACATCCTTTAGGATCATTATGATTGATTAAAACAGGATTAATAGTTTCATTTTTATTAGATTAAACCAATTAATTAATATTTTATCTTTATAAGTTCTTGTATTTTCTTTAAGTGATAATAATCATATGGAGGTGGAAGCTTTGTTAATTTTATCTCATTAATATACTCTGATTTATTATATTTACTAACTCTATTTGGATCACGTGATACAGGATGTAGATAAGCAATTAAATATTGGTTATTGTTATATCTATTATTACATGTATTGCAATATCCTGAATTATCTTTAGATACAGTACTATCAGTGAAACTGCTTTGCAAATCTTCAGTTATATCCTTATCTTTACCATCGTTGAAACTGCTTCGCGGATTGACATTATCCAGATGCATCTTTGTTTTCAAATGTTGATCCACACTATATTGACTTAGAGTAGACTTGCATGTTACCCATTCGAATTTACTCCCATTCTTCATTATTTCTCCATTAACTAATCTGACATTATTCCTATGTTTTAAAGTTTCTATATGTTTAGCATGTTCAGTATCATTATCCAGATACATATCACAACTATCACAATACTTTATTCCCTCTAGTTCAGGATACTGATTACCTATATTTTGTTCTATATCTTCATTAGTAACTTTTATTCCATCCTCATTAGCACTCTTAATAATTTTATTTCTATTATATAATCGCTCATTCTTTTTGTGTTTAAGTGACTGATTATGCCTATAATAATTCTTTTGAGATAACTCTTGATTGCAAGCTTCACATTTAAACTTATTTGTTTAAGGCTTTTGGACATAGACAAAATCATCAGATGAAGATGATTCTCTATCTGAATCTGAATCTTTAGATTGATCTAAGTCTTTAGATGATTATCTATCTTTAGTTTGATCTAAATCTGGATAATATTTTGATTCAACTTTTCGCAATGACTCATGCATATTTTCTTCTCGTTGTTTTAATTTTGCAACCTGTTTTTCATGCGAATCTTTCATTTCTTTCTTTATTTGATTAAACCTTCTGATTGATTCTAAAGATTTTTCTAATTCTACCTTTTGTCTTTCCTTATCTACTGGTTTGATTTCTTCCCTTGGTTTGTTTTTATTTTTTAACATTTAGACTGCCATGCTAGTAGAACTAGACTGAGCTTGTCCACCACCAAATTGGACTTGTCCATGAGATTGAGCTCGCTCACTTCCAGATTAGACTTGTTCATTCCCAGATCGAACATTTTCGTTAGGGCCTTGATAACTCATTTTTATTGTGCAAATTTGGAAATAATATACATATATATATATATATATATATATATATATATATATATGTATATATATATATATATATATATATATATATATATTTTCACAATAAAAAATTTAGTACTAAGTGCAATAAATTTGAAGATAAAGCTTGGTGTTGAAGTTGTGATGAGTGTCAAAGTAAACCTTATTTATGTTTCATATGTAATGAAACTATATCATATAGAGATAGTCACTCTCATATGAGTAAGCATTATAACGATCCCAATCAATATTTAACATGTAGAATGTGCAAGATAAATAAACATATTTCATACTATAGATTTAAATGTTTTAGATGTAGATTATGTATCCATCTCCATAGATACAGATTTGGTCATACTAAAGAAAGACTTAGAGAACATGTAAAGAAATATAATGTCAAGGAAGCGGTTCAACGGAGTTGTTTTTCAAATTCACCTATAGTGAAACATGGGCGAAGCCCTATCTGCGAAGCAGTTCCCTCTGATTGAGGTCTAATCAGATCAGAATTTCATTCTGATGTTTACTAAAACAAAATGTTATTTTTATTTCTTGTATAATGATTTATCTATGGTAAACCAAGAAGTTTGGGAATGGGCTAAGCGTTTGTTTCACCAACCAAAGATTTCGTCTCCTCCCTGATTATTTAACTATCTAAAATGGCTAAGCTAGATAAACTTATAGAAATAAACAGTCTAGAAAAACAAAACAGAAGAAAGAGATTAGAAGATAAATTAAAACAACAAGAATATTATGGTGAAATAGAAGAGTTATTTGATTCTTTAACTAAAACACTAATTGCAAACAATGAACACAACCTAGCATTAAGTGGACAAACATTCAGAGCAATAGATTGGCAAAATCAAGAGTTAGATAAGCAAACTAAGATGATCCAGCAAGCTGATTTCCAGATCGGTGAAAACACTTCGAAGATTAATGAAACGTTAAAGGGGACCATAAAAGAAACTCAAGATATAGCACCAGTTTTTGTTGATACATAGAAAGCCAATATTCTTCATTTAAAGGGGGGTCAAACCAATCCCCAATTAAAATTAAATCTTGTAGATTTGCCTACTAGAAAAAATAAAATGAATGATGTTGATACAACCCTAGAGCAGGGTGCATTTTTAGTTAAGGATAATATATATGAATTTTCAGTTGGATTTATTAACTTTCTTACTTGTTGTAACAAGTAACAATTGTAACGTATGATGATAATATTGATGAAAATGAAAACAAAACTAAAAGGTTTTTAAAGGATATTAGATATGATGTAGGAAAAGGGGATAAGAAAAGCGCCAGATATAGAACAATAAAACGTATAATGGGGCTAAAAGATGATGTATTTGGCAAGGGTTTAAACAGCAACCCTAATCCAAATAATTTAGTAGAAAGGCTAGAATTATTAATACTAGAAACAAAAGCTGGTCATGATGGATTATATGATGAAATGCTAGATATATCTAAGCAACTATTATCTATGAATATTATTAATCAAGAGCAACTAGAAAATTTTGTTTTTAACTATGGTAAAAAAAATGATGATGGAACAACAACAACAACAACAACAACAACAACTCTTAGCTAAAGAAGTATTCAGTCCTCAAATAACAAAGCTTAGAAGAGAAAGAATAATACCATTATGTAAAGATGAAACATGGTCAGCTGATTTAATTGATAAGTGATCTCTAAGTAAATATAATAATAATTATAAGTTTATATTAAATGTTATAGATATATTCACAAAATATGCATGGGCTATTCCATTTAAGAATAAATCTGGTTTATCTATAACTAATGGTTTTAAAATAGTATTAAGTGAACATAGAAAACCAGAAAAGTTATGGGTAGATAGGTGTAGTGAGTTTTACAATAAAACATTTGAATCTTTACTTAAAGAACATGAAACAAAAACTATATTCTACTTATAGCGATTTAAAGGCTGTGTTTATAGAGAGATTTAATAGAACATTATTACTCATAATTAATAAACCAATGTTCATCAATGGTGATAGTAATTGGGTAAATATACTAAATGATGCAGTCATAACATATAACAATAACATTCATTCAACAATTAATATGACACCAGTTGATGCTTCTAATAATCCTGATAAAGTTAGATATATTATATCTTCTTCTACTAAGATTGAACCAAAATTTGAAGTTGGTGATTATGTTAGAAATGCAGATAAACGTAATATCTTCTCTAAGGGATACACTTCTGATTGGAATAGAGAATTGTTTAAAGTTAATGAAGTTTTAAAAACACAACCAATAACAAATAAAATAGAAGATATTAATGGAGAGATGATAGAAGGTAAATATTACGAACAGAAATTATTAAAATCCGAGTTTGACTTTGAATCTAATAAAAAAGTTTTAGAATCATTAGACATATTTCTTACTGTAAACAAATACAAAGATGACAAGAAATAGATTTAAACAAGCGAAACATCAATTGGGGAACCCGTTTCTCGGATCAACATCAACAAACAATTTAACACTAAGTAAGGCTCGTGGGTTATTCCTAGAAGACATTGATAATATTGATATGAAGGATACCTATAAAATGTACATCCTCCGATAGATGAAAAAGAGTTTGTTAATAAAGAGTATTGTGACAATAACTTATTATCTTCTAATAATAAAATAGACATTTAAAGTAAAAACATAACCGAGCTAAGAAAAGGTGAATTTCATAAAGTCACAACTAAAACATTACAACTAAATGAAACACGAGTTACTGATGAATTAAATAATGAGTTTATTGAATCAGCAAATGAAGTCACAGATACCGTTAACTTTTGTAATAAAGTTGCTGCTGATACTATCTCTAAATATAATCAATTAAAACAAGAATTTGATAATAATAAGTTTAATCAAAATATTACTGACATACATTTAGAAGATATGTTTACTAACGGTCTAAGAGAAATGAAAGAATACAATAAATCTCTTAGAAAAGTTATAGTACCATATATAATTGCTATACTTTTACGAAGTACGTTAGTTGATAATGAAGAGAAAGCAAGACTTGAGATGCATTATGTTTTAAACAAGAAGATATAATGAAAGAAATAGAAAGAATTTTTACTAATGAAAATAAGCAGAATTATGACGGAGTCCATGACCAATCCAACAGCACCGAGTGAGAGATTACTATATCCAGACTTGTCATCAGTATCAGAACGACTAATAAATGAAAAGATTCAAGCCAATAATAATTTTATTAAAAATAATAACATTATAGAAGATATTAGAAATTATTACGAAACTGAAACTAATAACTATAATAGGAAGTTAAGTAGATATAAAAATTATATTAACGTAGCTGAGATAACAGAAATAGTATTATTATCAATAGAAACAACGGCAACAACAATATCAGTTGCATTAGCAGGTATAGGATTACCTTATTATATACCAACAGCTTTTGCTACAGCAACTGTTTGTGGTTCATTATCAAAAACAATTAATAATTAAATAAGAAGTAAAATTATAAAGTGTTCGCAACTGTATATTTTAAGTAAACAGTTTAGCGACAAGTTTAATAAAATATATACTAAATCAATGAAAGATAATAAAATAGATAATGATGAATATAATGAATTAGTCAAGGTATAGGAAGAATATAAGAAGAACAAGAAAAGTAAGTTAAGTTTTTTTTAGATTAAAGCTATTAGAATAAGAATAAGTAATAAGAATGTTTTTAGTAATAATAATATTAGTATTAATGTTTATCAGGGAACCTGCTTCGCAGATCGGTAAGATTAAAGCTATAATTGAAACTATAGTTTTAGTTTTAACCTTAGCCTTAGCCATAACTAAACTATCTTTTCTTTGTACCTAAGTATAAAACTCTTCCTTTTTGCACTACCTTTATACCTTCACCAGTAGTTGCAAATTTAATTAAATTGGGTGTGGCTGATAAATCAGCTTTAGGGTTTCTAGATCCAGCCGCACTTCCTATTTTACTTGCTATTTCTAATGCTCTTACTGGATTATTAGCAACTTTCTTTCCAAACTTAGCCGTAGCTTTACCAACACTTCTAAAGAAATCTTTCAATCCCTCAGCTTCTATTGTTGCTTCACTAACAGTCATTGACTCATTTCTCTTACATTTAACGCAATTACCTTTTAACATTTTAGTACCTTTTGAAGTAATAAAACCTCTTATGTTATTAGTACCACTATAATGTCTACCACCAACACAATATGAATTAGTTTTAAATTTCTGTAAAAGACTCATTTCTATATATAAAAAATAATGGAAGTTAAAAAGTATAATTTTTTGTTGTTAAACCTAACCCTAAGACTACGGGTTCCACCCGCGAGGGAAGCTCGAAGACTAAGCCTAAGACAAAGCTTGAAGCTAAGGGCCTATGGGGTAGCGTGGACGGAGTCCTATCCCAACAGAATGAATAGAAATTAGATTTTATTTATGCTAAGGGTTTTTTTAAGACATGTAAGAAATAGTTTAGAGCTGTGGGCCTTCGCACATCAGGGAAACTGCTTCGCAGATGTTTCACCATAACAGTGTCTATGGGGCTTCGCACATAATTCACCATAATTATAACAATGACTATCAGGAACTGTTCCGCAGATAACAATGACCATGACTATATCTAGGCCTAAGATATAATAGACCTTCGGTCATTAGTCTCTACGAGACTATATCAACCATCTTATTACCATCACTATTAACACTAATAACCTTTCTAGTTAAAATTAATACATGACATATAACATCGGCAACTGCAGCAGTAAATTTAAAATTAAGTTGTTTTGGTTGTGGATCTATATGATCACTTTGATATCTAGTATCAAATACAAATATTCTTTAACTACTTTTGAATATTCTATGATTTATATATGGTTTTATATTATGTGGTAACCAATTATAATCTTTATTAAAGCTAACAATCTCCTTAAAAGCCTCATTATAATTATTAGTACCATTATTGATATTCATTCTATCCTCAGGATAAAACTCACTACCAATCTTACAATAACATTCAAAAACATTCATTATATGAAATGTACTTGCATCATGAGTTTGTTTATTAACATAGTTATTTTCAAAACCAATTATTATATATTGTGGTCTTTCCATCCTACTTTCCATACAAAGATCAAACAAGAAGTTAGTAGCATTGGCTACATTCTTATAAAATGTTTTTCCTTCAAAATAACTAAAGTCTACATTATTCTTTTTACTTAAATTCTTTTGCACAATAATTCTATTGTCAATACTAGCATCAATACTGGGCACACACCATGATATGTCTCTAATATCTATATTACCATCATTACCAACTGCATCAGCACCAGCAGTAACTCTAATTAGAGCTCTATCGTTATTATTTCTTTTTAATATTAGTTTAAATCCTAAGCCATATATAATCTTTTCTAAATCATTTACGAAACCAAATAGATCACTCATCTTAATCATCATATACATATGACCTCGTTTTGCAGCAATATGGTCACCTTTAAGTTCACTATCTCTATTACCTTGATTTCTAACAAAACCACTCTCATATTGATCATTTGTACTAGTTAATAACTTATTCATCAATAGATTAGGATGCCAATGATCTATATATTCAATAGTCCTATCACCACTAGTTTCAAGCTTAACTGAACTAAACAATGCCATCATACCATAACTAAGTAATCTGATATTAGCATTATTAGCAAATACACCACCAGCATCATCTGATACAACAAACTCTATCTCTAGATATGAATCGAGCAAATTTAAATGATCCTCTTCTCTATTGAGAATGATATTAATATTAGTATTAACCGTATTCATTGTTGCTAGATTATTAGGTTTTCATTTTATAATCTTACTTTTGTGTATATCATTATTATAACCATAAGTTGTATCCAAATTAAAGTTCTTTTTTATAATCCAAAAATTTAACCTTAACTATAACTATAACTATAATTATAACTATAACTATGACTATAACCAAAGCTATATTTATAACTATAAATAGAATCTAAAATCTGAATATAAAAAATGACTGACAACTTAATTCTATATGAACTACAAAAGATACATGAAGCGCTAACTAAAACTAAAGAAGAGCATACACTTAACTTTAGAATGATAAAAGAAAAGTTTAACTTTAATTATCTTATTCCTAAAACAACAAAATTAGGTTTAATTAGATTATCTGTTTATAATTCAGTGTTTACTGTGAATAGAGGTAACAATCAATTCTTATATGATACCCAAGGTGAAACATGGTCAGATACCAGTATTTTAGCTGTTATACCAGGTGCATATGAATTAATCGAAGTAGCAGAATTATTAAAAGAAGAAACTAATGGTAATGTTACCATAGAACGGAACGTGATAAGAATACAATATAAAATTTAATGGAAATAAAACAAGGAGCACTCATCTTTGATGTAGAAAACTCAATAGCCCCATTACTTGGCTTTAGAAAAATAGTTTATACAAAAGGTAAATATACATCTCAGAAAATTGTTGATATTATGGGTTTTATTACTATTAACTTTCATTGTAATGTGATATCTGGTGTTAAAGATAATGAGAATAACACAGACATACTATATACTTTTACTCTAACAGAACCACCAGGTTACTTGATAAATTTAACACCAACTAATATCTTATACAAAAATGTAACTAAAGATAGAATAGAGTATATAGAGCTTAATATTAAAGATGAGTATGGGAGACCTATAGACTTTAATGGCGATGTATTAAGTTTTACTTTACATCTGACGTAGTCAGCTGACCAAAGGTCCATCTGGTGTAACCAGCAACTTCGTTGATCTAGTCTAGATATAAGCGTGAACTCAAACTAAACTACAAAACCCTCCGATCCCAATTATTTCCTAGTTAACCATTAATATTTTTATTTTTAGTTATATCAAATAAAATATAATTATAAGGCTCTTTCCATACCTTGTTACATATATTAGCAGAAACGTTATATCTAAGTTCAACATTATTAAAGAAATCTTGACTTATATGGGATAGATATGAGGACTTTACCTCTTTGTTCAAATAAAATAAATAGATTACAATTCTCTCTAACACTCTGTCTATCTATTGTGAATAGACTTTGATTAAGATAGATCATATTGCAATAATTATGTCTACCCCTACAAAAGTATTCATTAATGACCGGTTCTTTGGCTCTAACGTCATCGAATATCATTTGTTTCTTTAAATCTTTGGGTAGTTGATCGGGAGAGGGTAAATCTTTTATATCTTTAACAAACTCAACATCTGCTTTATCGCTTATTCTCTTTACACCTTCATATTGATCACCAGTAGGACCAATGTTATATAGTTTATCAAAGTATATTCTAGCCAGAATTAGTTTTTTTAATAAGAATGTCTTTCCGCATTCACTATGACCAGATATTATACATCTAAAATTCTCTGGGAGTGTAGCTTCTGTAATTATAATATCATCATTTAGCCTTGATTGTAAATCTTCATTTATCTTTACAGAGATATTGTTACTAGGATCAGTGTAACTGCTTTGCTTACCACAGACGGAGTCTGTTCGCGGATATTCTTTGTTGTTAGGTTTACCCCTTTGATGTTTTTATCATTATCATTAACATTATCATTATCATTAACATTATCATTATCATTATCATTATCATTAACATTATCATTAGCATTATCATTATCATTAACATTATCATTATCATTATCATTATTAGTAAAGCTACTTCGTAAATCAATATCTTTATCATTAACATTATCGTTAACACTATCATTATCTTTATCATTATCATTATCATTATCATTATCATCAACGTTATCATTAACATTCTCATTATCATTAACATTATCATTAACATTATCATCAATAGCAAAGCTACTTCGTAGATCTTTACTACAACCTAAACAAAAACTCTCATTATATGTTCCTGGATATTTAAATTGATTAACTAGAATATTCAAAGCATTGTTAATTCTAAATCCTCTATCAATAAAATAGATCATATATAAATAATAAGCCCCACAATAAGATTTATCTTATTGTTGTATTCTTTCATTAGAGCCTTGATCAACATATTCTTCTAAAAATAATGGTAGGGTCTCAACACCAAAACTATCAAAGTAATACACATGACCACCTTCTCTTCTTATAACTAAAACCCAATGTGTACCATCAGTTGGATGTAGATTGATAATAATGTTGAAGTTAGGTTCACTTCTGTTATCTTGAGTCTGATCTCTCATTACTATTTCAATTGGTGTTAGACTTATATCTTTTCCTATATCTTTTATTCTGATATCACTCATAGCATTATCATCAATATTAAATTTTTTATTGAATTCCTCAAAAGTTAGGATAAGCTTTTTTAATAGGTATAAAAATGGAGACAGGTAGCGCAGTTATAAGTTTTTCTTTCTTAATTGGAATTGGTTATATAATATATGATTAAATACCAAGTAAATATACAAAACTAGAAGAAAGCTTTTGTGGATTTATAAACAAGAGTCTAGTTAGATTTGAATATGAAAGTCACCATTACATGCTATTGTTTATGGTGGATCTGAGACAGGCAAAACATATTTTATTAGACAATACTAAAAGTTATTCTTAGATCTGCGAAGCGGTTACACCGATCAAAACCAAAACCAAGACCAAGCTAAAAAATATAACATAGTATATAAAGATGATAGAGATTGGATAGATCCTCAGACTGGTGAGTTTTATATTGGATTTCCTACATGCGATATAAATATGATCACATCAAAAAATAAGTCTAAATTAAAGATAGTGTAATTGTTCTTGATGATATGGGTGATAAGTTAAATAAGGATATGGCTTATTATTTCACAGGAGGAAGACATTATAATATTCAAATGATTGTAATGTGTCATAAACCAGCTCAAATAATTAATACAGCAAGAATGAGTTGTGATACTATTTATTTAACAACTTATAATGGACCTGACCTATTTAAAAATTTTAATGAAATATATAAATGTGAACATAACTTCAATAAAATAATTAGTGAGTTTAATAGTAACTATTATAATTGTACAGATGGAATGTCAGATGAACTTCGTTATGGTATAATTAAATATAATAGGAAAGAGAATACTTTTATTATGATTGATAAGAATAGAACTATGATATATGACTCGAGAGTTGGTTTCCTTGATTTAAAAGCTCTTAGCTTAAAAGATTAATTAAAAAGTGCAGACAAAAATAAACTTATTAAACCCCTCATGATAAATGCTACAGTAGAAATACTATTAATCATGATAATTATCAGTTCTATTTTAATAAATTTCATACATTAAAAAGTATCGAAACACAGAATGATGTTTTAACACAAGAAATGGTTAAAGCTGATGGTTTTAGGTTAGCAGCAACTATTTTAGGAATTATAGGTACATGTTTTATGATATATAATTATATGAGTCCTGATAAAACAGTAAAAACTGCTGGACATGTGGCAACGAGTGAAAGTAATATATTAAATAGAGCAAGTACATTGGTTAACTTTGGATGCGGAGAAAAAGAGCAGAGAAAACAGTTTATCGAAAAGCTACATGAAGAATATATAAATGAAGAGACTGGAATTTTAAATAAAGAGGGACGAAGGTATTTATACAGACTATATGGAAATAATGAAGAATTTAGAGAAGTAAAAATAAATTTTGTTAGAGATAAAACGGAATTAGACCTTGAAGTGATTTTAGATAAAAGATATAAAACTAATACTCTCAATACGACGTGGAAGAAATATTTAACAGAGTGTATCGCGTCTAAAGATAATACTAAAGATGTAATTGAAGATCTTGGCTAAATATGTTGGGTATAAATGAAAATTGACCAATTATAAATGGTTATAAAATGTTTAGAGTGTAAACATAATTGTGGACTCCCTTTTAATTTAGCTTTTCATTATTCAATATATCAAGAACATACAATTAGTAAATGTGCATGTGGTGATAAAACATTAAGTATTTGTAGGAAAACTGATTGTTCTTTTAAAGATGAATCTGGATATAACTCTAGCTCTTTTTTTAACTCTAAATCTAGCTCTAACTCTAACTTTAACTCTAGCTCTAACTCTAATTCTAGCAGTAACTCTAACTCTAGCAATAACTATAATTCTAACTCTAACTCTAACTCTACCATTAACTCTAACTCTAACTATAACTCTAACTCTAGCCTTAACTCTAACTCTAACTATAACTCTAACTCTAACTCTAGCATTTAATCTAACTCTAACTCTTACTCTAACTTTAACAGCAAAGCTACATCTAGAAGTTGTAATAAATGTAATTCTGTAAAACCAGTAACTGATTTTGATGAGAGTTGTAGAAATTGTACTTCAGCTAAAGTTAATTGTCTATATTGTCCTTCTGTTTTGAGATATGATGGAATAAGAGCTCATGTAAAGAAACAACATCCAGATGTAGAAATAACTAGAGGATTTAGTAGAAATTTAACTGAAAGATCAGCGAAGCTGGTTCCCAGATCAGTGGAAGTGGTTCCCGGATCTGGTATTACCCAAACTGGGGAAAGTTGTTCGTGTAAATAATATAAACTTGTATCATTTCTTATTAATAATGGAATAAATATAGAAAAAGTAAAAGAGAAAATAAATTTATTGAAGAGTATAGATAATTTAAAATAAAAAAATATAGAAAAATAAAAAAAATAAAAATTTATTAAAAAATTTAGATAGTTTTAAAAATTATTTAAAAAAGAGGGAAATCACTCTTTAAGCGTGATAAATAGTGATTTTTTACTGGGGCTTCACTCCGAATGGGGCGATTTAGCTCTTAAAGAGTGATTCGCAAAATATTAGAAAAATTTAAAAACTTATAAAAGAGTTAAGCTGTTTTTTTTATTCAGGTTATTTTTGTAAGTTGGTTTTACGTGCTTTTTACACGGTCTCACTAGTTGTATACTAGTATCTGGGGACGTCCACTGGAGTCGGTGGGGATAGAACTCAAACTATCCGTCTGATAACGGTTAGTTACCAGCTTAACTCGACACTAGTGGATTGCACTAAGTGAGACAAGAAATTATAGATTTTAAATAATAAAGAAGTGAATATAGAGTATTGGATATATAAAGGGAATAAGAGTAATGTGTATACTGGTGCCGTATCGCGGCTCTATGCTGCGGAGGTACCAATATACACATTACTTTTGTTGATTGGAACTTTTTTGTTTTTAGTTCTACTCAATTTGTTGACTGCAAAGACACGGATCGCACGAAAGTTGAACAAAAAATGAGTCAAATGAAGGTCTGAGCAGAATCAGTGTTCACTTCAGTCTGCTGTTTTGTACACATTTACAACTTTAGGGATATTTGACTCTACTTCTTTCAATGGTTTTTAAACATCTCTTAATTGCTCTAGTCTCCAAATTGCTAGTATTTTTCTTCAATGTCACACTTTTCTCATGAAAGTGGTAATTGATCCGAGGCAGCAAAGATAAATGTGTCAGCAAAATCCGTTTTGAAACGCTCTCAAGCATCGAACAGTATTTTAAAACGGGATTTCTTTAGAAAATTGAGTCAAATTACTTGCCTCTTAAATTTGCCAGTAACCACATTGCGTCGAAAAGTGATATTGGTCTGTCATTGTCTGATCAGCGACTGATGTGATCGCAAAATGGTTGCTTCATTTTGTGTACCGCATGATCAAAGATCACTTGCGTCTGGTACCTCGACTACCTAGATGGCAAGGAAATTTAACCAGGTAATGTTATAATTAACTTTAACTTTAACTTTTTAAAATTATACACTCTTTACATTTATGATAATGCTCAAAAGTGTGTACAGATAATTAACAATATAGCAGTCTGAAAAAATGCGTTTTCAGATTTTTCTTGAAAATGAGCAGGGAACAGCAGTTTTTCAATTCTAGAGGAAGGCTATTCCAAAGTTTGGGCCCACATGAAGAAATTGCTCGATCTCCATAGCTTTTCTTTGTTCATGGGGCTTCAAAATTGTTTCCAGTGACATTGCGACTTGATCGGCGCTGAGTTGGTCTGCGAAACATTTTTTTCATGTATATTAGCACCGCCATGTCTGTGGAAACTCTAAAAATAAAGGTTAAAATTTTGAATTTCACTCGATACTCAACTGGGAGCCAGTGTAACTCTTGCATGTAGACATAATTGGAGAAAATTCGAGGAACTTTGTAAATAAATTTGATGCAAGCAGTTTGCACTCTATCAAGTTTCGCAGCAAGGTTCTGAGGTAGATTAAAAAGTAAAGAATTACAGTAATCAAGACGAGATGTAACCATTGCCTGCACTAATGTTTTACACAAAGGGATTGAACAAAATTTCCTAATGGACCACAAACGTTTGAGCTCAGAATAACAATTGGCTGTAATATTATTCACGTGAGCTTCCATTGTAAGGTGACAGTCGAAAACAACTCCGAGGATTTTCAATTTATCAGATGTCTTTATTTCACTGTCCAGCAAAACTGTGGAATCAAGTACACTGATATTCGATTTCTTCGAACGGATAATCATGATTTCAGTTTTCTTGGGATTCAGTTTGAGAAACATCGAATTGAACCACTTTTTACACCATTCAATATAGTCGAAAGTTGTTCTAATGACTTGAGAATGTCACCATTGATTCGTACATAGATCTGTGTGTCGTCTGCATACACATGGTAATTGCAATTATATTGTTTCAGAACGGTCTTGAGAGGGAATAAATAAACACAAAAAAGTACCTGGGCAAGAACAGACCCTTGAGGGACTCCGTAAAACACTTCTTGATGTTCTGAATAACATTCGCTGATCATTACACATCGTTTGCGGCCAGAGAGATAAGATTCAACCCAAGAAAGCGCTGGCTTGTGGAAAGAAAGGAATTTTGATAAGATGTCTAACAGTCTACTTCTGTCAACAGTATCAAAAGCAGCTTGCATATCTAAACTTACAAACAAAACAGGACTTCCTCTATCCAGCCAAAGATAAACGTCATCCAGTATACACAACAATGCTGATTCCGTTGAGTGATAGGCTTTATAGCCCGATTGTCGTTCATCACTAAGGCCATGCTTGTCAATAAAAAGTTGCAACTGTGTAAGAAACACTTTTTCTAGCACTTTGGAGAGGAACATGATATTTGACACTGGGCGATAGTTGGATAAAACGTTTTTGTCCAGAGTAGGTTTTTTCTTCATTGGACGAATAACCGAAAACATCAAGGAATCTGGAAAAATACCAAATATCAGTGACTGATTGATAAAACGAACAATAAGGTTCAAATTAGCTAGAAAAACTATTTTCTGAACTTTTTTCGGAACGGGATCAATGGGGCTAGTACTTTCTGAGAGGTGGATGAGCACATCTGACAGCTGTTTTTCAGTCGTAACAGATAAGACAAAAGAATTCTTTGGCTGTACGTGTTCCAAGTTGAAAGAAGTTTCTTCGATTGCTCGTCGTATGTTTTCTGTCTTATAATTGAAGAAATCGTTGAAATCATCCGCCAGTTTTTTAGTATCAAGGTGATCAGGAAAATCATTGCAAATTTGCTGGCCAATAATATCTCTTAATGCCTTCCAACAATCTTTATTGTTAACGTTTGTTAATTTTTCAAAAATGAAACTCTTACGCTTTTCATTGAGCAAAGCATAAAGTTTATTTGATTCGCGTCTGAAATTTTGCTTGCTCTCAAGTGTAGGGTGCAGTCGATACTTTCGCTTTTCACGTCTTTTAATCCTCTTCTGTTTTCTCAACTCGTTGTCAAAAAACTTGCATTGATGCTCTGTCAACCATCTCGATTTTTCTGGGAAGTATAGTTCCTTCAAACTCTTTAATTTTTCAATTACCACATCAAAACCGGAGTGTTGACTGGTCTGTATGACCGAATCGTCAAAATCGAATAATGAAAACTCTTCTACAAACTCCTTTATTTTCTCGTGATTGTAACAGCGATATTTCAAAAGCTTTTTCTCCCGCGCCATCAGTTTATTCATTTCAATAACAATTGGAGTGTGATCACAAAGCGCTAATGGCAAGGGATAAGTGGAACGAATGAGATCTTCTGTGGAAATAACTAAATCTAAAATATTACCCTTAGAATGGGTTGGAAATTTTACAAATTGCTGGAAACCAAATTCCTGATGCAGAGAAACTGAATTTTTTGTGAATGAATCTTGGTTTTTATTATATTGCACATTGAAGTCACCCAAGACCAATAAAGGTTTCACGTTGCTCCATGCGTGAAAAACCTCGGTCAGTTTAGATAAAAAATATGTTGCTCGGCCAGTTGGTGGCCTGTAAAAAAGGAAAATATGAAAAGTGCTCGATCCAAGGCTTGCCCGCAGACCCATAAACTTGTAATCATCAGTGATATTTTTTTCAAGCACTTTAATCTCCATTGAGTTCATAAAAATAACCGCTAATCCACCTCCTCGACATTGGATTCTTGAACTACAAGTGTACCTTTAATTTTCGGGGCAGCACTGATGCATGAGATAAGCATCATTCCCATCTCCAAAAAGCCAAGTCTCCGTAATTAGGACCATTAAAAAATCGTTCGCTAAAAGCAACTCCTTTATTTGATGTGTTTTAATTTTGACTGATCTGGCATTGAATACTAGCATCGTGTTCTGACATAGTCATTTACAAGTTTGATCCTTGCTTGAACTCTGAGTTTGTTTGGGCAAACTTTTCAACCAACTTTTCGAATTTTCATTCAGACGGAATCGGCCTATGGTTACCCCATCAGGCCATGAGTCACCATTTTCGATAAACTTTTTATAGTCCATATCAAACACGGCATGAAATGACTGATAATCTGCACCGTCTCTTGTTATCTCACGTATATGCATGACTGGCACCTTTTTATTCCTGTAGTGACTTTGAATAATGGTCTCATCACTTTCTTTATTTACCCAGCCAATATACACATGCAAGCGAGCTTTGGGTCTTGCCACTCCGGAAAAATTTTCTTTCTGACTTTTGCCTTGAATTAAGAAATTTTCTTGTTTCTTTTTGTTTGCTTGTTCGCCCATATCCTCTGCTGTGCGCTTGGAACGTTTCGACGATGTTGAGAAACCACTGTTCTCGCTATCTAGCCTCTGCCTGCTAGATGTCACCAGCAGTTGAGGAAAACGCGTCGAGAATAATTTTTGGCTCATCGGAATTTTTGTGCTATTTTCGAGAAAAGATAAACGAGTTTTTACCTGGTCGAGTTCCCTTAATTTTGTTTCCATACTGTTTAACCTGTCCGCGATGCTGGTTGTCATCCCGCCTTTCTTCTCATCACATTGTTCGGAAATCCAGCTCAATTTCCCCCGTCTGATGTTGTTGGATAAGCCCAAACAGGAGAAATGTATGGCCATTTGTCCACATCCTTCGCAGTGCATCGACTCCGATATACATCCTTGGTTGCATTCACCACATGTAAATTAGTTGTCTATTGTAGGAATAAACAATAATATCTACAGAGGTTGAGATATTGTAAACGATCAATGTTTAAATAAAGAAATAACAGCAACAGCGACAAAAACGCTATGCAAAAGTTTGCATGCATGAAATTTTGTGGTGTTTCTTTTGCTGTACACACAACCAACCGTTCTCTAACGCAATATACTAACAATCAATAAATTTAATCGGAGAAACTGAAAACATTATCTTGAAAACTTGCTTTTTCAGTCTATGTGAAGAAAAAACATTTTATTAGACTGTACCGAATTCAGAAATCTTTCCAGCCTTTTCATTATCCGTATCACGTTAACATTATTCCCAAAATTGGGCAAACATGAAAAATTTGTTGGTAGCAATTATATCAGGTGTTTGTTTACTGTTGTTTACAAGCAGTTGAGGAGATATTAATGGCGTCTACATAATTGATGTAGTTCCACTTTTTTTCAAAAATTCTTCAAAATGTACGTTTTAAGAATTGGAAGCTCAAAAATAACCAATTGGTTTGTCACATGCAAATGTGGGATGTGCAACCCACGATCGAAAATCGATTAGAAATAGGACACGAAAACACCCCTGGGAAGACCCTAAAGCCTGAACTACTACTACACTACATACAAATACATTTAAATAGGATAAGTCCATCATAAGGTTTCAAATTAACCTAATGTTTGATTACATCCACTACAGGCCAAGCCTGATACTTTTGCGCCCGAGTAACAGAAATTGTTTCGATCGAAAGTTGTTCGGACCTGGACTATCATGAGTTTGACCAACAGTAGTTATCAAGTTGACACAAGCGCTATATCAAAAAATAAAGTACATTATAGTTTGGGTAAAGGTCCTTCGAATGCCCAAATGCCTTCGGATGGCGAGTGAGTATAACCAAGAATGCAAGTTCTTGAGCGATAAGAATCAATTTTGTGCGCAAATCGTTTTGATCACAAGAAAAATTTCGCACGCAAAAAGTTAACGTTCATCACAAATAAGCTTACCGTTATAGTCTGACCTCCTCCCAGGCTAGCCAGACCGGAAGTCGATAAGTCCAGACCAAAACGAACGCACAAAGGGGTGTCGTGCGTTCAAAAATACACGGTCTGGAAACACGAATAACTCACGATAGTCTGGATATAGGCAACTTTGAACGCACGATAACCTGGACATAGGTAAAATTGAACGCACAACTGTCTGGACATAAGCAACTTTGAACGCACGAAAGTCTGGTAAAGGCAACCTTGAACGCACGAAATTCTGAACATAGTGTAAAGGAAACCAATTTGTCAAATTAAAATTACTTCCAAAATTTAAAACAAACGTTTTCGAACTTTACGTTCATCGTCAGTTTAAAACTATTTTAAAAATTGTTAAAAGATAAAATGAATATGTACTTACATTTGTCTGAGACGACAATTAAAACAATTCTAGGAACTATTCTACAGAATCAATCGAAAAATTTTCCCTATATAGAATATTTAGCCTATTTACAACTAATTTTTACATCTGTTATCAATTTATTTAAAAACATTCCTATTGCGGATTTTTCGATTTTGGCCATGTTTTTGTATTTTTAGGATTATTCCGAACTTGCCCTAACCATAAGTATCCCTCTTGTGGAGGTTTCGCAAATTTCGTTTTGTCATGCACAAAATGGTTTTAGTCAAAATTATGATTTGAACTAATATTTTAGCGTGAGTTCCCTCCCCCTATATTCATCGCGTGAGTTTAGTGCCGGCTTCAGCTTGCTGATATACATAGCTTCGATAATCATTAGTTTTCTACTGTCCGACAGGCGTCCAGAATTTTCCATTCAATGTCATTCGTGACGCCACGACATTCAACCAGATGTTGACCCACCTGTGAATCCTTCTTTTGATGTTCTGTTATCCTTGTGGTAACATGCCGGCTTGTTTGCCCAACATAGATGGATCCGCATCCATTACATTTAATCTCATATACCACGTGGGATTTTAGGTCTCTATCGAAAGATGATTTCAGGGTGGGGAGGCACGATCTTAATTTCCGCGTTGTAGAAACTACTTGCAATTCGCATAGATTCTTCAGTTTGCTTGCAAAGTTTTGAGTAAGTTTGCCTCTGTATTGTAGAATAATAGTTGGCTTATCAATAGATTTAGTCTTGCTTTTTTGATGCCCTTTTGGTGTTGTTCTTAATTGGTCTTTACCGCCACTTATTATCTTTTCTAGAGTCTGATTTACTTTTTTTAAAGACCAATCCTCTGGATATTGATTTTTGGTCCAGCAAGTTTTGTTCTTTTCAAGAGCCTGATCGAAGGCCAACCAATTAGAGGTTGCATTAAAAACCCTGTGAACCGCCCCTTGAATCATATTTTTTTATGCTGAAGCTGTGCACAGCTGCAAAAGTTCAGTATTATTCCAGTGTCAGTTGGTTTTTGATACCAATGACAGGTGATATTATTTTTGCAGCTCACATTTACGTTAATGTCCAGAAAAACCAAATCCCCATCCATGTTCACTTTTTCTAAAAGAAATTGCAGGTTGTTGTGTAATGAGTTTGCAAATTTTAAATACTCATCCGGTCACCACGAACCGTGCAGATAATATCATCCACATACCTTTTAAACAGTTTCATCGCCTTACATACTCCTTACATCTCCTGAAAATAGTCACCCTGGAGCGCACGAAAAAGGATTTCGGCTTTGATAATAGTTAACGATGACTACAGATTGATTATTATTCTGGTTTTGGTTTATCTTTGGTTTGTTTTGTGAATCCTTTCAATGTGGATAGCCATTTCAAGAGCTTCAGCGGCTGTTAAATTTTTTTCTGAGGAGCTTTTTTGTGTTATAAAATCCAACACATTGAAAATTAATGTATCCCGAATCAGAGTAATATCTTCATCACCTAAACTACAATTTTCAGCCTGTTCTATTAATCGTCCATAAAAACTTTCCCATGATTCGCTTTCTTGTTTTTTGGAAAAAAATAGGACTAATCTATCATAGGTGATATTTCGTGTTTTAATGAAGGAATCCTCCATTGCTTTCCACAAGTTTTTCATAGTTTCTTTTTCGATCAAGAAGTGTGGTTGTGTACAGTTAAATGCGGCGTCCTTCAGTTCCCATACAGACGCATATGAGTGATGTTGCATTTTGGTCACAAAATACTCAAATTTTGTCGCCAAAAATAATTCCGATCTCCACAGCATTTGCAATTCGATTTTATCAGCTCACTTTTAGTTCTTCATTTCTTAATTTCCCGTGTTCTGCTGTTTGGATGTGGCGTTTAACAGCTTTTTCGTACGTTGGTTGTGGTGGGTAGTCAACTCCTAAGGGTGAGCCATTAAATAGAGTTTCTAAATGCATGCCTTCTTTTGCCAAGAGTGCAAGTTCCCACACTGTAGTCAATTTCTCTCACGATAAGGTTGAGGTGGCTGTTTATTATTTCCAGAAATGGCCAGCATCTAGTGGTGCTTTGCTGCATTTTTTTTGCTGACTGTGCAATATAATGCTGTGTGGTTACTTAGTTGATACTACTGCAACTGTGATATCCAAAACTTATGTGAGAATTTGAATTGCGTTCGCCTATTCTAGTTTTTTTTTTAAAAAAATCTGTTTCTTTACAGTTTTCATTGGATATTGGGTCGCAAATGACTACTTAGTATGTTATATACTGATTTGAAGAGTTTTGTGAAAAATTAAAATATCAATTGAGTTGCGAGAATGAAACTGAAAAGAACGAAAAGAAATACAAATTATTTCGAAATAGCAGTAATGTAATCACAAGTTGAGCAACCAGTACAACGCAAAATGAAAATGTTTAAAACGTAAGCAGAAAGTATCCTGTCTGTTTATATGAAAAAATTAAAATCAACATCAAAATACGATCTAAAACAATTGAAATTAAAAAAATAACAAAAACAAGAAAGGGGATATGGTCCAGACAACACATTCTTATGATATTTCCCGTTTTATGGTGAAACGTTTTTTGCACATATAATTTTTTTTGTGTTTTTAAATTGAATTATAATCATTGCATTGTTCTGCTTCATATAATGTCATTTCCATTTAAGTAGGGATATTAGGGTGCGGATCGCATGTCCATCGTTCATTCAAGTTCCGTGGGGAGCAGATACCAATGGAAGTTGGGTTCGTGTCCGGAATTAGATTATCATAGTCTTTCGTGTTATGCATGTTTTCATCGGTTGTTTGAGTTTGTTGGCTTTGCGACTTTAGGTCTCCGTTTTCCTTGTTCTGGCTTTTGCTTCCTCTTTTAACAGATGACGATTCCGAATCCGAAGTATCGCTAGTTGGGGCTGCTCGTTTATTTTTCCTCAAAAGTTTTGTTAACTGCATCGCGGATGACGATGAGGCTGTGGGCTCGGTATGTGGCTCTCCGATTGGTTGTTACGGGTTGAATGGAATATTTGAGCGAGATTGGGTCTATTTTAAAATGCCGAATCATACTTGTGGTTTGCTTTTCAGTTTCTCTTTTTCAGTGCTCTGGCAACATTACTGGAAGTTGATATTTTGGAGCGGGAAGCAACATCATCCGCTTGTTTGCGAGAACGTTGATTTTTCTTGCTACCCATATTTTTTCTGAGTCAGACTTTTTTGGTGTTTGGCTGTTTTCTGCTTTCGGATTTTTTTTATTGAATTATGGAGGACGTCGGTTTTCATATTGGGTTAGCGTTTTTGAGCAATCATCTTTTGTTTCGTTTTTTGCTTAATAGATATATCTGACACGTATCTGATACGCATCCCAATATGCAAGAACCTTGCAAGACAAACATCAATCTTGTAAGATACTTGCAAGATAAGCGTCGAACTGTTGCAAGATAAGTCCTGCAAGAATCTTCGGTCCTTGCTACTTATTAATGAGTTAAAGTAAAAGTACTTACGAAAACTCTCGTTTACAGAACAAAAAGTTGATTAAACAATATTTATCACAAGCTGCAACGCTCTGGATGCTTTTTTGAGACCTTTTTAGTGCTTAACAGGTGACTCACACTTGTTGTGAACAAAATGAGCCATTGAAACGATCATTAAACAAATTTTACTGAATGAGTTTTTCAAATTTGTTTTTGAAGTCAGAAGTGAGGAGTGTTTTGAACAGAGAGCTCCCTTCGACGTTCTGAACCCATAAGAGAATTTGATCTTTGAATTGATAGGGCTTTAAAATTTTAATTTTTTTCTTGAACTTTTTTCGACATCTGTCTTGCAAGATCTTGCAGGGTGCCTTCAAGATAGCCGTACGGATCTTGCATCTTGGAAGATAAGCGTCATTTGCAAGAATCTTGCAAGATAAGCGTCGGAGTCCGACTAGGATCAGTAACAAAACATCATGAGGAACAGAAAATGGACAAAATTAAAAGAACTTTAATGAAACGTTTCAGTAGCAATGTCAATAAAACCATTAGTAACCCACAGTCCAATTCAGAAAACAGCATATATTCACCATTTAAATAAATCAAAAAAAAATCTAGATTGAAATTCAAATCTGTTTAATTCTTAAGAACCACCAAGAGACAAAAATTAGCCTCGATGGTATTGCTGCAGTGTTACTTAAACCAATAAACGTTGAAAATCGTATTATAATTGAGCAAAAAACAATATTTTTTTAAAAAAAAAGATGCCACAACATATGAACAAAATCACTGTGAAAAGTGGACTGTTAACAAAACTTTAAACCCCAAAAGATCCTTGTAAAAATGAAATTTTAAAGCCTTTTTCATTGCACACTCTACGCTATCATGTTTTCATCTGTATACAGACTAAAATTTTCTGGCTTTGCTTGGCTTTTTCAACTTCCTACTTTTTGTAGATTACAGCTTCTAAAAATTTTTATCAGCTTGCGCGCCGTTAAGAACCTCTATTCGAGCAAAAGTTTCTGATGAGGTCAATTAATTTGATCAGAAACGTGTCATAATTAGCGTCTCAAACGTCTATTAGACGGCTCGTAAAATACGATATATTGATACAGATAACTTGATTAAATTACACAACATTTAAGTGAATTTTGTTCAATTTTCTAAACATTTATTAATTTTTCCCGGAAAGTTTTGAATGCGTAAACAAACACTGTTTCGAAAAACATTCATTAGCTCGCTTGAGTAGCTATCAAGCAATATGTGGGAATTTGATCAAGTTGTACCCGAAGAGATAAACTGTCGTTGTCAATTTTTGTGCCACTTTTGGAGAAAGTTTGTTCCACTTCTTCAAACTTATCCCGTCACCGAAGCATTTGTTCAAAGTCTCTTCAATATATGTCATGCCGTATTTCTGCAACTTGTATCGTAGCACTAAAATGAGAACAGAATCACTCTAATCCATTGTAATTCGGTTTTTGATTCATTTGGAACATCGTGTGTTCATTTATTTGGAATTTCAATTCTTTTTCAACGCATAGCCTAAACGTTTCTGTACATAGCGTTTGGTGCGATAAACAATGAGTACTTAGCGCAAATGTGGTCGTTATTTTTTAGTTGAATCAATTTCAAAGTCATATATCACACACAATTGCACATTAACCACCCACCTTTACATCAACAGCAGCTTCAGACGTGTTTTTTTTTGGAAAATTTAAGGTTTATAAAGTTTCTAATAACAAGAAAAAAATGATAGTTAAAGATTTAAAATTTTTTGCTTACAGTCTAAACACTTTTTCTGCTGCATACTGCATGAATCTGAGTGTCATGCCCCTCATATGCATTCGTGTCATGCTTAAATAATTTCTTACAATCCGTGCACGTGCATTTACCCCATTATTGGTAAAGCTTAGCTCATTCGCACGCCCATAAAAATCCGGGATTATAAAGATCAAAGTCTCTTCAAAGTCTCTTCAATATATGTCATGCCGTATTTCTGCAACTTGTATCGTAGCACTAAAATGAGAACAGAATCACTCTAATCCATTGTAATTCGGTTTTTGATTCATTTGGAACATCGTGTGTTCATTTATTTGGAATTTCAATTCTTTTTCAACGCATAGCCTAAACGTTTCTGTACATAGCGTTTGGTGCGATAAACAATGAGTACTTAGCGCAAATGTGGTCGTTATTTTTTAGTTGAATCAATTTCAAAGTCATATATCACACACAATTGCACATTAACCACCCACCTTTACATCAACAGCAGCTTCAGACGTGTTTTTTTTGGAAAATTTAAGGTTTATAAAGTTTCTAATAACAAGAAAAAAATGATAGTTAAAGATTTAAAATTTTTTGCTTACAGTCTAAACACTTTTTCTGCTGCATACTGCATGAATCTGAGTGTCATGCCCCTCATATGCATTCGTGTCATGCTTAAATAATTTCTTACAATCCGTGCACGTGCATTTACCCCATTATTGGTAAAGCTTAGCTCATTCGCACGCCCATAAAAATCCGGGATTATAAAGATTAAATAGTACGATGCTCTTACTTTATCTCATTCAAATAATTAACATAAAATGTTGTGCTCTAATTCAATTGCCACTCTCAGTAAAGAGATAACGATAGCTACAGATCAGTTGACTTAAGAATGGAACATTTTGCTGCACAAAACTTTTGTTTCTGGATATAGATTCAAAACTGCCAAAAGAACTCTTTCGAGCATCCTGACTTAAATTCCTTAAAACAAAAGCCTGAGAAACCCATTATAGTTAGCACCCTCAACAATGCTGTAAAAGATAGCTGACATATAGTGAAATGTCATATGAGTATAGCTAGGCCATCACTGACATGGTGACAGGAGTGTTTTGGCAATATTGAGTCATGAGATTTTTTCTCTTCAAACTAAAAATGACTATAAACGGAATTGATAATTAAATCGTAAAACTCTGCAATCTCTTGTTGTAAACTATGACGCAGTTGCAGCCTTCTCTCAATTTGACACCCTTTTTGGGATCAGAGAAAGATAACTTTTCTCAATTTGAACGACAATTTCAAAGTTGCAATGGATTGGCAGCAACTGGCGAGAATCAACAACATCGGTACTTGCATCTTCATCTTAAAGGTTATGCTATAGTTTTTTATAACCAGCTGACAGAGGCCATACGCGAGGAGTGGGATCAAACATTCAACGCACTGAGAAACGAGTATGTATATCCTGATAGAATAGAACTTTATAAACTCCAATTTCAAAGCAGCAAACTGAATCCATTGGAGTGGAAGCGCTTTCATAATTTTTTTACAGAATTACAACGTCTAGCTAGTCTCGCTTTCCCAAATATTGCTGAACTAGTGGCAAGCCAGTGGTTGCTGCTGAAGATTATTCTAATGAGCGGGTTAGAAGTGTAAATGAGAAATTTATAAATGGTTTACCAATGAAGTTTAAAAAGTATGTATCACTCTTCCCGACAGCACCACTGTGAAAGACTTATATGAACATGCATCTAGAGGGGCATTGTTTGAAAAGCAATACCCTCAAAAGGATGCTGGAACGCCGTTTAGTGATTTTTCAGCCTTACAAATGACTTCATTTATTCAGAGCATGACTAATTTAAACAAAAATCAAACAGTGCTGAAAGCAACAACAGACTAATTAGCGAAGCTACTGGAAGAGCATAAAGTTCAAAATACACCACCTAATGCTTTCGATAGTAATTTTAGACATCTGTTTAATTTCTATCGAGGCAGAGGTGGGTTTTACCCAAGACAGCGATACAATCCATCCTACCAGTTTAACAAAAACTGGCAGATACAACAACCCTTCCAACAACGAAGTTGATATCCAACTAGTCAGAGTTACAATGCTACAGGCTCTCAAAGACTGGGATACCCCACAACATGACATTAGGAGCCATTCTAACCGAATTATGGCTATCAGTCACAGGGCCAACAGTCAGCGACATCTGATGACGCTGGAATGCAAGCCCAAGGCTACCAAACATCAGGCTATCTAACATCTTACGCAGGACATTGTTCTAGTACAATGCCCTCGTAAACCAGAAGTATTGCCGCAATTGTGGAAAATACGGGCACACAGTGCAGTACTGCTGGTCCAAACCTCAACCTGAGCGAAATCAGCAATTGCCATTCAACCAGAAAAAAATTAGATCAGTCACATTTACAACAACCCCCTTTTCTAACTGCTGTCATAACTCCTTTTTCTTCAAAATTTTTTTATCCCCTTGACGTTTAAATCACTTTCCATAAAGTTCTTAGTTGACTCTGGTACTTTCTCTAGTGCTCTTACACCTGCCATGCTTGAAAAAATCCGATTTTCTGCACCGCTAAGTATTAAATACTTTGATAGAAACCCCTATCTCGTTGCAAAAGTGGCAAATAAAAGCTACCCATGCAAAAACCCTAAGTCAAGTTGAAATCAAAAGTACAGAAAATTCCAAAAAAGGTTTGTTTATTCATTAATCAAAGTTATTGACGAGTTTTGTTGCAAAATCAATTGGGGCTCGGATTGATTAAATGAATTCAAAATTGATTTTTTCTTCGAATTATGATCAATTTATTCGAGATCCCATTTAAACAATTTTGCACTCCATTTTAGTCTTGGCGTTTGGTTGGTTCAAGGCTGATCGAGTATGAGAAAATCAAACCACTTCTGGACAGAGATCAAACAGTACAGGACATGATAAACGAACACTTTTCAGCTCAGAGTAGCACACAACAGCAGTACTGTCCATTTGCTGTCCATTATGATGGAGTGTACTATGTCAGCAGCAACATCACTGCACAGCTGATCCTTAATTTTCACTAACTTAAGAGGCTGTTAAACTGCTGAACAAAAAATTCAACGGACATAACTTTGTATCAATAAATAAAGTAGTTCTGATTTTGATTTTAAGACAAAAAATTGGATGGCAACAATTTAATTTACGGTTTCTCTTCATGTGGCTTATGTGAACTATTAAAAATTGGGATGATCGATTTCATATAATGAAATTAAACAGCTACCTCTTTTTTTCTATGTATGATTCGAAACTCTTAGAATTTATCTTGCGAATAGAAACCTTTATTTGTTCAGTGATAAATCGCAGTGTTTTTCCTGTTTGAACAATATAACTTAACAGCTTAGCTTGAATAATGAAAGTTTAGAACATGCTGAATAGATAACGTGTAGATGAACTTGTGTATAAATTTTCTAAGGTTTTGCTTTTGCTTAGACATTTTTTTGTGAGCTGGAACTGTGCTATAAAAAAACTATCTGAGCTGCAGTCGATTAATTTTACATTAAATATGATATTGCCAGAATTAATTTGCATATTTTCCTCAAAATTAAAAAAAAATTCAACCAAGTGTTTCGTATATTTAAGAGAAAATGGGTATTTAGAAAGTTTCCGCTCGAACTTCCGGAATATAAAAGCAATTGATTCGCTTTCTGGTTTTTCTGTTTTGAAGCTGTGTCTATTCGAATACAACATCTGATTCGCATAAATTTAAATCTGCAACAGTTATTATTCGCACTCTCCATCGCGACAGGCGTTTATATCTAGTCTTGCGAATGTTATCTGTGGCGTCTGCGGAAATGCTTCAAAGGAAAAATCGACGTTGGGACTCCTCGCCTGAAATATCCTGCTTTACAGTCTCAACTGCCCTCTCAGCTATTACGTTGGCCTATGGATGATAGACAGGTGGTGTTTTTTTATTAATTCCTAATGATTCCTACAATTGATTTCGATAACTACTGACAATTTCAGGATCGTTGCGCAATTTCTTTCATGCGCTTGAATGTTTTGCGTGAGCTAAATTTTTATCTTGTTCACAATTTTCAGCAGCTGAACACCAGTGGCGACATTTCACTACTAAAAGTTAACTGAAAAGTTGGCCCAAATTGGTGCAATTTTTTCACTTTAAGTTTTATTATTGTTTAAAGTGGTATATAATAACCTCTAATGACGTCATTTGAAGCTCTCCTTAATGAATTTAGTTACTCCCCCTCCCGAGAAGCAGGTTGCAATAGATTTTAGCACTCATTAGTTGTTCAAGAGCAATTTTTCAGGCGTTAATCGGTTATGTTTCCTTAGTGCTTAGTGAAATCATGGAATATACCAGAGTTGACAAATGGAATCACGGTTCCACCGGCTTTTCTTCGACTGATGCTGGTACACGGTGAATATCGGCTGCCTTATTACAAGGAGCTGAGTGAAAACTCCTGACTTGCCGGGGAAATCAAATTCTATTACTATCTAAATCTTTTTTGATATGATCAAGGTCAATTAGGTACTCAAGAATCAAGATAATAACATTCCATTTTTAGCGTAATTAGGAACCAGGTCAATCGAGCAAAAGGTTTTGGTTGTTCTTCCACAAATACAGTTGAAATAAAAAATACTATGAATCATACAAGTAGTTACTTCAACATACTTATCACAGTGACCTCCATCAGACCTAATGTTCTCTCCAGTATCTTATTCCTGGAAAATTCCTCAGATTTAACATGTGTTCATCAACCTTCTACGAACCCCCCGTCCCCCGAGGACAAGAATATTTACAGAACCTGCAGGCTTTCCAGTCGGCGTCATTGACATAAGGGCACTCTGACGTTTTGAAACCGACGAAAACCGACGATTCTTACGTTTGAATACCGACGGAAACCGATCAAAACGACAAAAAACCCAAGGGCTTCGATCGGTTTTGGCGAAGTAAAACCGACGAAAACCGACAATTCTTATGTTTAAATCCGACGAAATTCTCAACGCGGGAACCCACCTATAGTCTGACCTCCCCTCCCCCCACACCTACGATTGTTGAGACGCTTTCCAGTCAAAGAAACCTATTGGTGGAACTTCTTTCGAGATGTGGTTTGCCCCAACCCGAATGAACCTAATTATATCCTGGACATTAGACTCGGACTTCAGCCCCAGCTGTCCCATTATATTTGTACTACAGAACCAACAAATAAACATCGAACACACTAAATAAAGTTCAGATAAATACACCTGAAAAACACCTTAACTTACTTGAAACGTTCAGGTACTTTTGCCTTACCTGAACTTGTTTTTAACTTACCTCAACTTTACCTGAAAATTACCTGAAAAATTAAAGGGACCACCTAAAATTTTAACTGAACATGCCTTAAGTTCACCTGAAAAACACCTTAAATTGTTGTGTCATGTTATTACAGGTTATAAATGACTGATCCATTTATAAACAGTCACTGTTTTATTGGTTATTTAATCAGTAACTGCGTTGTAGAATTAGCTTACGGCTGCACTAATTTTATATTTAACAAAAAACGCAAAAAATTTCGGACATGACCGCTTTGTAATGTATAAAAATGGTTTACAGTTTTTAACAAACTCTCAAAGACGTGTGATTAATTTTTCTTTCGTTTGTTGTTCTATAGCTTACTGCGCTTAACTGCAGTAATTGAGTGATTATCCGAGTACGACTGCAGTATATCTTCAACATAGCAACAAGCGTAATAACTTGTCCGACCATTTAATTTTTTACACGAAGGTCTGTCAACAGATTTTGCATTTTGCGATGAGAAGGTGCCACATAGTTAATTAAACCGCTGACTCAGAGCGATTATTACATTGTAAAATAAAATAAATACATTTAAAAACAAATTTGAAAAATAGACTGACTATTATCTTCAAAAAGTTAGACAATAAACAGAGTTGGTTATTTCGTAACCCCGTTGGTTCTGGAATTTTTTTCATCGTGTCGGTAAGATCGTACTGTTGATAAAAATATATTGATCATCATGTTCTGGTTGCATGTTTTTATCTTTAAGTAGTCGCTAGAACAAATAGAAAGTGATGCTACATTCACTAACCTATATTGAAAAAAGCTCAAAACCAACTAATTTTTTTTAAAAAAATCTTGTTGCTGTTGTGGAATTATATGTTAAGGATGATGTGAGTTCTTTGAAACGTTCAAGTTCTAAAGGAATTCCGCCATCCTTAACAAGAAATTCTTTTAGAGCGACGAAGTTTGGTCATTTCAAAACATCCCCAAAATAGCATGCCAAAGTTTAGAGTTACATTTGGCCAAGAGCAAGGATCCTCGAATTGCTGGAGAACTTGAAATTAGTTGTGTTTGCTTAGAAGATTGGTCCTGATAAAGCAGGATTCAGCGATTTAAAAATAAGTTAAAGCGAAAACGATTTAAATAAAAAGAAATGATCATACGATCCAGCATTTAATGCATATAAAAGCATTGAAACCCCTGGGACCATTGGTCAGACTTCTGGGAGAACAAATCCGGATAAGGATTTTTCCAAAAAACTCAAAAATGAAAAGAGAGCTACACAGTTTAAATTAGTGAGAAAGAGGAAAAGCAAAGATGCTCAGCCCATAGCACGAGACTGGAGGTATGGCAAAATTTTGGAAAAATCCAGAAACAGACCAGAAACTTATGGAGAGGGGCGAACAGACAAAAATTTGGGTTTTTGCCAGCTGCTATATTGCCTCTTCTTTACCCTATGACAACCAGAGAAAATTTTCTCGTAGTTCTGAAAACAGATTTAAAACGAAACTTGACGACAAAATGACACGATAATGCTGGCAACAAAGGCCTCTTCGCTCTACTTGGTGTCGTAATCTGGTTCTTTCTCGTTATGGCCCCACTCGAAGTTACAAATAACCCCATCATGGTGTTTGCCATGATTGAAGGGAGCATACCTTATCTCCCTACAAAAATGGCGAGATAATGATAAGACCTCGCGGCCCTTTAAAAGAGTTTTGCAGGATCTTACAATATAGAAAATCCGGTGAGAAAACTTATATATAAACAAAACAAAGAAAAAATTTTTTTAAGGGTCTACATAATGACAATGTCAATGATAACTATCAAACAAGAACAATGTTATATTCCATTTCATACAGTTAAATTGATTTTAAGGAGTCACCATTTAAATCCAGTTTTTAACCTTGAATGTACAACCTTGACTTGCTTAGCAATTAACACTCTAGTTGCACATTGTATATACCGTCTTGTGAAATGGACATTTTTCAGTCCACTGTCGAGTGTCTTTTCATTTTCTTACTCTTACAATTCGAGTTTAACTGCACAGTTAATTGTAAAATCTTGCTTCTCATGCTCAAGCTTAGAATGGAGTTTCTAATCGGTTTACGCCATTTTGAACTCAGAATTGACCTCTTTTCGGAAATTTTGACAACTGACTCTCCTTCTTTTGGACCAACGCAGAACAGAAATCGAGCTCGCTCTACGTACGAATGAGAACATTATTCAAGACACTCTACTTGGTCAACAACCTAAAAAAATGCAGTTGTCATTGGAGCCAATCTACGAAGAGACAGTTCTTCGTCTGCTGTTTCAGCATAATCAGAGAGAGAACAAAATGCACGAAAAAAGGAACAAAGAAAGAATTCGCAAGAAAAGCGAAAAACTTCTAAATCTCGTCCGTTAATTTGTGTCTGTTCTTTTAGCATATGACAACAGCAGAGGATTTTTTGTCCTCATATTTCTAAAAAAGAGCCGAAACTGAATTTGACAACAAAAGACACCATAATGCCGCCAATAAAATGTTATTCGCTCCAGTTGATGTCGTGACCTGGTTCTTTCTCGTTATAGCCCCACACGAAGTTACAAATACCCACATTATTGTGTTTGCCATGATTGAAGGCAGTATACTTTTTGTGACCACAAAAGTAGTGAGATAATGATAAGACCTCGCGGCTTTTTAAAAAAGTTTTGCAGGATCTTACTTTATAGGAAATCCGTTGAGACAACGTAAAAACAAAACAGATAAAAATATTTTTAGGGGAGCCTACATAATGACAAGGTCAGTGATAGCTATCAAACGAGACCCATACTATAGTTCATTTCGTGCAGTTAAATTGAAGTTAAATTGAATTGAGTCAACTTTTTGATCCAATATTTAACCCCTGAATGTAAAATTCCGACTTTCTTAAAAATTAGCATTCTAATTTCACCTTGTATTTCTCATCTTGCGAAATGAACATTGTTTCAGTTTTCTGTTCGAGCGTATTTTCATTCTCTTTCTCAATAAATTCGTGTACAACTGAACAGTTAATTGTAAAACCTTGCTTTCCATGCTCAAGTTTAGAATAGAGTTTCTAATCCGTTTGCGCCACTTTGGACTTAGAATTGACCTCATTTGGGAAAATATGACCGCTGATACTACTTCTTTGGGAGAGACCGAGACCAGAAATCGAGCGCGCTCTACGCACAAAAAAAGGAACAAAGAATGAATTCGCAAGAAAATTTCAAAAACATCTAAACTCTCACGTTAATTTGTTTCTTTTGATTACCTTATGAGATAACCTGAGGTTTTTTGTCCCCTTAATTCTGAAAAAAACCCATCTAAAATAAAACTTGAGGACAAAACGAAACCATAATGCTGCCAATGAACCATAATGCTGCGTCTTCCCATAATGCTGCCAATGAACCATAATGCTAACGAAACCATAATGCTGCGTCTTCGCTCTATTTGGTGTCGTGACCTGGTTCTTTCTCATTATAGCTCCACTCGAAATTACAAATACCCTCATGGTTTTTGCCATGATTAATGGGAATATACCTTATGGGCCCAACACAAAAGTTTTGAGATAATGATAAGACCTCGGGGCCTTAAAAAAGTCTTGCTAGATCTTATGCTATAGGAAATCCGCGCGAGAGAACACATAAATAAACAAATAGAGAAAATTTTTTAGAGGAGCTTAGATAATGACAATGTCAATGATACCTATCATACAAGATATATGTTAAAATTCAGTTCATGCAGTTAAATTGGTTTGAAGGAATCACCATTTTGATCCAGTTTTTAACCCCTGAATGTAAAATTGTGCTTAGCGCTTAGTAATTAACATTCTATTTTCACCTTGTATTTACCGTCTTGTGAATTGAACAAAATTTCAGTTTGCTGTTCTAGCGTATTTTCATTCTCTTACTCCTGCAATTGGTGTACAACTGCACAATTAATTGTTAAATCTTGCTTTTCAAGCTCACGCTTAGAAAAGAGCTTCTAATCGATTTAAGCTGCTTTGGACTTAAAAAGACTTAAGGATTGAAGCCGCTTTGCATATCTTTTGGGGAAAAATGACAGCTGATCCTCCTTCGTTAGAGGAAACGGAGAACAGAATTCGAGCTCACTCTACGAACGAAAAATAACATTATTCAAGAAATTCTACAGGGTCCACAACTTGCAGAATTTCCAGGGTCCTTGGAGACAATCTACGGAGAGACAATTCTTTGTTGTTCAGCATAACCAGAGAGAGAACAAAACGCACAGAGGGAACAAAGAATGAATTCGCAAGAAAAATTTGAAAAACCTCAAAATCTCGTCCGTTAATATGTTTTTTTCCTTTACTCTATGACATAGCCAGAGGAATTTTTGTCCTCAAAGTTCTGAAAAAGAGCCAATTTAAAACGACACGACAAAAAATGACATCATAATGCTGTCAGTAAAGGCTTCTTCGATCTACTTGGTGTCGTTACCTGGTTGTTTCTATTTATAGCCCCACTCGCTTTTACAAATACCCCTATTACGGTGTTTGACATGATTGCAGGTAGTATACGTTGTGTGCCCACACAAATTGTGTTACAGCTGTAAAGCGAAAACCATTTAAAACCATTTAAAAAATGGTCATTTGACCCAGCATTTAATACTTCGAAAAACAATGAATACCTCTTGAACTATTTGTCAGACGTCCAGGAGAACAGTTACGGATGAGAATTTTCCGAAAAGATGAAAATTGAAAGGAGAGCTTCACAGTTTAAATTGGTGGAAAAGAAGAAAAGCAAACAGATGCTGAACATAGACGCATGGAAAAGGCCTAGCAGGAATGTTCCAGTTTCATATCAAAGATATGACTAGGAAACAAACGGAGGACAAAAATTAAAATCACAAATTACGCAATACTACCAGTGCTGTTTCCTCAAACAACTGTAATAGAGTAGGCGCGATACTATTGCGCGCGCAAAAGCGTGGAATGTGCTTTTCAACCTGAAATTTCAACCAAAATTTTTCCCAATAAAAATGCACCTCGAGCGTTGCCTGCGGTTACTTTAATACCGTCATCGTCCAATCAACGCTTCAAAAAGTACCACCACAAAAACCAGATTATCGGCAAGCAGTGTTGGCGCCACTTCAAATCATAAGCAAGAGCCATCAGACCTCAAGAAATAACTTTTCAAACTAAAAAATTTAGAATTTGTCAATACTCAAAAAAGGTCAACACTTTTACAAGTTGCGACCGAAAGTTTGTACACGACCACAACTTTGTGAAGGGAAAACCTGAGAAACCCGAGGTTCTAGCACACGGTTAGGATAAACTCTAAGTTATCCAGGGATCCAACGATCATTATTACAACAGAAACAAAAGTGTCGCTATTCGCACTTATATGATGCAAAAGTTGCATTTTTTGTCATTTGTTGTTGAGTGTTTTAAAATGTTAATTCTGTGACAACTTTGGTGTTCAATAGTGGTCAAATGCCAAAATTTGAGCCATTTAGATCTACGTAATAACCATCCGTGCCTATGTCAACAGCAGCAAATATTGCAGTAATTTTACCTTCACTATCTAAGCTTTGCTTGAACCACTTTGTTTGATAAACCAATCATAAACAAGTAACAATGATGTTAAAGAAGACATTTATGCGATTAATTACTAAAACCAAATTGCTTGATTAGTGAAACCGTAATGTGTTTAGAACCATTCGAAGCTCCTACAACGAGAAGCTGGCTCCCAGAATAGACTATTAATTGATTATCATCAACTTTACACTTTTATACTAAGTTTTAATAGATCTTAAGGTCTTCCGAGTTCTATGTTAGTTGAGATTTCTTGACAAGAAGTTTGCAACAATACTAGCAGTTGTTTCGAGTTTAACGAACTTTAGCACGAGATTGAATACAGTTTATCACTAAGGATATTCTTTACTGCAATTAAAATTAAAGTTTTTTTCATTGAAAAATCCCAGCGACTAATAGTTTCTCAGAGATCAAAATACAATTAGATTCACTGAAGAACCAGGCCGGCAGAAGGCCCGAGAATCAGGTTTTGATGTTTCGTTTATGCTAAGATTCTTGAGCTGCCGCAGCATTTGTTTGGCCGACCCGAACTCCAACACGAACAGCGAAGAGTCGTCAATTCAATTTGGTGCCCCAGAACCAAATTTTTACGATAGCTGGAAAGAGCCCCGACAGACATTGGAAAAACTGCTGACTATAAGATGTCGGGCTGATTCAAGAGACTAGAAAGCTCACAAGCTGGGTTGCTGAAAACATTTGACAGACATCACCCTGATCTGGAAAGTCACTTGACCCAGAACAAAAGATTGTCTGCCAAAAAAGCGTATCGGAGTTGGAAGAAAACAGAAATCAACCGACAAAAGAAGCAATTCCTGAGGCCAAAAGATTTGGAGAGTTTCGATGCCAACACCGAATGAAAGTTGGGGGAAAAGAAAAGGCACTCAAATGGTTAGTTGAAAAAATACTAAAAAATGGAGAAGTTAAGGAATATGACAGCTACGCTCTCAAATGCTGGCAGGACACTTTGCTTTGCGACTCTAACGAAACCATAATGCTGCCAATGAAGGCGTTTTCGCTCTATTCGGTGTCGTGACCTGGTTGGTTCTCATTATAGCTCAACTCGAAGTTACAAATACCCTCATTATGGTTTTTGCCATGATTAAAGGGAGTATACCTTATGGGCCCAACACAAAAGTGTTGAGATAATGATAAGATCTCGGGGCCCTTTAGAAAGTCATACATGATCTTATGCTATGGGAAATCCGGCGAGAGAACATATAAATAAACAAATAGAGAAAAATTTTTAGAGGAGCTTACATAATGACAATGCCAATGATACCTATCATACGAGAATTATGTTAAAATTCAGTTCATGCAGTTAAATTGGTTTGAAGGAATCACCATTTTGATCCAGTCTTTAACCCCTGAATGTAAAATTGTGCTTAGTGCTTAGTAATTAACATTCTAGTTTCACCTTGTATTTACCGTCTTGTGAAATGAACAAAATTTCAGTTTGCTGTTCTAGCGTATTTTCATTCTCTTACTCCTGCAATTGGTGTACAACTGCAAAATTAATTGTTAAATCTTGCTTTTCAAGCTCACGCTTAGAAAAGAGCTTCTAATCGATTTAAGGTGCTTTGGACTTAAAAAGACTTAAGGATTGAAGCCGCTTTGCATATCTTTTGGGGAAAAATGACAGCTGATCTTCCTTCGTTAGTGGAAACGGAGAACAGAATTCGAGCTCACTCTACGAACGAAAAATAACATTATTCAAGAAAATCTACAACTTCAAAAAAGCAGATGTCGTTGGAGACAATCTACAAAGAGACAATTCCTTGTCTGCTGGTTCAGCATAACCAGAGAGAGAACAAAACGCACAGAGAGAACAAAGAATGAATTCGCAAGAAAAAATTGAAAAACCTCAAAGTCTCGTCCGTTAATATGTTTTTTTCCTTTACTCTATGACATCGCCAGAGGAACTTTGTCCTCAAAATTCTGAAAAAGAGCCAATTTAAAACGACACGACAAAAAATGACATCATAATGCTGTCAGTAAAGGCTTCTTCGATCTACTTGGTGTCGTTACCTGGTTGTTTCTATTTGTTGCCCAACTCGCTTTTACAGATACCCCTATTACGGTGTTTGACATGATTGCAGGTAGTATACGTTGTGTGCCCACACAAATTGTGTTACAGTTGTAAAGCGAAAACCATTTAAAACCATTTAAAAAATGGTCATTTGACCCAGCATTTAATACTTCGAAAAACAATGAATACCTCTTGAAGTATTTTTCAGACGTCCAGGAGAACAGTTACGGATGAGAATTTTCCGAAAAGATGAAAATTGAAAGGAGAGCTTCACAGTTTAAAAAGGTGGAAAAGAAGAAAAACAAACAGATGCTGAACCTAGACGCATGGAAAAGGCCTAGAGGGAGTGTTCCAGTTTCATATCAAAGATATGACTAGGAAACAAACGGAGGACAAAAATTAAAACACAAATTACGCAATACTACCAGTGCTGTTTCCTCAAACAACGGTAATAGAGTAGGCGCGATACTATTGCGCGCGCAAAAGCGTGGAATGTGCTTTTCAACCAGAAATTTCAACCAAAATTTTTCCCAATAAAAATGCACCTCGAGCGTTGCCTGCGGTTACTTTAATACCGTCATCGTCGTATCAACGCTTCAAAAAGTACCACCACAAAAACCAGATTATCGACAAGCAGTGTTGGCGCCACTTCAAATCATAAGCAAGAGCCATCAGACCTCAAGAAATAACTTTTCAAACTAAAAAATTTAGAATTTGTCAATACTCAAAAAAGGGCAACACTTTTACAAGTTGCGACCGAAGGTTTGTACACGACCACAACTTTGTGAAGGGAAAACCTGAGAAACCCGAGGTTATAGCACACGGTTAGGATAAACTCTAAGTTATCCAGGGATCCAACGATCATTATTACAACAGAAACAAAAGTGTCGCTATTCGCACTTATATGATGCAAAAGTTGCATTTTTTGTCATTTGTTGTTGAGTGTTTTAAAATGTTAATTCTGTGACAACTTTGGTGTTCAATAGTGGTCAAATGCCAAAATTTGAGCCATTTAGATCTACGTAATAACCATCCGTGCCTATGTCAACAGCAGCAAATATTGCAGTAATTTTACCTTCACTATCTAAGCTTTGCTTGAACCACTTTGTTTGATAAACCAATCATAAACAAGTAACAATGATGTTAAAGAAGACATTTATGCGATTAATTACTAAAACCAAATTGCTTGATTAGTGAAACCGTAATGTGTTTAGAACCATTCGAAGCTCCTACAACGAGAAGCTGGCTCCCAGAATAGACTATTAATTGATTATCATCAACTTTACACTTTTATACTAAGTTTTAATAGATCTTAAGGTCTTCCGAGTTCTATGTTAGTTGAGATTTCTTGACAAGAAGTTTGCAACAATACTAGCAGTTGTTTCGAGTTTAACGAACTTTAGCACGAGATTGAATACAGTTTATCACTAAGGATATTCTTTACTGCAATCAAAATTAAAGTTTTTTTCATTGAAAAATCCCAGCGACTAATAGTTTCTCAGAGATCAAAATACAATTAGATTCACTGAAGAACCAGGCCGGCAGAAGGCCCGAGAATCAGGTTTTGATGTTTCGTTTATGCTAAGATTCTTGAGCTGCCGCAGCATTTGTTTGGCCGACCCGAACTCCAACACGAACAGCGAAGAGTCGTCAATTCAATTTGGTGCCCCAGAACCAAATTTTTACGATAGCTGGAAAGAGCCCCGACAGACATTGGAAAAACTGCTGACTATAAGATGTCGGGCTGATTCAAGAGACTAGAAAGCTCACAAGCTGGGTTGCTGAAAACATTTGACAGACATCACCCTGATCTGGAAAGTCACTTGACCCAGAACAAAAGATTGTCTGCCAAAAAAGCGTATCGGAGTTGGAAGAAAACAGAAATTAACCGACAAAAGAAGCAATTCCTGAGGCCAAAGGATTTGGAGAGTTTCGATGCCAACACCGAATGAAAGTTGGGGGAAAAGAAAAGGCACTCAAATGGTTAGTTGAAAAAATACTAAAAAATGGAGAAGTTAAGGAATATGACAGCTACGCTCTCAAATGCTGGCAGGACACTTTGCGACTCTACAAAAAGATGGAAAAATTAATATCGTTTTATAGCCATGCGAAAAAAATAGGAAGAGGAGCTGGTATCAGAAAACATAGACGAATCCCGCAAGCGAGCTTTATGTGACAATGTGGAGTGGTTGCTAGCACAATTAGGTTCAAATCACACTGAACTTGCTACGTACAAATTGTGAAGTCAGATATTGCTCCGGATTGGTTGATGGCTTTAAGCGAGATTAAAGATTATCATTGAGGCGTGCCAAAAAATACCTGCAAACCACCGATAGTGGAAGTCAAGCATCGTTAATGTCATCCATATCAATTGGTGACATGGATCCAAACGAGACTTTTTGGAGACAGGTTATGGACAGACAGGAAATGTTGAAGAGAGTCTTGAGGTATCTTTCAAGTATACTGCTACACACCGAAGCAGAGAAGAACCCAGTATCGTCAATCCTCGTTCACTGACAAAGCAAGAGTTCGATGAAATAGAGCTCAAAATCCTAAGAGTTTGAGCTACAAAAGGAACTTGAAGAAAAAGAAACAAGTCGTTGAAATGAAGAACTACAACAACTAGAATTACGTCTAAGGCTGCAACACCAAGAAGACCAACTACGTCTGCGACAGCGTGGGCGAGACCTCGAAAACGAAAAACGAAAGAAAGAAAGCAGAGGCCGACGACGAGCAAATGCGCCCAAAACAGATTTAGAAGCCAGAGTCACAAACACAACTCTCGGAATTTATCGAAGGAGAGTCAAAACCAAACAACGGTGAGACAAACTACACCACAATTAGTTTATCAACCAGGTGGTGATCCAAGGGTGTTAACAAAACTCAAGTTAACAGAGTTCTCAGGAGACCGTTTGGATGGGTCTGATTGGACAGAAATTTTTGATGTCATTGTGCTTCAAAAGCGACTACGCGATATTGAGATGATGCAGTATCTGAAGATTAGCATCACTGATCAAGCAAAAGCAGTTTCTGGATTGGGTTTCTGCTCATTATGATGTTATCAAGTCTGGGATGTTTTCTGTAAAAACATTGGCAGATCTAGAGCCATAGTTGAAACTCAAATTAAGAAGAAATACAGTCACCCCCAGCTAGGCACGAAGACTCCGCTAGAATTGTTCGTTTGGCAAACGTAGTCACAAATACAGTTAACGTTTTGACGGGGTTTAGATTTCAGTCTGACCTGGAATCATAGGGATTTCTAAGTTCAGCAAACGTAATATTTCCACACAGAGAGCAGTGGCTACGATATCTACAGGACCATGATCCAATGGCTTCAAATTTGACTGTAATCAAAAAATTTTTAGAGTAAACAGCTTTCAAACAAGAAGACTTGTTAGGTCAGACAAACATTGCTTTTCAAAGCCTCAAAGCCCGTTTCAAAGTTTTAACGTATAATTTGCAGTCTGCTGATTTGTTGACGACAATACAAAAAACTTTTGCACAGTGACTTCTCAAGGAAGCTGGCTAGAACAAATGTCTCCGATACTAATACGGCAGCCGTAACGAACATCACGCAAGAAGGCCTCCCTGTGAAGCGCATTAAATTGGTGAATGGTGATCTAAACCTAAGCGTGCTAGCAGTGTGTGATACCGGCTCCTCAATTTCATTCGTAGACAAATTAACCGCTTCTGAACTGCACGTACAAGGGCAAAAAGCGTCCTTGTCAGTGGCCTGAATCAAAGGACCACAAGATGTCAAGACCGAAAAAGTGCCAATAACGGTTTCGGCCCACGATATGTCTCGACCACTGACAAGAGTACACTTCTATATGCACGAGAATTTGAAGTTGGGGAGCAGATTGTAGATCTGCAAGGATTAAAAGACCGTTACCCGCCTTTGAGGAGTTTGCTAAATAAGATCTACAGTCTATATGAAGTCAGGTAATTCATGGACGCGTCTGTTGTGAAATCCATCGCCCATCAGATTTCAAGAAGTCTAGAAGAGAAAACTGCACTTCGGTTTAACGATTTGCTTAAATTGCCCCCTATCATAGAAGCAAGCAGCAACTCTTGCCACAATAGCAATACCAAACATATGATAAATAGCAAACCAGTTGTGTAAGTGTGGGGACGTCAAATCCTACCCCCAAACAGTGATGTCAACGGTAATTAGAGACAACACTAGAGAGTAATCAAGACATTGGAGCAAGCAACTTGATTCACATGTGAGAAATATAAAGCCTTACTTTTGTTGCGGCAAGATCAAGTAAAGTTCCTAATTAACGTCTGCTAACCTATGTGGCAACTCAGGTCCCTAGAACGACGCCTACAGAGAAAGGATAGGCTATGAACGCGTTATTAGGAAATTTTTGACACGGACTTCAAGGCTCTCTATGTTCGATACCAGAGACAATGTTCAATGGTATTTCCCACATCATCCTGTCATCAACCCTCATAAGCCTAAAAAAGTCAAAAGAGTATGCAACGCAGCAGCAATGCATCAATGAGTGGCCCTCAATGATATTAATCTATCCGGAGCAGACCCGTTAAATGAGTCTGATGAACAATATATTTTGCTTTCTCAAGCACCAAATTGCACTTTCAGTCGACATAAATGCGATGTTTTTTCAAATTACTGTCACAGGCGATGACAGCTGATACTTACAAGTTATCTGACGAGAAGATTCAAAGCAGAAATTGGAAGTCTACAGGTATTCACGACACCTTCTTAGCGCAAAGAGCTAGAGGGCAAAGATGGGCACCGACTTGTGCAAATATCGCTTTTTATCATGTGGCTAAAGATAACGCAAAAAGACGACATAAGTTTTTGTCAAATTTTTCCAGCAAACATTTTACATGGACGATTTTCTAAAGTTGAAAACATCAAAGGTGGACTTGCTTTGACAACGGATAGCGAGAAGGACAAAGAAGTCAAGTCACAGATCTCATAAGCAGACAAATAAACAAAAATGTGAGATTTTTCCAAGCTTAATCAAAGTCAATCTCAGTCCTTGAACAAAACTGAAAGGTAGGCACAGACATTCTCGTTAAGCTCTCTAGGACCTTTCAGCGGAAGTAATTCGCAAAATTGTCCTATCCTTTGTCTCAACAGTGTTCGACCCACATGGGATAAGTTCGCCCTTTACTACAAGGATGCGGCTTTTACCTGAAAGCATTTGGAGAGCATTGAGACAAATTTGGGATAAGGAGTTATCTACCAAATTCTAAAACTGTTCCCTGATTGGTGCTGTGAGTTGAGAGAAATAAGGGTGATGTCGATAAATCAATTGTATATCGAAAAAGGATGTACATGTTTGAGACTCCCAATTTTCACTGACGCCTCAGAGGGAGCAATATGCATCATGGTATATATGCAAAATGAAGCGACAATAAAACTCACTTATCTGGTTGAAAAAAAAGCCTAGAACCTATCTGACGCACAACTATTCCAAAATTAAAACTTCAAATCGCAGTTTACGGAGTTCATCTCAGGAGGCATATTTCGAGAAAACATGTGAAAACTGACAAAATCTATCACTTGACAGAATTGTCAACGGTGTTAGAAAGTCAAAGGCATCACAAAGTCCGTATTTTTAGAATGGCTGGCATGGCTCCAGACAGATGAAGAACAGTTGCCAAAGGCGTGGTGCCAAGTAAAGAAAATTGAACTTAAGCAAGCCATCTGTACCATTGCAAGAGAAGCAAAAAAATCGATCAAACGTTTGACTGTAGACAATAAAACTGCTTCAAAAGAAATAAAAACTTTTCTGCCTATTGAAGGAGGTCCAAGACAAATGAGAAACGCCTCTCAAAATAGGTGAGATCCACCAAACAGAGCAAATTTTGTTTCGATTTGTTCAAAACGAAAGCTTCCGGAAAGTTTTGAAGTGAAATAAACGCTGTAGAGAAATTTCAAGAACATTAACATTGCCAAATTGTCACCCTTCTTTGGGGAAGAAGGACCAATTTGAATGAAGTGTCGACTGAAACGTTCAAATCTCGATTACAACACCAAGCATCCAATACTATTGTCAGCGAAACGCCCAGTTGTACAACTTCTGTGGAGAGAGCGCACCGGGATAACCAAGACGAAGGCACAGGGTACGTGAGCAAAGTTCTCCAGCAAAAGATCTGGATAATTGTTTCAGAAAAGCTTGAAAGGAAAATCAAGTCAAGATGTGTCAAATGTCGGCATAGAAACGCCAACCCATTTCATCCACCGATGGCAGACTTACCGCAAGTTCCGATTGACGAATATGTGCTCCCATTTACCCATATGGGGGCTTGTTGCTTCGGACCTTTTAAAGTTAGTTTCACAGGACGTTCACTGAAAAGATGTTGTTGTATTTTGGCTTGTCTAACAAACAGAGCAGTACACATCGAAGTAGCACAGTCACTAGACACCGAGTCATGTCTAGCAACAGTATCGCGACTCTTTGCGAGACGTGGCTGCCTAAACACAATCATCAGTTACAACGGAAGAGTTCGTTGGAGCAGCCAACTAGTTTAAAACATTCAGGGCGCGTGAGACACAAATAAGATTTAGAATGACAGAAAAAGATCGTTTGGAAATTCAACACACCTGGTGCGCCACAAATTGATGAAATCTGGGAGAGAGTGATTCAAAGTTGCAAGAAAGTAGTATTTGCAATCCTGGACCAACGAAGCGTCGTCGAAGAGCTACTCAGCAGTACAATGTGTCTTGTAGATGATCAAACTTTCAACGCAAGACCCTTGACCGCAGTAAGTGACGACACTGAAGATTTGACACCAGTTACACAAAATCACTTCCTGTTAGGACAACAGAAAGCGAGTGCACCATTTATGCCATCCAGTGAACACTACCATTACTTGAGGAAAGCTTTCAAAACGGCTCAATCAGATGCTGGCATGACCTGGAAAAGATGGACTCTCAAATACATTCCACGATGGAACCAGGAATCAAAATGGCCAAAGGAACATGTGCAGAACCTAAAAGAAGGCGAACTGGTGTGGCTAGTAAATGACTCTGTGAAACGCTGTGAGTACAAATTCAGACGAATCATTGAAATATTCACTGGCAACGAAGGTGTTTTTCAATCGGCAGAAATGGCACTTAGAGATGTGAACCGGTCGGTCGTGAAGTTAGCGCCAATTTTCTACGACGGTGTTTCCCCGACCGAAAACGGGGCCGGCGATGCTGTCGCCACTTCAAATCATAAGAAAGAGTCATCAGTAAAACGTAGCTTTTGTAACTTAAAAACTCAGCATTAGTCAAATCTCAAATAAGGTCGAAACTCAAAAATTTAAAAGTTTGAACCAAAAATTTGTACATGCCGCCCGATCTTGGGAAGGGGAAACCTTAGCAATCTGAGCTTATTGCGCACGGTTCTCTAAGCTATCCTCGGAGACATAAAACGTTAATGCACCAAACCCACAAGTGTGGCTTTTAGCACTTTTATGGCGCAAAATGTGCATTTTTGATTTTGAAACCATCAAAAGCTGTTATAAAGAACATTTGACTCTCCGAATGGACTCTAATTTGCTTCTTCATCAACTTTGGTCCTTCATGCTAAGTTTTGCGAGATCTTAGGATCTTCCCAGTCTTAAGTTAGTTGAGTTTTCTTGATAAGAAATTAGCAAAAATACTAGCAATTGGTTGGAGCCTCACAATCTCCAGCACGAGATTGAATATAGTTTATTTTTTAGGATATTCTTAACTTCAACCAAAATTAAAGTTACAGTCCTTTAAACGTCCGAGCGATTAATTGTTTCTACGAGATTATTAGACAACCGGATTCAGTGAAGACCCAGTTCGGCGTAAATCCCGAGAACCAGGCTGCGATATTTCGCCCCTGCTGAGACTCTTGAGCAGCCGCAGCAACCAGAGAAAAAAGTCCAAAACCCATATAGTAAGTGGACGGTCTCATAGTAGTCGAAGTTTCTACGCAATCATCCTCATCAGACTCAAATGCTTCAAACAAGTAACCGGCTAAGAAAAGTAAACGCCGAGCAGGAAATGTTGCAAATTATCAGCCCACAGCTGGAGATCAAAATCTGAAAGTCCATTTGATGAAAATATCAACCACAGCAAGCCAAATCCGCGACATCAATAGAGTTCTTTTCCCTATCATAGAACAGATTTACCTGGCAGACCGCGAATTATGATATATGAATGGTACAACACTCTCCTGATGAAATTGTGTCACAAACTGTTGATGATGCAAAAAACAAAAAAACACTAGTGGTGAGTGTAATTAAACAAAAACAACTATTACAAACTACTCTCACAAGCTATTCATAACAATAGATTTATTGTCATACCAATTTGACCGGTAAAATTTTCAAATTTGCAGTTTAATTTATCGTATTAAAAATCTTGCATTGAATTTTTGAATTTATTAGACGTGTAAATAAATTGGCGAAAAACTAGGGAAATGCCATACATGATAGATACACTAATTCATTTGATGCAGTAACATTTTTTCAGAAGACAGTATTTAATTCCAGTATTTAAACTCCTATTTCAGTTCGTCATTTGCTCGGCTTGTCATCATATTGTTTCACGTTGTATTTCTCTTCTTGTGAGTTACTTATTATTTCATTAGGGTGTTCCAACTCATTCTCGTTCTCTGATTTTTGTGCTTCGCATACAGCCGCAGAATTATTTGTTATTTCTCGTTCTAATTTTTAAGCTCCAAATAAAATAATTCATCGGTATTATGAACGCAGTTTACAGGTCAGAAAACGCTAAATCGTACTCGCATGGCAAAACGCTACCTTCCCTAGTCACAATCAAGGTCAAGTTTGCAAAAATTTGCAAATTGATTTACAAACTTTGTAAAATAATGTATTATATTTGCAAACATTTGCAAACAGGTTTTGCAAATTTGACATTGATTTACAAATTTTTGCAAATTCTCACGTTAATTTGCAAAGAATGTTATAGCCTTGACATTAATTTGCAACTCTCCCATTAATTTACAACTTTTTTTTACAAATTTGACCTCGGTTTTTCCATTTGAAAATTGGCCCACAAACTCTTTAAAAAAACGTCCCAAATCTAAGCTTAAGGCCTCTTATCTCTTCAAAAAAATGAAAGCGTCGCAAAACATGAATGTACAACTAAAGAAAGCAATAATAATAACATTAGCAAGCATCACCAACATATATATAAGAAATCAGAAAAGCGGTCCGGTCCTTCCTTCTATCTTCAATTTTTTTGTTTTTTGAAACTTTTCATATTTTGTCAACTTTTCTTGAAATTCTTGTCGAAGTCGTGGCCCTTGTCGAAAGTTGGAACCTCGCTGCCGACATTTGAAGCTGTCCTCTTTGAACAGGCATCGAATTGGCTGTAAGAAATAACAAACTAGAAGACTTTTTGAGAATTTTTTTGAAATGTAAAGAGAAGTTTCCTTTCACTTGACCCGACTATACCAAGACTCTGGTTCTTTTTGCCAAAAAAGACGTCTACAAGCAGTAGACGTGAGGTATTGATCATCAAGGGGCCAAATAAAAAGCAATTTAAAAATATATTTACAAAAAAGAGGCGGAATGTTTGAAGAAAAAGTAGACCGAGATCTTCTGACGACGAAAAACAAAAAGGCTAAACCACAGAGTAATTCACAAATATTAGTTGCTACACATATTGTACAACCGGGAATTAGCAACCAAAGATCAAAAATCAAAAATCGTTTCTCTAAGAGGCCGCAAAATTCTTTTCTCCAGAGACTTACAGCTTGGTGTTTATAATATCTTATAAGATTTATCTCTCTTGAAATAAGCCTTTTCACTGACCCGAGTCACATTGAAAACTGAAATGTGTTCAAGTACCACGAAAACAAATTGACAGTAGTTGAACTGCAGTTGAACTGGAGATAGACGTAAGGGAGGCAGAAAAGTAGGCATTACGTTTTGAGTAGCATTAAAACAAATGTTTTTGTTGATTAAATGTGTAAATGGCGAAAAACCGTAAGTGGTACTTTCGTTAGCCTTCCACTCCTTTTAAAAGCGTCCTTTTGCAGAACTGAACTTCTACATAGGGTAACACACAGCTAAAAATAAAAAAAAAATTGTTCCCATTTTTTTTGCTTTTAATCCATTTTTTTTCTCGGGCCTAAACAGAATGTTTCATATCAACTTTAACAATTGAGATGAGTTAAGTTGTTTTTTAAGGTAAAATTACCTGAGTTTTAATTAGAGAGTGTCATGACGTAGCGCTGGGTGCAGCAACGGGTTGTCTTGATCATTTTTTACGAATTTGCTAAAATTTGCAATTTTCGCCTCGGTTTGCAAAAATTTGCGAATTTGACATTCAGCAGTGAAAATTTGCCAATATTTGAAAATTTGACATTTGACATTAGTTCCCAAAAATTTGAAAGTATGCGCAAATTTGACATTACGTTTGGACTAGGGTATATAACCGGTGTCTGGCAATGACTACCGATAATGGCGAGAAAAAAATAGGATATACCAACATTTTTTGAGAGCCTCGAAAACCTGACCCAAGTTGAATTTGAAGTTCCAGAGGCACCTGTGTACTTTTAGCAGAGCCTATCTAAGCGGAACTTATAACTGAACAAAACGGCGTCGGTCAAATCTACAATGCTGACAAAAAAAACCAATGTTGACCATCCTAAGCTCAGGAAAAAATTGGTAAGACTGGCATTTGGCGCCATTTTTTTTCTGAAACAAATATCGATACGCGCAATAAATTATTTTTGATATGAAGACGATTTGATTTCGTCTAGCAATGTTTTTCTCTCTTTTCTTTTCTTTCAAATGGACTCCCTTAATGCATAACAAAATTATATTTTTCAAAACTGTCTTTTGAGCTTAATCAAGGATTATGCTTCCCCTTAAAAATAATTAGTTATTGATTTCGTAGAGCTTGCGGCACAAAATCTCTGCTTGGGAATCCTACGTCGCCATGAAATTGCTGATGAGACGTTCTTATAATAATTATGAAAATTTTCAAGCATTTTTTCAATATTTCAAGAAAACAACAGTTTTGTGATCGTACGCAAGAAACAATCTCAGGAGAAATTTTACTGTTGACAATGATCAAAGTACGTCTAATCCTACATGATCATTTCTTACACTTAAAAGACGACTTAAACGACGGAAACTAATGAAAACGAACAAAACGACGACAAAACGACGAAAACGACGACAAAACGACAAAAACTACGATTTCTTACAAAATATTGCCGTTTTTTCGTCGTTGTCTTCAACACGGGATCCGTTCTGCAAATAACTCTCAAATTCTGAATTATAAAAATTCCAGAATCACTGTGGCAATTGGCAAAAAAACAGACCCATTATCCTGATCAGAAATGGGAGGCAAAGGTTCCAAGGCTCTACAATCTGACCAAAGTCAGCAATGCGACATGGAAGCCGAAACAACGATTACAAGAGTAGAAAATGTTGGCGTAGAAAGTGGAGCTGAGATCGAAGAGCACGAGAGTACTGATGTGGGCACTCAGCGTACAAGGTCTGCGTCTTTCGGTTCTAGGCGGAGTTTTTCCATCGAGGAGAGTTCCATTCCCTTTGGAAGCCCTGCGCCCTCTTTCAATGATGGGGAGGATACCCGTACCGACCATTACTTAAATTCCTCAGGATTAGACCTCGACTTACATTACCTACTAGCCAGGTTTTTAGACGAGCATATATTTCGTTCGTAAGTTATACTTTATTGTTAATGAATAAAAAAACTAACAACAACTTTAGAGGACCGGGGGGGGGGGGGGGGGGTAGTCAATTTTGACTATAAAAAATGATCCAGGATCAAACACCGTTACTGAATCTTTTTCCGAGAGAATGAATGGAATTTTGGTTTTTTTTCTGTCCATAAGGCTTGGTGGACATACCGCTTTTACACGCTCCCCCCCCCCCCCCCCCTCAGGTGCCCGTGCTATTTTGCTATTTCTTACATTGTAACGTGCTATATAACAAATGTTTGCAAGGGGGTATAAAATAAGGGGGGACAGAATTGATCCGTAATTTTTCTCAGTACCTGTGTCACCGGACTGCTATAATACAACCAAAATTGATAGTCAAATTGACAATGAATTAATTGCGATAATGATTGTAATAATATTAATGATAATAATAATATTAACAGGACAAAGTCTCACAAACTCTTATATTAATGTTCCAGTGAGTCTTTTCATAGACATGCTGTTGGCTTTGAGTTAGTTATGTTGTTTTAATAAGTCGAGTTCTTAACCTGACTCATCGTCTTCTGCATCAGGATTTCTCGGCGATGATTCAAAAAGTCCCTTCTCCCTAGATGACAATAGTACTCAACGTACGAGAACTGATCGACCAAGTAGGATCCCAAATAAAGAGTTTGAACAAAGGGAATCGGCCCAATTCACCACTTCCACTCCAAACCAATCCTTCAACAGTACAAACACTCCAAAAGCAAAAAAGGGAACTCTTTCCTTTCCCAAAGTGAACAAAATTAATGATTTCAATACCAAGTATGAAAAACTAGCCCAGGCTGAGATCCCAGAAGGAAACGACCTCTGATCAGAGAGTCCCAGTCCCAAAATGGCCTCTGATTTTACAGTCCTAGACCGCAATGACCTCTGGTTAGACTCAAGTGCGCTCGAATCCACCTCTGATTGCCCTATCTTGTTTTCTCTAAGGCCACCCAATCAGGTAATATAATTTTAAATAACAAAAGTTGGGCTGGTCTCTAAGTCCGATCAGAGATCAATTCAGTCTTGTGCGTCAGCCTGCAAATGCGTTTTTTTAAAAAAACAAAAGAAAACGTAATTTTCTGAAATGATATATAAAATACATCATGCAGGTAGTGTATGTAATAAAAAAAAGTTGTTTTTGAATTGTGAGCACCAAATATTTGAAATGGTAGATAAATAGATAAATTAATAAATACATAGGTAGGAACAGCACACATCATGAACTAAATTGAAATTCACGCCAGGTTAATTGACCAAACTGAAATTGGCCTGGGACCTTCTTGAATTTTTCCAAAAAGAGAGCTTTGTATATTTGTTTGGCAGTTACAGAATATTTTGACAAGGTCTCATTCGCCCTCAAAATTTCATTATGATATCTTACATCACTATTGATCACCCCCTGTTCAATGTATTTAGTTCTGGCAATGATTTTGTTTACTATTTTTTTTTGTCCGATTGTGAAAACAAAAGTTGGCCGTTGGTAATGGAACGCAAGAAATGTTTTTAAATGCTTGTTTTTTGTAATTAAGATTTTGTCTGGTGCAAACTCATATTGTATTAACATAAGTATAGGTAAAGATATTAATCAGTTTAGTAACGTGAGATGAATCAAGGTTTTTACGGTTGTAGCAAGCTTTGACTGCCCAGTTTAATTGTTTTTCGAGAGTAGCTTCAAGATTCTGAGATAATGAGCAAAGAAGTACTGCTGGATATTGAAAGTGACTCATAACAAGAGAGTTAATCAGTGTTTTTTTCGAAGCTTTCAGGAACGCAGATCAGTAATGTATGGACTGATTGTATGCTTTGTGCCATACTTCTTAAAATACTTTTTATCTCGGATTGAAAGTTGAGTTATTTATCAATAGTAACCCAAAGATATTTTATTTCCGCTTTTTTCTTTAATTTTTTGTCCATCAATTGTTACTGACAAATCTTTAGATTATGTGGAGCCAAAAACAAAAAATTCAGTTTTGTCAGCATTGAGCCTAAACGAATTGCAATCAAAGTAATTAACCAATTTTTGTACATTCTTTTCAAGAGTCCGGAGACTATCTTGAAATTTTTTTTCGGAGGAGAAAATGACTGTGTCATCTGCGTATTGAACTATATTAGAGAGTATTTTGAATTGCAGGTCGTTAACGTAAAAATTGAATAAAAGGGGACCCAGAACCGTACCATGCGGAAGCCCTCTGATCAATTTCCACCAGTCGGGTTCTACATTGCTTACTCTTACACAAAGAACATATCATTAGGAAAGTTTTGATAACGTTTTTTTGGCTGAGCTGGATAAATTAGAGATTTTCAGTTTTGCGAATAAATTTTCGTGGTCTTTCAAATCAAGCACTTTTGACAAATCATTGAAAACAGCTGCTATTTGATCTTTTTTATAAAGCTTGCATCGTATTGTTTTTGTTAAATACACCAGTGCGTCTATGGTGGAATAAATTGTCCGGAACCCAAATTGCGTTTTGTTTTAGATAATGGTTTTGTTGAAATATTTTTCATTTTGCTCTTTAAGTTGTTCTTGAAAAAATTTTTGATAAGGCAGGCGTTAAAGAGATTGGTCTATAGTTTAATGGACTGTCAAAATCACTTTTTTGAAAAATGAAGTGACTGGAGCAAATTTTAGTTGCGAAGGAAATTGTTCGCCTTTCAAATATTGATTAAACAGAAAACACAACGGTTTAGCTAGTTCTGATGCTGCTAATTTAAGTGCTCAAATTTAAGTGCTAAGAAATTAGAAGGACCCAGTGGTTTATTTTTGTTTAAGTCAAGAAGCACTCTTGTGCATTCATGGCTGGTTACAAATCTAAAAAAATAAAATGAGAGAAACCAAGTGGTGGTTTTCAGGTTGATATTTTTCATCGGTATTGATAAACTTAAAAGCCCCTAATTGACTAAAAACGTAGTTGAAGTGATTATCAATCTCTTGCTTATTTGTTATGAGTTTACCAAAGCTATTTTTTAAACAGTCGCCTTTAGTTGCTGTTCTTTTGAAGTTTCTAACTTCAATAATAACATTCCATTTTTTTCAACTGCTTGAGTCAATCTATTTCAACTGTTTCTGAAGTTTTTCAAAATCTTTCGTGTAGCTGGATTTCAATTGATTTCTTGCATTGAGTAGTTTGTCAACAATTTCATTGTCAAGTTTATCTTCTTTCTTATCTTGTAACTGTATAGTTTAGCGCTAAGAAATTTTTGTGCTAAACAGAAAAGGGGTTTATCGTTGCCTATATATACTTTTCTCAAAAGAGTATGAGGTCTTTAAGCACTGAGAGCAATATTTTCAAAATTTGTGTATAGTGTTTTCATGGTTTATATTGAGTGAAAAAATTCCAATCTAATTCTTAATCGTTTTCCGAAATGTTTTTATATAGAAATTTGTCTTATCAAAAACAACTTTGTACTTACGGTTGATTTTCTAGTGAGTGTTAAATTTAGAATCGAGAGTGTTGCCATATGGTCAGTTTTGATCAAGGTATCAAACAAGTAAGTTTTCTTTATGGTTAGTGATCCATCCCTCATAATATAAACTAAAATTGTACCCTTTTTGTTTCCTATTCTAGAGGCATGTGACATTCAAATTGTAGGGAACAACAGCTGTATCAATTTTTGACGGATCTGATGGGTCCCAGTAGTTCAAATTATATTCCCCCATTAATATTACCGGCATGTTTTGAAATACCACCCGATCTATTCCTCTGGCTAAGTTTTCAAGGAATTCGTCTGCAAACTTTTTTTTGGGACAGTAAGAAAGATTGATCATGAATGTTTGCCAGGTTTTTAGGTGAGTAAGTTGAAAACACTTGCTTTAACAATTTTCTTTTATGTCTCCAAAGTTCGTACGCAACTTTGCGTTCAGTGTTTTTAGTTTTAGCAACATTAAACCACCTGCTTTCTTCGCTTCGCCTCTGTCATTTCTCAATCAGGTCAAATCACTTTTCTGTATTTCTAAAAGTTTCGGATTTGAAAACGTATTGGACCATGTTTCAGAGAAACCATATATGCAATTAAGTCCACTGTCATTGACTAGATGTTTTAATACGTTGAATTTTGTATTTAAACTCCGACAGTTAAGATGCAGTGTTTTTGATTTCGGGGATAGTCCCTCACACATTTGTGAATAACATCACTTTATTTTTTGTATGGACCGGGGTTCAATTCAATGTCTCCACTAGATTAGAGAAGTAAAAAAATAACGCTTAAAATTGTTGGAAATAAAATAATTACATATCGAAAACATAGATATGAGCGCTTCTTGCCCGACAGATTGAATCTCTGTTTGAATTCCGGTGGAGCGGGAGGAGGATCGACCACCGATATTTCAGACAAAATCAAGAGTACTATAAATAAGTTAAAATTATTCAGCATTTAATTTAGTACATTTTTCGACCGACAGAACAAAAACAAAGATCAGTATGGTTCAAAAATATGAATAAGTCTGATGAGGTTTATAGAAAAATGGATTTTTGAACGGGTTTCGAATAATGCGTATGGGTGGGGTTTGACCGTTATTGTTTGGTTCAATGTTATAAACAGCATTATTGTACATTTTACCGCTACCATTTACTAAACCAGTTGAGGTTCTTAGAAGATAACGAAGAAGAAGATTTTTAAACATTGGTACACCACGGGAGTAATCAATGCACTTTATCGTGGAAGAGCTGATTGTAGTCCTGGACACTTCCATTAGAGTTAGGAGTGTTGCCAATTATTTGGTTGAGTTTAAGCACTTGAAAACTACTAGAGTCATTGTCAAACTTTTCGAGTAGTAACTCTTTGGATTCGTCAATGAATTTATATTTGTCACTATTAGCAAGTCGATGTTTTAAGGGTGGCACCTCAAACAGTACAAACACATCCGATTCACATTTGTCTGTAAATTTTATGACTAGCTCGTTAAACTCTGAAAACATGTCACCAGCAGATTTTTTAAACTTCAATTTATTGTTAATTCCGTCTTGTAGGATAAAAGTTTTGAGCTTTTTGTTCGGGTAGACATCTAGTATTTTGATCTTTTCGTTTGTTGTGGACCCCTTATATGCGTGGATACTATAGGAATGGGGGAGGTTTTTGTCTTCCTCAAGCTTCGCAACAGTGCTGCTTCCAAAAACTACGTTGTTTTCCTCTTCTTACGGAAGGGGTGCCTTTGAACACTCTAATCTTTTCACTGCACAAACCCTCTCCATTTGGTGATGAAAGCCCCAAAACCTCTTCAACTGTCCCGCTATCTGCGGCCATTGTGTCCTTTGCTAGTTTTGTGATAACTTCACATTAAAATTCTTCTTTCTCTTCTTTCGCAGCAAGGTTTTTGAATAATTGGACATATAATTTGTAAGTAACTTCCTATTTTATGGATAACCAGTCCTTAAGGTTTAGATTTTCATCTCCATTATAACAATTGGCATCGATTTCTTATTAATACAATGTTTTCTATCGGTCAAAAAGAAACGTATTTAGAAAGTCATGTGAAACAATTTTGAGCAACAAAAGAGCAACTATTAAGAAGCTGTTCTACAAGAAGCTGTTAAGAAGCTGTTCAAGTTTCCACTGAATGTGGTTTTCACAGCCTACCCTAGTGATGAGTGGAGTCAAATCTTGCAATACTCTTGCAAGATGATTCAAAACTTGCAAGAAGCTTTCAAGATATCAATGAAGGCGAAAGAATCAGGGTACAAATGTTTTAGAGAATATCTTTGAAGCAGTTTAATGTTTATTAAACAAGTTACAAAACCAAACTCAATGCAAAATTTTTTGGCCTGGATTCCAAATGTGTCTATAGCTACTTTATAATAACTATTATATATAATTGTAAAGGCGCTGAGATAACAATCACTAGTAGTTATAATTAATCGGGGAAAGAAAAGAGTTCCTAAAAAAGGCACCAGATCCAAACAAAACGTGCTCAATTTGCAAAAATGACCTGAAGTACGACATAAGGGAACTTCCATGTGGAAAACATCGCATTTGTGGACCGGAGTCTGGAACTGATTGTTGTGCTGTACTCATGACAAAACTTGGCCAAAACTGTCCTGGCCATAACAAGTGCTCAAAGAGAGTTCCAGTTGGTCTCAATATATTTGCGCTGAAAAAAGTGCCCTCTCGCTCAAACCCTGACAAGTCCACTCACTTCAAACTGCCAAGCAGCAGAGCAAGTAAGCTCGTTTATTAACTAATTAAGTTCTTGAATTAATTTTCAAACGGATTTGCGATATACTATAATTTGTTGGCCATTCATGGCGATGTTTATTATCACAGCGCAGAGACTAAATTGAACACCAGTTATTTTGAGGCCTGTCAATATTACTTTCCTAAAACAGGCCAATTTGATAAAAAGATAATCATTCTATCGAAAGTGTTATATGCAAAGTTTGGTTTTACGTAAAAGCAGTTTTTACTGACTTAAAGTTTCAAAATTTAAATTCAATTTTAGGTAACTAACTCCCGCAGTTTAGTTTTCGGTGATTTAGTTATATTCTGTTGTTAAGTTATATTATTTTATGTTTTCTAGCTCTAATTCTTTCTTTTTTCGATGCAAACGATTACCATACCGAGAAAACAAAATGAAATATCTAAATCGCAAAAAATAGATAGTTTTTTTGCAAGACAGGATTTTTTTGACATTTTTATAAATTAGGCAAATGAAATAGATTAGATTACTGACAAATCCTTTTTGTTTATTTTCAGTACTTCCCACGATTTGTAATTTCAATGACTGCAAATGTTAATTACAATCATATGCCTCAAAATCTTGCTTACGGATTGACAAAGGTCAATTAATTAAGTAAGTCCGCGATATCAGATTTCCCCCATGCATTAAGACAGCGTGCGGATAATACATAGGATTGAGGGAAAATTGTCCCTGCGCAATTCGGTTCCGTCTCTGTGTGTGGGCTAAAGTGGAATCCGGACACCATTCGAGGCGTCATAGGGAAATAGCTTGACCATTTCAGGGAACTGGGTTAGACGAAAATGCACCACAAAACGCAGGCAATACTTAGTTTACTTTTTTTTGCAAAAAACCTGTGTCGAAGCCAGTTAGTTCATAACGAATTATTTTAGAACATTAGATGTGCACTTGCACATTCATTCGTCGACAATAATGTCATACGTGACCTGTAATTAGCGAAACTAGGTAACAGATAGTCAAAAAAAGAACAGAAATGCAAAGTTAAAAAGTGTTTTTATTACTTTTGAAAACAATTATTTTCAAAGTCACGAAAGTTATCAGCTATCTACTCAAATCATAATAAAGACTCATTTATTTCTCAATAAAAAGCCAATGAGGCCTCTAATTATCCAGGAATTTTCATACGACTAAAAAGACAAAGTAAAAACTATAGTTAAAGACAAATGTAAAAAAATTCAATCAATTTCGTGGAGGAAGTGGTGTCGAAGCCGTTAAAACCAAAATCTATGCATTTAAAAATGTGAAAAATGGGCCATTGCCTGAAAAAAATTAGAAATCTAGTAGTATCAAAGCCGGAAAACCATAACTTAACGCGTAAAACCGCAAAAAAATTAAATTTAAAATCTCTAGAAAGAAGATGAAGACGAAGCATTCTTTCTTTGCTGACACTAAGCTACACTTTGACCAAATTAAGAGAAAAATAGTGGCAAAGTTCAATAAGCCATTGTTTAATTAAAAATCTAATATTTTTGAAAGAAACGACCATGATCTTTCGAATAAAGAATCTAGATACAATAAATTGGATCGGCTTAGGAAGCCAATTAGATGTATCAACAGTGAGTTTTGATTCAAATTGTACTGTTCTTTAATTAACTTAAAAAAGATTGATTTTTTTTAAAAAAGACCTACTGATTACAATGCGAATTATTTTTGGTTTGTAACAGTTCAAAATTGGACCAAAACTGGCTTTTCTATTGCTGTTTGGTCAATCATTTGTCTCAAATATTATAGATCTAGATGATTTATTTGTTAAAAGATCAACAATAAATGCTTCGTGTTTGATAATCATAGAGTTAAGTTAGCCGAAAACGCCAAATTTTTTATTCTAGACAACTCTCAGGGAAAGTGGAAGTAGGACTAACTCCCTTGTGGTTCACAAAAATTGCGTTGGTGGTTTTTTTGGTGTGTACTTCTGGCAAATTAATCACATTGGACAAAAGAAGCTTATTTTGCGCAATTTTTGATGAAAAAGGCTGAATTTGAAACATTTAGCCAAAATTTTAGCCAAAAAAATTGAATCAAAAGAGTCAACAGTACTTCATGGTCTTTAAAAATAAAATCAACTGTACCATTGTTGACAATTTTTACATATTTTAGCGAAATGGACAAAAAATTTAGGTAAGAAAAAGTAAACAAAAATAACGCAAACCGATCTAACTTTCACAAAAATTTAAACCCCGATAATTTTTTTTGAAATTCCGTATTCAACGCTGGACGAGGTTTTTATTATATAGTTCTTCTGCCCTCAAGAGGGGTCAGAACAGTAATGTTCAGACTGTTGTTTTTTTCAGGTAGCTGTGAATTTGCGTAAAATTAAGTGTGATGAAAATCATTTAACTTTTGCATTGATTTCATTAAATTTGCGGAATTAAACAAAAATTCATTCCTGGATTTTTTTCATGAATAAACTGATTTCATAACTTGTTCTGTTACACTAATTGAGTAGTCACTATAGTAGGCGAAAGGACTATATCACTTTTTGAAAGCTAGATTGGTTGACATTCTGGCAGAACCGTATTATTCGCTGTTCACATCTCTCTACCACGATGAAATGTTTCAATTAGGCGGTAAGACATTATGATTTGGATTTTTTGCGCTGTCTGCCGTCCACTACATATTTAAAAAGTTTTAGGCAGAAAGTTGTCGTAGGAGTGAGAGCGTGGTTAAACAAAGATTTCATTTTTCTTTATTTTTTAAACTTAGCCTGAAACGGTCTTTCAAACGAAATTTTCCATGCGAAAAAGTTAAAAAAATATTTTAAAAAATTATATTGAACTTGGAGAATAAAATTATTTTATCGCTAGTTTGTTTTATAGCTAATTTATCATCAAAATTTACGTGTGTGCTTTCTATGAAAAACTAAACTATTTTTTAGCGCTATCAATTTTGTGTTATATTTTTAGAGGTTGATTATTGGGCTCGACATGTTAGTCTCATTGAAACCCTTTTTACACTCAGATTACTGATTTTGAAGTTCAAGGCCATGAATTGCGCTGGAACTAGTGTACAATAATTTTACAACAAAATGCTATGGATTAAAGTGAGAAATATTCTTAAAAACTGCTTTTAGAGATCCAAAGATTCGAAGTTCAGCAATTTTTACAGATGAATTGAAGGCCAGTGGAGGATCTTCTAAGTTGGTATCCAACAGTTTTGGATGAACTATTCATTCTCTGTCATGTGTCCAAACTTGACCAATCGAAACTATTGCCAATCAAGTATTGCCCGTCTTTGCATTTATTAGCATAATTATTTGTACACAAACAGCAGATGACTTCGAAACTTATTTTTAAAAGCATGGGAAAATGTTGAATTTGACAATTAATTTGATTAAGATAACGGTGGCTTTCAAAACATTAGATTAATCGTTTTGGAATTGCATTTCATCGGTATTTTTTATTTTTCCAGAGGTAAGATATTTGTTTTTATTCTCCCCAAGAGATAATCAAAACGGTAGAACTGTAGAATATTAAAAACGGTAGAACATTAAATAGGCTCCCGTTTGCTGCAAGGGTGTCAACAGCTCATCACGAAACGACCAATTTGGCTCTTCTAATTCTGGACTCGTAATTGAATCTGGTCACATTGAGCGAGCCATAATCATTGTGGCAGACCCCTTGATTATAAACTGTCGACACTTATTGCGACAATGGGCGATCTCTTGAGACTTTTTCCAGGATCAACGACAGACCCCCAAAAGTTTTTAAAGCGAGCGGTACAAAAGAAATGCCTGTTGCAGATTATTTCAAATCTTTTGAGAAATCAAGAATTTAGTTTTGCTTGAATCGTCTGCCCATTTGACTCCTCATGTACTTTTTTTTGAATAATGTTTTTATGGTTTGAACGTTTTAAATTTGTATGTTTTATTTTTGAAAACTTTTATTATTTCTTCTAGGTATGTTTTTGACTCAAAGTCTTGAAATAGTTTTTGTTTATCTTTGGCACTGTTTAATAATTAATTATAAGTAAAAATTCGCCAGAAATCTAATTGAATAAAACGTGGCAATGATTTTTGGTTAAGTTCAGAAAAGTCATTCGGTACAATAAAACATTACGCAGTTTGGTTTTAGAAGAGTTTCACGATTTCCTGTATTCGAAAATAAAGCTTATATCATGCGTCAGAATATCTGTTTTCATATATAAAAACTTATTTTTAGAAAATTGCTTGCTTTTAGTTTCGGAAGAAGAATGAGAAATAAGAGATTAGAAAGAAAAGTTCTTAAAATTCGCATACAGAACTATAAATTGCCTTGTGGGCAACATTTTATATGGAAAATATCGCAAAAAACATTGAAACTATAAATTTCAATACCGATTTAAATGTTTGGTATACTTTTTAGCCCATCAAAAATTTAATTATTTGACTCTGCTGGATCCTTTCAATTACATTTCTAAATTATCTGCACTATTCTCTATTCTATATTATATTCAGTAATTAGTACTCGTTTTCGGCAGGCATCATTGTAGGATCTGTTTACAGGAAAAGCAATCAACTGCATCCGATTATTCTACAACAAACAATCGAGAGTCTTCATCTGATACGGCAAAGAATGTCTCTGGCCAGAAAACAACATCAACAAGAGGGCCTTCCAAAACTACAGGTGAGTCATGATATGCTCTTGACTTCTGCGTTTAGACATTTGATAATGAGTGAGACGTATATAATATCTTAAACATATAGGAAATTGTTAAACGATATAGTCTGGTTAAAAATATCTGTTTTTACCGTGTACGGAGACTAATAACGAGGCATGCGTTCGTTCTTTTTTATTTCCTTTTTCAAGAGTCGAAGATGACTAATATCAACGAACCAGAATAAATAAATTTTTTCTGCTGACTTTTACTAACGGAATGTGATTAATTTTCGGCACGCGGTTTTATGCGGCAGAAAAGATTAAAAATTCTCCATCGGATTTTACGAACTGAAAGTGACTTGTGGTCTATCAGCTTTTACGAAGCGGGTGTGAGTGGTGGTTTTCTTTCAATTTTTGCACACCCAATGCAACCCAAATTAACAAAGTTTCGTTTGAGCCCCTCCCTCTGGCCAATACCAAATTGTCTGTCCCGTCTACCAATGCCCATACTGCAGTCTGTTAGGTATGCCCAATTCCAAAAATCTCGCTCTGAGAGAGAGAGAGAGAGAGAGAGAGAGAGAGAGAGAGGGAGAGAGAGAGAGAGAGAGAGGAGAAAGAGAGAGAGAGAGAGAGAGAGAGAGAAAGAGAGAGAGAGAAGAGAGAGAGGAGAGAGAGAGAGAGAGAGAGAGAGAGAGGAGAGAGAGAGAGAAAGAGAGAGAGAGAGAGAGAGATAGAG